>NC_090729.1:95105443-95255443 GCF_036898095.1 Palaemon carinicauda
GCTATGCCTTGACAATGCACCCGCTCACCCCCCCGGACTTGAAGATGATATCTTCGATGAATTCAAGTTCATAAAGGTGCTGTATCTTCCACCAAATACCACCTCTATCCTCCAGCCCATGGACCAGCAAGTCATCTCTAATTTTAAGAAGCTGTACACCAAGCACTTATTCAAGCAGTGCTTTAATGTCACGCAAAGCACCAACTTAACTTTGCGTGAATTTTGGAGGGGCCACTTCAATATCGTGCACTGCTTAAAGATCATTGATCAGGCTTGGGTGGGATTAACTCGACGGACCCTCAATTCTGCATGGAAGAAGCTGTGGCCTGATGCAGTTTCTCCCCGAGATTTCGAGGGTTTTAACCCCGAACCTGATCCCGTGGTCGGTGCAGCGGAAGCCGTAGAGGAAATCGTCTCCCTTGGCAAGTCCATGGGTCTGGAGGTCGACGCAGATGACGTTACGGAACTCGTCGCCGAACATCACGACGAACTGACGACGGATGAGCTCAAGGAACTCCATGCTATGTCGGAGCACATGAGTGATGACGAGGAAGAGAGCGAGGAGGTAGAACATGTGTTAGGTTCAGCGCAAATAAAAGAGGTGTTAGGAAAATATCAAGACGTGGTCGACTTCATCGACAAATACCATCCAAAGAAATTGCAGGTTTGTCGTGTAGTTTCTCAATTCGATGATGTTTGCCTAACGCACTTTCGAAACATTCTGAAAAGCCGTACGAAGCAATTATCTATCGATGCTTTCTTTAAAAAAACTGCGAAGCGAACTCGCGATGAAGAGGATGTAAGTGAACCGAAGAAAACGGCAAAGAGTGAAGAGGAAGAAAGTGAAACACAGAAAACGGAAAAGAGTGAAGCAAAAGAAATTCAGTCAATTTTAAATGTAAGTGATAGTGATTAAAATTACGTAATCATCAAAAAGAAAAAAGAAAATGTAAAAAAAAATATAAAATATAAAAATAAAAAAAAAATAAGCTAAGTTATGTTAAAGTTCACTTAGTGTAAGTTAGAATAAGTTACGGTAGTGTTACGTTTATCGTAGTTAACCTCTCTACCTCCTCGCCGTCCGTCCGTCTCCTCTCTCCTCTCTGCGTAGCGAAGACGAACAACACCTGCGCTGGAGTTTCTAAGGTAAAGTGACGCTAAAAACCCGTTTTTTATTTATCATTTTTTGCTAATTCTTCTTATTTACATGTCTATTCTTCTTATTTACATGTCTATTATCTAATTTAGTGTTCATTATTCTCATGGGAAAATTATGTGTAGTAGTTTATTAAGAAGTTATCATAGGTTTTTGGGCTCAACCACGGATTAATCCTATTTCAATGTATTCTTATGGGAAAATTCGTTTCGACATCCGATCAATTTCTACATCCGAAGTTGGTTCTGGAACGGATTAAATTCGTATGTAGAGGTTCCACTGTATCCTTTTGAAGGCTAGGTGGGTCATATGAAATGTGCAACTTCGAGACTTTTTTCCCGAGTCTAGTTCGACTCTTCCCTGTAGGGGGCAGGAAGCACTAACATAGTATAGGATTAGAAGAAATGACATATAACGGTAATGTCTCTTAGGTCTAGATGACCAAGGAAATATTGATTTGAGGTTTAAGGCACAGCTGGGAAATCCACAGATATATTAATGCTCTGGTAAACTTCCATCAGGACGACGTGGCCTGAGCCCAAAAAACGGATTTTGAGAGAAGCAAAAAATCTATTTCTGGGCTCAATCCCTGTGCCGCGCAGTGAAATGCTCCTTAAGCACCATTTCAAAGGAATATAACTGCTAATATTACCAGAGAAAAAATGTAAAGGAATGCTAGGTTGAACTAGCTCGCTCACCTAATGGTGTCGGTATAGACTGGGGCGAAATACCAGAGGTCTCGTACCATTTAGACTTCTCCTCTTCGAAATCCCCCAATAGTGAGGTGCCGTTCAACCTCCCCTGCCTCGCAGACCAGTACTACTAACTCAACCCACGCTTGCCCATCACTCCTTTCAAGCACCTGTTTGATATAAGTCCAAGTTTTTTATTTCGTGTGTTTCATTGGATTTATCATTAACTTTCTCTCGATGGCCGATTCCCAAGATACCCCATCGAAGTTAAGTACCTTATCCATGAGTTTTTAACGAGATTGGGCAGTGTCATCTTTGTTTTTATTATTGAGAAGTGTTTATATGAGCGGCGTCCCCGTTCTTTCTTTCGCCTCTGCCCTTTGTCTCGTTAGTTCGTCCGTCTTTTATATTCGTTCGATCCTTTAGGAGTTTTTTCCTTATATTCATTTAGTACACCGACTTTATGCTTTCATATAGCAATATTCATTTAGTACACCGACTTTATGCTTTCATATAGCATTTATTTTATGTTATCCTATGATATCGGTGTTAGCGTTTCATCAGGAGTAGGTTATGTTGGTATGCCTGCATTCGTGCATGTTGGTGGATAGCGTCAACATTGAGATTGTTTCGCTAGTTCTAGGAGCTTTATTTCGACCATCTCACTTATTATTAGTAAAACCTTTTGTTTTATTACGCTCCACCTAGTTTTACGTTTGGTTCGAGTGGGACTCTCGCGTATTTTGTTGTTTTTACTGTTCGATCTACCGCTTCAGTAACTAGGTTGGTACCCCTGCTTTCCATCTCCTGATGGCGTCATGCTCCTCCCTTTTTTACTCGCCCGAGTCCCTCTCTCGCCATATTTTTTCTGCATGCCTAACCTTACTTACGTGATTTCGCTTTTAATTCATTAATTATTTTTATGTATTTGTGCATTGATATTATATTTATTGCTTACTCCGTTATGATCATATTTTTGGGATTTTCATGTCATGATTAGGGGATCTCCAGTTGGTAGCCCTGTCTACCACTGCGCACTGGCGATTTCCCTGTACCATTACACCCCCCCAACAAGTTGGGGAGGTTATTCCATCCCCCCCCCTTCAGTGTACACCCTTCCTCTCACTCGATGGTTGTTGGTTATGATTTACGGGTCAAGTATGCTTGTACCTCAGTCTTCCATCAAAGTTCCGACATATTGAGGACTGAGTATACCAACGGGGTATGACTTAGTCTCATTCATTCATACCGGGCGGTTTCGTCTCCCCCCTCCCGTCGCCATCGGTCGGGGAGGGGGAAGGCCGGGACCACCGGGGACTATCACACGTGATTAGTCGGTATAACTGCACCTTGGTGTAACCTTGCTTTTAACTACGGTTGTTAGAATGAGCACTTATATTAGGAGTGTCCTCCCCTACGGTACCTCATGCTATTATCGTCCGTATAGGACTTATTATATCCCATATCATTATTTTATATTCTACATGAATCATTACCTTTGTCCCGGTACCTCAGGTAAGGTAGGGGGGTTCCACTGGCTCCCCCCGCGCTCTCCCGTTGTACCCTCCCGTCATACCCTCCCGTCATCAGACATCGGAGCCGCCGAGCTCTTAACTACATGATCGGTTGACACTGACACGGTTTTGATTAATATCCTCCCTCCGGGAGCCCTATTCATTACAGACATTAGTTTTAGATCATAATTGGCGTTTTCTATTTATGTACTTTAAGGATGTATCTTGGGTACTTTAAGTTTACTTTAAGTTACTTTAAGTTTACTTTAAGTTTACTTACCAACCCTGTTCCCCGGCCACGGGGGCCCCGGAACTAGTTATGATTATATATTAATCACTGTTTTTTTGCATCCTTTTTCATACCCGGCTCTGCCGGATTGCTATTGGAATAGTCTCAGTTCTCTGCATGTTTAGTCTAAGGCTATACATTTATTTTATTAACTGGCAGGTCCCGGACCCTCTGGGACCCCTTATAGAGAAACTAGTAGATGCTCATGGACTATTCCTTTTACAGGTGGTCCGTTGCCGGATGACAGCCTGCGCGGCCGTCCTTCACCAGCCTTGCGGCCATGCTGTCTGTCGGTCCCACGCGGACTGTGGGATCCAGATGGACGATATTGTGGTATGGCACCCTGACAACTGCCTTATCTGTTATGACCTTATCTCCACCCTCGCTTCAGATTCGGTGAGCCTCTTTCAGTCATTTTTGTATTTACTTCCCTTCACTGGGCGACATCAATATGATAGATAATCATTGACTTCTGTTATGAATCTTCGGGTTCATTTATCATTTTGTCCTCGGGTTTGCTAACCTTATCCCCGTTCTTTCAGAGTTCCCAGGCGGTTAAAACTTCAGCAAGAGCCACTTTGAAATTGTGGGTAGGCGGCTTCGCCCGTAACGTAAAGGCCAGGAAGCCCTACGTCCTCTCAGATTATTGTAGACTTATCTACCCGAACGCAAAATCTTCGGCAGCAGTGCCTAGGCAAGTGGCGGCTCCTATAATTGCTGACATTGCGGAAATCGTAGAACTCAATCTCGTCCAGGATACAGACATCCCTGACGACCCGGACCCCATTGAAGACAATGTTACGGCTCTGACCTTAGACATAGAGCCCATGGTTTTTGACGAACCTGACACAGGTAAGGTTGTAAGTGAGGCAGGTGGGTCTGGCGCTAAGACCTCTCTTCTTAGCCCCTCTTTTTCTCCAACTTCTAATAATTCTTCCTTTCTTGGTTTTGAAGGGAACCACGAATCCTCCCCAAGATCGCTCTCGGTTCCTGCCAAGGTCAAATCTCAGAAAAGACCTTTAGTGAGGACTCGTCAGAATCCTACACTACCTGGATCATCGAAGCCCAAGAAGGCTCCCCTCCCCGGAGCTCCTAGTGACTCGACTAGCACTGCCCCTATGTCTCAGGACCCGGGAGTGCAGTCATCCCCCTTAATTACCACAACCAACCTCGACCCGGAGGCCCTCACGAATATGTTGTCGAGGGTCGTTACAGAGCAGATTAGTTCTATACTTTCTGCCGTCACCAGAAGACTAGATACCCTGGAAAGTGGACTGCCTCAACAACAGCAGTTCCTCATCCCGGACGCCTCAAAACTTCCACCCTTCACGAAGAACAACCCGTGGAAAATGGCGCTCCACTGTCCTTTCACGGACGGAATGTTGACCATCGAGGGTTTTGGTACCAGGCCCATTGAAGATTTTGAGTTCTTCCCTCCCGGTCTTCAATTTCCTTTCCCCGGCTTCGCCCGGCTTACGGAAGAGGCTCTTGTCCGACTAGATAAGGTCCCTAAAGAGACCGTTATCTTTCCGAAGGAACAGGCTCAGTCTGTTTGGGTTCGAACCTTAAATGAGTGGGGTTGTACAAACACCATGCTGACCCCCCACAAGAGTACTTACACCATGTTTCTTGTGGACGAACAGACCCCACTCCTTGCGTCACCAAAATGGTTGAATTAGCCCTTCAGGCAGTGACCGAAGATAAGCCTTTGCCACAACTCCGGGAGACAGATCCTACATCTCTGCTGTTCCCATCAGATAATGAATGTTGGCTTAACATTCAATCGACATTCACTTCTGGTAAGCTATCCGCGGACTGTGCATCGACGCAATTCAGTGAACGCCTCCCAAGACTACCTGAAACCTTAATCCGACTCGAGTTCGAGTCCCGGTCTAGGTTTAGCCGGAGCCTCAACATCTCGACTATGGCGGAGATGTTTTCTCTTACTTATGACGAGGAACACTCTTTTAAAGTTATGACTAAAGCCACCCTGCAATCTTTGTTAGCAGACTGCTACGACTTCTTGGTGGCCAAAAGACGTTGCCGTAAGCATGTCTTATCTGAAGCCACTATCCGCCATGAGCCAAATAAGCTCATTAAAGCCTCTGCTTGGGGTCCGGACCTTTTCCCGGAGGACATGGTCAACTCGGTATTGAGCGAAGCTGCCAGAGTGAACCAGAGCCTCAAAGTCCGTTGGGGTCTCACTCCCAAACGGAAGTTCGAACAATCGAGCATTCACTCCCGGGGCAGAAAAAGGCTACGCCCTTATAGCTCTACCCAATTCCGCCAACCTATTCAAGTAGTCCAGTCGGCCCCGGTCTCTCAGGGCATCCAACCCTCCACCTCCAAGTCTCAGCCCCAAGTGAAGTATGTCCTCGTCCCCGAAAACCAAGTGGCTTCGAACTCGTTTACCTCCTGTTTATAACCCGGTCTATGAGTCCCGGTTTTCCTCCCAAGGATACCAACGAGGCAGGGGCCCCGGTTCGAGGGGTTCTTTTCAGAACAGAAGCAAAGGGAGATATTTCTCCCGTGGAAAAGGGTCACGTGGTGGCCGAGGCGGTAAAACCTCCAACTACTGACGGTCTTCAGGTAGGAGGGAGACTTTATGTGTTCCGGAGTCGCTGGAAATTCAGTCCTTGGGCCTTCAGCATAATCTCCAAGGGCCTGGGGTGGAGTTGGATAGAAGGGCCTCCTCCACCGAACAGATTCCATCAACCCTCGACACCGGACCTACTTTTGTTTACCCAAGATCTTCTTCGCAAGAACGCGATCAAGGAAACGAAATATCTGAAGTTTCAAGGTCGCTTATTCAGCGTTCCGAAGAAAGACTCCGACAGCCGAAGGGTCATCCTCGATCTGTCTCGACTAAACTTGTCCATTCAATGCGACAGGTTTCACATGCTTACCGTCTCGCAGGTGCGAACCTTGCTTCCCCGTGGGGCCGTCACCACCTCCATCGATCTTACCGATGCTTACTATCACGTTCCAATAGCGAGACACTTCCGCCCATTCCTAGGATTCAGACTGGACGACAAGGCTTACACGTTCAAAGTGATGCCTTTCGGGCTCAACATCGCGCCCAGAATCTTCACGAAACTGGCGGAATCGGTCATTCAGGAACTCCGATCCCACGGAATCCAAGTCGTCGCATACCTGGACGATTGGCTAATCTGGTCAGACAACGTCGAGGATTGTCTCAAGGCAACAAACAAGGTGATCCAATATCTTCAGTTTCTGGGATTCCAGATAAACTTCGGAAAGTCTCGTCTGACACCAAAGACCAAATTTCAGTGGCTGGGATTACGGTGGGACCTACGTTCTCACACTCTATGTCTCCCCAGGTCCAAGAGGATAGAGATTGCGAAAAATACCAAACGCTTTCTCGGGGAAAAGGTAACTTCCAGAAGGAACCAGGAGAGGATTCTAGGGTCCCTACAATTCGCTTCAGTGACAGACCTCCTTCTGAAAGCGAAACTGAAAGACATCAACCGAGTTTGGCGCTCCAGAGCGAACACCAAACGTCGGGACAAGAAGACACGCCTTCCTCCCATTCTTCGGAAGAGGCTTCTCCCATGGACAACCGCCAAGAGCCTATCAAAATCGGTTCCGTTGCAGTACCCCCCTCCAAGGATAGTCATCCACACGGATGCCTCCCTATCAGGTTGGGGAGGCTACTCCCAACACAGGAAAGTTCAGGGCCTTTGGTCCACAATGTTCCAGCAATTTCACATAAACGTCCTGGAGGCCATGGCTGTCTTACTAACCTTGAAACGTCTTTCCCCGGCCAAGAAACAACATCTGAGGATAGTCCTCGACAACGAAGTCATAGTCCGTTGTCTAAACAGAGGGGGCTCCAAGTCAGGTCCCATCAATCACGTGATGGTGGCAATCTTCTCCCTGGCGGCCTCAAACCAATGGCACCTATCCGCCGTTCATCTGGCTGGAGTTCGGAACGTTGTGGCAGACGCACTCTCCAGGACGGTACCGTTGGAGTCAGAATGGTCACTAGATCGCAAATCCTTTCAATGGATCCTCTTCCAAGTGCCGGATCTCCAGGTAGACCTCTTCGCGACGGAATCCAACCACAAGCTGAAATGTTATGTGGCCCCCAACCTGGACCCTCGGGCTTACGCCACGGATGCCATGTCTCTCGACTGGAACGCCTGGGAAAGGATTTACCTTTTCCCACCGGTGAACCTACTGATGAAAGTGCTGGACAAACTTCGAACCTTCAAAGGTCAAGTAGCCCTGGTGGCCCCCAATTGGCCCAAGAGCAATTGGTTTCCTCTTTTACTGGAGCTGAATCTCCACCCTCACCAGATTCCCAACCCGACTTTGACCCAGATAGTACAAACGTGCACTGTGTTCGCTTCCTCAAACATTCAGACCACCCTAACTTTATGGACTTCATGAAGTTTGCGGCACACAAAGGGGCTAACATAGACCCCCAGAATACTTTATTTTTAGAATCTGACAAGAGAGACTCCACTCTTCGTCAATATGACTCAGCGGTCAAAAAACTAGCTAAGTTTTTGAAAGATTCTAGTACTGACTTTATGACACTAAACCTAACGGTAACCTTTTTCAGAACCTTGTTTGAGTCGGGCTTAGCAGCCAACACTATTACTACCATCAAGTCTGCCTTGAAGAAGATTTTTCTAATCGGCTTTAATATAGATCTAACAGATTCATTGCTAGCTTCGATCCCAAGAGCCTGTGCCAGACTGAGACCATCTTCTCGTCCTAGCCCGATTTCCTGGTTTCTCAATGATGTTCTTAAACTAGCGTCAGAAACCGTCAACGATTCATGTGAGTATATCCCTCTATTCAGGAAAACTCTCTTTCTCGTGAGTTTGGCATCTGGCGCCAGGATTTCGGAATTAGCTGCCTTATCAAGGGATCCAGGCCACATAGAGTTCCTTCCGTCAGGAGAGGTCCTCCTCTCCCCAGACAAGGTCTTCTTGGCCAAAAATGAAGACCCTCAGAATAGATGGTCCTCCTGGAAAATCATCCCTCTCCTTCAGGATCCTTCCCTATGCCCGGTTACCACTCTAAAGTCCTTTCTATCAAGGACTTCCTATAAGACCTCGGGACCCTTGTTCATCAGGGAGCGGGGAGGGACTATAACTTTGAAAGGGATCAGACAACAGATCTTGTATTTTATTAAACAGGCCAATCCAGAGTCTTTTCCTCACGTCCACGACATTCGGGCGGTAGCGACCTCAATAAATTTTTTCCATCATATGAACTTTACAGATATCTCTAAATATACCGGATGGAAATCCCCCTCAGTGTTCAAGCGGCACTATCTTAAACAATTAGAGGCCCTTCAACTCGCTACCGTAGCTGCAGGGAGCGTGGTATCCCCCGGACAAATTCCTTCTAACTAATCCCTGAATCCTATATCTTCCACCTTCTTCCTCTTACCTGCCTCACTTACAGTTCCTACCTGAGTTCGGTTTGTTGTATCACACCCATGGGTGTTCCTAGTTCGTAACATTGCCATTTTATTATCATTGTTCAATTTATTCTTCCATACGAACTGTATTTCTTTAGTGTTCAAGTGTATGTAATTTGTTCCAGTGTTTGACCTTAATTGGTTTTGTTTTAAGTTAATGTTCTTTTGTCTTCCCTTCCTGGGATATTATACCTTATCATGCTGATGTTATTAAAGACGTCCGTCTTCTACGTTAACTTTTGATTAAACCACTGTTTGTTATGTTGATTTTTATTCGTTCCCGTATAGTTAATAAAGTTTGGGTTCGTTTTCTCTGGTACTATTTCACTGCGCGGCACAGGGATTGAGCCCAGAAAAGGGATTTTGACGAAGGAAAAATCTATTTCTGGGCGAGAGACCTGTGCCGCCCAGTGAACCCACCCTATTTGCTCCCCCCCTGTTCAGACCCCAAACTTAAGGGTGCTGTAAGGAGTGATGGGCAAGCGTGGGTTGAGTTAGTAGTACTGGTCTGCGAGGCAGGGGAGGTTGAACGGCTCCTCACTATTGGGGGATTTCGAAGAGGAGAAGTCTAAATGGTACGAGACCTCTGGTATTTCGCCCCAGTCTATACCGACACCATTAGGTGAGCGAGCTAGTTCAACCTAGCATTCCTTTACATTTTTTCTCTGGTAATATTAGCAGTTATATTCCTTTGAAATGGTGCTTAAGGAGCATTTCACTGGGCGGCACAGGTCTCTCGCCCAGAAATAGATTTTTCCTTCGTCAAAATCCCTTTTTTGGGTGAGATAGCCATGTAGTCCTAATGGACCCGCCCTCCTTTCTATGAAAGGCCTTGGCAGGATCCCTCCTGATAATACTGTATCTATAAGTACCGGCTTAACGCTACATGGAATAAAGATGGCGGACGATTATGGCGCCATCTGAGTACTCAAACAGTAACGGAGGAAGGAGAACTTTATAACGGCTCCTCTATTATATTGCCACTTTTCCCCCTCGAAGTGTAAACGCTATGCGGGGTGCAGAGTGCTATGTGGCGTGTGAAGAATACGTCCCCTGATATGCGATATCCTAAAAGGAAACTTTAAGGATATTCGCGCCAGGAGTTAGAATTCTGGAGACCTTAAGTTAAATTCTCTGGGAATATCACTGTAGTCAAATATACCTTAGGAAGCTACTTTAAGGAACCTTCTATCAGGACGACATGGCTATCTCACCCAAAAAAGGGATTTTGATGAAGGAAAAATCTATTTCTGGGCGAGAGACCCGTGTCGCCCAGTGAAATGCTCCTAAAGCACCATTTCTAAGGTATATAACTGCTATATATTACCAGAGAAAAAATTGCATGGGAATGCCAGGTTGAACCCAGCTCGCTCACCTGTATAAGGTGTCGGTATAATACTGGGGCGCGATAAATCACAACCAGAGGCCTCGCACCATTTAGATATCTCCTGTCAAAATCCCCGAACAGCGAGGTGCCGTTCTACCTCGTACTACTACTAGACAATCCACGCCAGTGACGTCACTCCTTATAGCACCCCAGATTGGGGCCCAATTAGGGAGGGACTGGTGGGTTCACTGGGCGACACGGGTCTCTCGCCCAGAAATAGATTTTTCCTTCGTCAAAATCCCTTTTCTGGGCTCCGACCCGTGTCGCCCAGTGAAATCGTACCAGAGAATGGGGACCCAATAAGGCTAACTACCTGAAGGGAATACAGTAACACAAAATTAATATAGCTGATGAATTTTAATATAAAAAAGAGGGATATGGAAACCTGTAAAATAGATCAACACGTAAATGACAGAGACAATTAGACATGATACATAATCAAAATGAAACCCGAAGGGAAAGTCAACAGGTATCAATAATGTTAATACAGCTTGATAAGCAAAATGCAGTAAAGCATACAATCATAGATATAAATAATTAACATAACCAAGGAACATCAGCTTGGGGATTCCAAAAACAAATGAGATCAAAATAATTCGTGAAATCGATCAATAGAATAATAAATAATACATCATGGTAAATAAAACAGGTAGGAACAACAGGTAAGCCAGGCAGGAGGGAAAGAGGACAGAGCAAGGCGTTGTGATTAGGACTCAGTACCCTCGGGAGGAACTACATTCCCCGCAGCTACTGTGGCAAATCTAAGAGCTTCTAAAGATTTTAGGTAGTGGCGTTTGAAAACTTTAGGGGACTTCCAACCCGTATATTTTGAGAGCTCATCAAATTTCATATGGTGGAAAAAATTAATTGATGCAGCCACAGCTCGAATATCATGGACATGTGGGAATGATTCAGGATTAGCTTGTTTAATAAAATAAAGAATTTGTTGCCTGATTCCTTTAAGGGTAATAGTTCCTCCGTGCTCTCTAATAAATAAGGGCCCTGTGGTTGTAGTGGAAGTTCTACTTAAGTAGGATTTTAGGGTGGTAACTGGGCACATGGATGGATCCCTAGGAAGTGGAACAATCTTCCAGGGGGACCACCTGTTCTGGGGATCCTCATTTTTAGCCAGGAACACTTTGTTAGGGGAGAGAAGGACCTCACCTGAAGAGAGAAACACTATATGACCTGGGTCTCTAGACAAAGCTGACAATTCCGAGATTCTGGAGCCAGAGGCGAGGCTCAAAAGGAAAAGTGACTTTCTTAATAATGCCATATAGTTACAGGATTCATTTGGAGTGTCAGAGGCCAGCTTAAGAACATCGTTTAGAAACCAGGAAACTGCGCTAGGCCGGATGGAAGGTTTTAGCCTGGCACAAGCTTTCGGAATGGATGAGAAATCTGAATCTGTTAAATCAATGCCAAAACCAATATGGAAGATCTTTTTCAAGGCTGACTTAATTGTAGTAATGGTACTGGCCGCCAGGCCTGATTCGAAGAGAGTCCGGAAGAATGTCACAGTTAGGTTCATTGTCATTTTATCAACCTGGTAATCTTTCAAGAACTTAGCTAATTTCTTGACAGCTGAGTCATATTGTCGGAGAGTAGATTCCCTTTTGTCGGATTCCAGGAAAATAGTATTCGAAGGATCGATGCTCGCACCTCGTTGGGCTGCGAACTTCATAAAGTCCATAAAGTTAGGGCATTCAGAATCCTTGAGGAAGCGAACACATTGCGAGTTTGTACTGTCTGTGTGAGCACCGGATTGGGAATCCGCCGGGGTCTGAGACCTAGCTCTAGCAACAAGGGGAACCAATTGCTCTTGGGCCAGTTGGGGGCTACGAGAGCCACTCGACCTTTGAAGGATCTGAGTTTGTGCAGAACTTTCAGCAGGAGATTCACCGGAGGAAACAGATAAATCGTCTTCCAGGTATTCCAATCTAGAATCATAGAGTCCGTGGCATAATCCTGAGGGTCCAGGTTGGGGGCTACGTAACAATCTAGTTTGCGATTGGATTCCGTCGCAAACAGATCCACCTGGAGACCCGGGACTTGAGATAGTATCCACTGGAAAGATCGATGGTCTAGTGACCATTCCGACTCTAGCGGAGTCGTTCGGGAAAGGGAGTCCGCTACCACATTCCGGACTCCTGCTAGAAGGACTGCAGACAGGTGCCACTTGTGCATTGCCGCCATGGAGAAAATATGCAACATGACGTGGTTTATTTGGGCTGATCTGGAACCTCCTCTGTTGAGGCAGTGAACTATGACTGCACTGTCGAGAACCAGTCTGATATGGAGATTCCTGGCTGGATTGAGACGTTTTAAAGTGAGGAAGACTGCCATGGCCTCGAGGACGTTGATGTGCATGTGTCGGAAGACTGATGACCATAACCCTTGGACTTTCTTGTGTTCGGAGTAACCTCCCCACCCTGTTAAGGAGGCGTCTGTGTGGACGACGAGTCCCGGGACCGGATGTTGTAAGGGAACCGACTTGGAGAGATTCTTGACCTTCGTCCAAGGCTGTAGACTGTTCTTCAGGAGTGGGGGAAGGCGGGTACGTCTGTCGCGGCGTTTTGCGGTTGCTCTGGATCTCCACACTCTGTTTATGTCCTTGAGTTTGGACCGTAGGACGATGTCTGTCACGGAGGCGAACTGCAAGGAACCTAGGATCCTCTCTTGGTTCCTTCTGGAGGTCAACTTCTCCCTGAGAAATTGTCTCGTCTTCCTCGCAATCTCCTTCCTTTTGGCTTTGGGGAGGCACAGCGTATGGGAGCATAAGTCCCATTGTAGACCCAGCCATTGAAACTTGGTCTCCGGGACCAGGCGGGATTTTCCGAAGTTGACTTTGAATCCCAGTTGTCGAAGGAAGGTGAGGACTTTGTTCGTTGCTACGTGGCAATTCTGGGCATTGTCTGATCAGATTAGCCAATCGTCTAGGTAGGCCACTACCTGTATTCCCTGAGTGCGAAGCTCTTGAATGACTGTCTCTGCTAGTTTGGTGAAGATTCTGGGTGCCACGTTGAGCCCGAACGGCATCACTTTGAACGCGTAGGCTTGTTCGCCTAGCTTGAAGCCCAGAAAAGGACGAAAATGCCTTGCTATTGGAACGTGATAGTAGGCATCGGTAAGATCGATGGAGGTGGTGACGGCCCCACGGGGACGTAAGGTCCGCACCTGCAAGACGGTAAGCATATGGAATTTGTCGCAACGAATGAAGGAATTTAAATGAGACAGGTCCAGGATTACCCTTTGTTTGTCTGAGCCTTTCTTTGGCACGCTGAACAAGCGCCCTTGAAATCTTAAGCGACGTATGCTTTGGATCGCATTCTTTTGTAGCAGATCTGTCATGAAGCAACATAGTTCTTCTGTTGGCAATTGGTAAAAGCTGTTTGGCGGAGGAGGTCCCTGTATCCAGCTCCACCCTAGTCCGTTGGAGATAATGCTGGAAGCCCAATCGCTGAACTTCCAACGGTCTCGAAAAAGGTACAGTCTCCCTCCTACCTGTGTTGTCTCATAGGGTGGAGGATGATTTGCCTCCTCTGCTTCCACGGGAAGACTTGCCCCGGTGGTAACCCCTTCCGCTACCTCGGGCGCGAAAGGCAGCCCTGGCACCTCTGTGACGCTGGTAGCCACGGAAGGAGGTCTGAGCCTCATAAATGGGGTTAAAGGCGGGGGAGAAGGACGGGGAGGCGATTTGAGACTGAGGGACCAGGACGTATGGCTCTTGCTGCTGGCCCTTTGATGTAGAAGGCTGGGGGCCTTGGGGAGCCGTTTGAACCCTGAATTGGGAAGAGTGGAAAGGCCTCAGTCTCTTCCTACCTCGGATTGGGGGTACCAGTAGGCTCATATCTCCTCTTTGGGACGAGGCCCCACCTAACTTTGAGGCTTTGGTTGGCCCTAGCTGCCTCGCTAAGGACCGAGTTAACCAAATCCTCCGGGAAAAGATCCGGGCCCCAGACCGGAGCTTTGATGAGCTTATTAGGCTCGTGCCTAATGGTGGCTTCAGAGAGGACGTGTCGTCGACAACGGGTCCTGGCGCTTGCAAAATCATAGGCGTCAGCCATGAAGTTTTGCAGTAACGACTTAGTGAGGGCCTTAAGGAGGTCCTCCTCGTTGTAAGTGGCAACGGCCAACTCGGAAAGGGTGACCGAATTGAGAGATCTGCCGAATGTGCACCTAGAATCAAATTCTAATTTAAGAAGAGACTCTGGGAGTTTGGGAAGCCGTTTGCTGAACTGCGTCAAGGCACAGTCCGGGCTCAACTTACCTACTGAAAAGGTAGCTGGGGCATTCCGCCAACATTCATTGTCCCCCGGAAAGAGGAGGGAGGTTAAGTCGGTCTCCCTGAGTTGTGGTAAAGGCTTCTCATCTTTGATAGCCTGGAAGACCGACTCCAGAATCTTGGTCGCACATGGTGTAGGGGTTTGGTCGTCGGCCACAAACATAGTGTACGAACTCTTGTGGGCCGTAAGCATGGTGTTCAAACATTGCCACTCATGGAACAGGCGAACCAAGACAGATTGTGCCTGTTCCTTAGGAAAAATGACAGTTTCCTTTGGAACCTTATCTAAACGGATCAGAGCTTCTTCTGTGAGGCGAGCGTAGCCGGGGAAGGGGAATTCAAGACCCGGCGGGTAGAATTCGTAGTCCGTAAGAGGCCGTGTACCGAAACCCTCGATTGACAGCATACCCTCCGAAAAGGGGGCATGCAATGCTAACCTCCAAGGGTTATTCTTATTGAAAGGAGGAAGCTTGGAAGCGTCGGGAATGGGGTATTGCTGTTGAGGAGGTGGTAGCCCCGAACTCATGAGGCCTTGGACTAGGCTCTCCACAGAAGCTATCCTCTCGTGTGATTGCTTCGTATGAGACGATAGCATCGACTCAAAACGAGCAAACAGTTTGTCAGAAAATTCCTCCATGTTAAATGATCCCGCCTGGGGGGGAACAGGTGCCGGAACAGAGACTACTTCTTGAGAGGTTGAGGGCACAGCAATTGGGTCTTGAGAAACTCTGGTGGAGGAGGATTTAGCCTCCGAGGGTGACGATCTCGAAGGGTTGTGGTCTTGGGAAGATTTGTGAGTTCTATATAAAGGCTTGTGAGGAGCCTTCACTTTGGGTGGAATGGGTCGGGAGCTGAGATCAGTCCCGGTTGCCTCAGGAAAACCGCGAAAAGAAGAATGGTCGGAAGTAGAAGAGAAAGCCGGGTTAGGGAGAGGAATCCCAGCCCGGGAACCACCTGACTCACCTACGTCCCTACCTGCGTCGGGATCATCCAGAGCAATGGGTTCCACATCAAGGTCGAGGGTAGCGACGTCCTCAGTTAGGGTGGCGCCCGTCTCCCCTTGGTCCGGGGCCAGAAGAAGAGATGCAATGCTCTCGATGATCGGGTCCGCTAGCGCTTTGGGGACCGCAGCTGATGTTTTAGCATTGGGGTAGAGGAGGGAACACCATTCCTCAGAAAGGATATACGGCTGTCTGGCCTTCACGTTGCGGGCGAACCCGCCAACCCAGATCTTGAGGGTAGCTCGGGCTGTTTCTATTTCAAGCTGGGTGCTCTGAAAGAGAACTGACTATTAGTGAGTGATAAAAGTGCCAAAGAAAAAACTAAGAAGCCCAAGGACTTCGTAGACACATATAAGGCATGCAGGAAGTCCATAGGACTGTGGCCTTGCAGTAATAAACAGTAAAAGAGGACATTAAAATGTAACTCCCCATAATTCTGTAATAAAGTAACTGCACTCACTGATTCAGATGTTAGAGTGGAAGCCAATTTGTAGCAGACAGGACAGTTGTCCGGATGCCAAACAGCTAAGTCATCCACTTGAAAAGAGCAGTGAGCGTGTGAACGACACACATTATGGCCGCAGGGTTGGTGGAGAACAGCGACACATGCCGTCATCGCACAGCGGACAGTCTGTAAGATAAAAGATACTTGAGTATCTTAAAGGAAAGTAATTAGGGGCCGAAGGTCCCAGTGCATAAATATTATAAAAGTTACTATCATGTTAATAAAGTTGAATATATATAGCTATAATTATCCTGAATGAAAGCAAAAGAAGGGCACGGGGCCCAAATGCTGTAACTCTATATATATATATATATCCAACCCATGATAAAACTATTCATATAAATGCCTAAACATATGAATGAAGGCAAATAGGGGACCCTGGGGGGTCCGGGGGTTATAAGACATATATCAAATAAATGATAAAAATTATTCATATGTAAGTGCCCTAAAAATTGAATGAAGGCAAATTAGAGGACCCCCCAGGGGACCCTGGTGTTTAAAAAATCAAATAACAGCTTTACTTGATTATAATATTATTAAATTAAATTAATGAATTAAATTAAGTCAAACCGTAGTCGTGATCATATCATGGAAGGCAAGGTCGAGAACTAGGATCGTATATAATAGATAAACGTGACTAAAATATAAAGGGAATCCAAGTAATAATGAATAATGTTGGCTCCGGGGCTCAACTAAAAAACTCGACTGAATGGTAATGAATAAAAGCTACTCCCGGGGTTCCCGTAATGGAAGTCTTTAAACATATATATATATATATATATCTATATGAGGTCTGTGAGGTGCGTGACAGAGGGGGGGGGAGGATCTTAAAAGGGTCCGTGAAGTGCGGGACCAAGAGGGAGAAGCCCGTACACAACTTAATATTAAATAACATAACAAGGTACCACGGAACGAATCGAAAACTCCCCGCCGATCGTCGGCCAAACGAGCGACGGAAAGAAAACGACTACGACCGGGTAGAGTAGTGGGGAAAAGTAATGTACGTTAATGAATAATAATAGAATGCCTCACAGAACAACGGGAACCGCCCGTGCAAAGCGGATGCCCCCGGGAGGAGTACATAGGCGCTTATAAGATATCGGCGGGAGGAGGCTAGAAGTAGGTTGGCTACGAGACGATATCAGGTATACCAACCTGCCAGACCCACGAGTGATATGATCACGGGGAAAGATTAAAACACTATAAAAAACATAACACATGGTAAATAAGAGAGGAAGGCATGCTGGATGAAAATAATAATAATAAAATTAGCTATAAATCAATCTTAAAACAAACGAGGGCGCGAACAAGAGACAGGAAAGAACAAGCCTGACAGCGCTAGGAGTAGGCAGGGCTACCAACAGAACACAGGGTCAGTGAAGTGCTAACAAAATGAAAACTAAATTGTAATAACTGACTCATGAAAGCCCCTCGAGCTAATGCAATCATACGAATGACTTTAAAATAGTAAGCGAGTCCGTTGCGTGCGAACGTAAATAAGCTAAGATAAGATATGTGGAAAAGAACGCCGATGGCGATCAGGCATGCCAACCTCCAAAATACGCACATGAATATGAAATAACTGTTATCATAAAACAGGACAAAATAAAATTAATACGGTGTGTGAACCGTGGCGATCCATAAAGTTCACAACGAGAAACAATCAGTATGGAGGACTTATTGAAAATCGTTAGAACGAACGAGAGAGAGAGAGGAAAGGAGCCTGTCCCGAGAGAGACCCAGCAAGGTCGTGAATAAAAAACTGAATAATATAAACAAAACTGGACAAGGCCCCCTCCAATATCTCAAAACTCATAGATCTGGTACTTAACTTAGATGTAGTGACAGTGGAGTCGGACATCTTAAGGTAAATCCAGAGAAAAACCAGCGAAATTCACACACAAGGCAAAATATGGTTAAAAAACTGCATGCTATTTTAGGAGTGAAGTCACAGGCGTGGATTGTCTAGTAGTAGTACGAGGTAGAACGGCACCTCGCTGTTCGGGGATTTTGACAGGAGATATCTAAATGGTGCGAGGCCTCTGGTTGTGATTTATCGCGCCCCAGTATTATACCGACTCCTTATACAGGTGAGCGAGCTGGGTTCAACCTGGCATTCCCATGCAATTTTTTCTCTGGTAATATATAGCAGTTATATACCTTAGAAATGGTGCTTTAGGAGCATTTCACTGGGCGACACGGGTCTCTCGCCCAGAAATAGATTTTTTGCTTCGCTCAATATCCGTTAAATAGCTTCATTTAATTGTTATTACGCTAGGAATGTCTATTATATCATGCATGAGAGTAAACTGAAACGCATAGGCTAGGAAGCCTAGCACAAGCAAGGTTCGGTTACCTAAATCACCAAAACTATTAAGAATACAATCGGCCTAATATGAATAACTTCCTAGCAATGAAGACTGGATAGCTTCGAAATATTCATGCTATTAACACCGGGAAAGTCGTTTAGGCTAACTAAATAACTCATGCGTAATGAACGACAGCGCCCATGTCACCTCTGGTTAAGGCAAAGCTCTCACTTAATTTAACCTAATTTCACTGTGAGGCAGGAGCTAAACGGATTTTGAGCGAAGCGAAAAATCTATTTTTGGGTGAGATAGCCATGTCATCCTGATGAAAGGTTCCTAATAGTAGCTTCCAAGGGATATATGTACTACAGTGATATTCCCAGAGAATTTACCTTTAGGTCTCCAGAATTCTAAATCCTGGCGCGAATATCCTTAACATTCTCTTAAGGATATCGCATAAATCAGGGGACATATATCTTGATACGACACATAGCGATCTTCACCCGGAATAGCGTTTTCGCTTCGAGGGGGAAGAGTGGCAATTTTGGAAGGGGAGCCGTTATCATAGTTACCCTATTTCCCATACTACTATTGAGTATGAAGATGGCGCCATATCCAAGATGGCGGACATTCCTTGTAGCATTGAGCATGATGCTACAGATATAGTAGTTTCGTGAGTGATTCTGCGAAGACCTATTCTATAGAAAAGGAGGGTGGGTCCATCAGGACGACATGGCTATCTCACCCAAAAATAGATTTTTGCTTCTCTCGAAATCCGTTTTTTGGGCTCAAGCCATGTCGTCCTGATGGAAGTTTACCAGAGCATTACAGTATCTGTGGATTTTCCAAATGTGCCTTAACCTTGGGACAATTTTTCTATGGTCATCTGGACCATTTGAGACAAATGACGTTACTGTTATCCGTCATTATCACTAATCATAGACAATGTTAGTGCTTCCTGCCCCCTACAGGGAAGAGTCATACTAGACGGTAGAAAAGGGGCCTCAAGGTTAGCATATATTGTATGAACAACCATAAGTATTCACTGGGTATACAAACGGTCTCACGGTTTGTATATATTGTCGGAACAATATCAGTGTACTACAGTATATCCATTTTTTGTAAGCATACAATGATATGAGGTTTACTTACATGAGTAAGTCAAAGAACTCTGTCATCTTGAATATGCAAATTGCCGGGTGAATTAGGATGCAATTACATCCTAATAGACATTTATTTCTAATAAATTACTAAATGAAATAACAAGTGAAACGAATGTAACATGATAAAGGAATTGTACGTGCAACGTATACAGAAAGTATTTCCCCCCTTTGAACGGGAAGAAATGAGTGCCATCGTCTCCATTTGGACCTGAAGAGAGAGGGAAGCAGCCAGCCTCTCCTTCGTGTTCAGCTCCCGACGCAGAAGGTATTCAGAGAGCTCGGGGAGGTTTTCGTTGAACTGCCGTCCAGCGATGTCAGTCTCCAACTTTTCTATGGAGAAAGTTAACAATGTCTTTCCAGTTCTTGTCATCGGGAGGGAGGGTGAGGGAAAGGGGCCTACATTCTTCCAGTGTAGGGAAGGGTTTCCCTTCCTCCACCGCCTTCAACACTGCCAACAGGGATTCCTCAGCCAAGGGGAAGACCATGGTGGCAGGAGCAAGAAAGGACGGGTGTTTCTTGCTTAGGGCCAGCACCTTGGAGTTGGTGTAGCCCTTACTCTTGAGGCAGCCGGCCAGAAGAGCTTGAGCCTTTGCGTGGTCAAAGACGATGACCTCCTTAGGCTCGGTTTCCTCCTTGGAAATTGGCTCGGACTTGAGGCGGATGTAACAGTCCGGGTATGCTTCGAAGCTAAGCCAAAACTCCACCTCTTCAAGGGGGATGATTGACAAAGATACGTCCACTTGTGACCGGCATGTGTTCTGCATGCCTCCATGGGTTGGTCACTGAGCAAGGGGGAAGATCCTTAACGTTGATCTTCCTCGGGGTCTGTTTCGACAGACGGAGGATCTCCCTCTTGAGGTCTTCGTCTCTCTTACGAAACCTTTCATCCAGGAGTGCCACCAAGGCCTGGAGGCTATCCTGGATGTCCACTACCACCGGCATGGGAGTGGAAGTAGAGGGGACGGGTTCCGAATTAGCAACGGAAGTAACAGAGGGGGCGCGGGCGCCATCGCCCTCGGAGTCAGGAACCTCCGCATGCTCCTCCTCTTCTCGACCCTCGGCCATCAGGGTCCTTTCGGTGGTGTCCGACACTTCCGACATCCGCCACCTCGTCAAGATTTAAGTCTTGAAGTGCGTCTGATACATCTGGTTCGACCGTTAGCTGGTCGCAGGGTCTCTTAGGCTTGGGGATAACAGCATCCGCAGATGCCTTAGGAAAGGGCAAAGCTCTCATCTTCTCGTTTGGGAGATAGGGCTCCGTGGCGTTCTTTTGGAAGCCACGCACCCATTTGCGTAGCTTCTCTCGGGTGATGTCCCTGGCCTCCGCCGATGGGGGGTCCTCGACCGCCTCATGGAGCAGGTCTTTGCAAACTGTGCAAACCTGCGGGTCCCAATACCGTAGAGTCCCTTGGGCAACGGAACAGCTGGCGTGGGTTCGGCACGCCAGGTGGCCATAGAAGTACTGGCGCCGAACGCTACAGACGGCGCTCTCACACCGGATGTATTCCTCCTGTAAAAGAAGAAAGGGCCACATGAGTCTACAGAAGTCTTTTACATTGACTTGAAGTAATCTTAGATTAGTCTTAAAGTTATTTAAACTTACAATATAAGATTCCTTTCCAAGTGTAAGCTTAGGATAGGTAAGCTGGAAATGAAGCAGAAAAGACACATACTTGTGCATCCCGCCCAGCCAATTGCCGTGACCCCACACCACAACTAATTCTAGGGGCTCCTAAGAGCCTTTAAGAGGGGGAAGTAATATCCACAATGGATAAAGCATACTGTAGCTTAGACTTCCACAAGGGTATTAGCCATGGTGAGAGGGGGAGCTGAGTTCATTCAGTATAAAAGAAAGGGAAAGAAAGGATTCTTCGCAATTCAGATAGGTACCGGCAAGGGACTGTGCATGGATGCACAGAGTACTGTATGCTAGAAGTATTTACTGCACAACTATACACCATAGTTTTCTGACTAGGGTATGTACTATACCATAGATGTACTGGCTATCGTATATAGCTATACAATAGAGACTGCCAGCACGAGGCCGGCAGGGAAGAGGTGACGGTCCACTGAAGTAGTATGATTAGGTGGCGCTGGCAACGTGACGGCATGCAGGAAGCGCGCCGGGCATCGGCAAATCTCCATCGAGGGGGAACCTCTCCCAGTCATTAGACTATGTGGCAAAGAGAGGGCGAAACCTCAGGATGATGGCAGATCGCCGGCAAGTCGGCAGCCCCCAGCAGTAGGCAAGCAACCAGTGAAGGTATTCCAACACTGACGTCAATCAATGAGACAGAGAGGATACCGGGTTAAGCTGACGGCTGTTGCCGGCAGGGTAGTGTGGCAGTGGACCGGCACTGATGAGATAGAGAGAAAGGATAGAAGAAGAAAGAGGGAAGGGCAGTAGCTCACTACCTAACCTCGTCTTCTTCCGGAATTAGTGTTCAAATGAAAGGGAGAAGGTGGCAACCTTTCATCCAGCCGCAACAGAGCCGGCAACCAGCTGGAGTTGCGGGTGGCGGCCTAAGGGAGGACCGAAGAACACTCTAAGATAGAGAGGTCTTCCGCCGGTAGACCGACCTGTCGTATGCTATCCCATAGTTCGACTATATGCGGGAAGCCTAGCAGTTCGGACTAATCAACGAAAAGACCGAGCCGACCCCACAACCCGCCGGCACACGGTCGAGTTGTAAGACGGTAGACAGAGGTGTGATGGCTAGGCCAACATTAAAGGACAGAGGGGGGAGGGGCGAGGGTCCTGAGAGGGAATGTAGGGGAAGGCGTGAGCCCTCACCGACACTCCAGGGGGGGGGGGTGTTCTGTTTTAGTACCAGCACTATCCCAGGTGTAGGAAGAATTCATTCTCCAGCCTAAGGTAGGTTAGCACAGTGAAGGTACAGTAGTAATGTACTGTCCTAAACTATAAGAAACAGAATCCCAATGCTTGCCTAACCTAGGCTAGGGAACAAGTCCCCAGACCAGGGAAGGCAGGTTTAGGACAAGTCGCTAGGCCACAGGGAGGAAGGGTCGTAACCCTACCACGTTTGGACTTGGGGGAAGGGCAGAACCCCCCACCTTCGCCGACCAGCAGAGACCAAGAGGAGAGTTCATTCACCTAATGGGGTAGCTGGGGATGAACGACTGGTACTCTGAGGTTCTGTCCCAAACTGAAAGCTCATGTACTATGGCTAAGAGCGGGGAAAGAAAATCCTAGCCTAACCTCACTTGATTACGATTCAAGGCAAGGAGGGCTAGGACGTAGCCTAGGCTACCTCAGAGGGAGGAGATTACCTTGGAATAGGTAAATGGGGAGGTGAGAAAGTATACAAAAGCCCTAGCGTTAGGTTAGGGTCAAGAGAGTCGACTACCAATATCATCGAAACCCCTTGTATACTTCCTAGAAGGCGAAAAAGCATGTGCAATCACTGAATCTTATATGTATAAATGCCCAACATCTTCATTTGTAATTTAACAATAGGAACACTTATTATATCATGCATGAAAGTAAACAAAAGAACGGCTGGGCTATCGAGCCTAGGGGCTAGGCTAGCAATCTAGCATACGAATTCGGCTACCTACATTTGCCGAA
Organism: Palaemon carinicauda; assembly: GCF_036898095.1. Classification (NCBI taxonomy): domain Eukaryota; kingdom Metazoa; phylum Arthropoda; class Malacostraca; order Decapoda; family Palaemonidae; genus Palaemon; species Palaemon carinicauda. Next base: position 95,128,792 of record NC_090729.1, read on the forward strand.
AATGAATACTATCGGCATAATATAACTAATTCCTAGCAATGAAGACTAAATAACTAATGCTGATAATTAGTTATAAGACCAGGAAGGTTGTTCTGGCTAATTAAATACAGCATGCGAAGCAAACAACAGCGTTGGCGTCATGACGCCTCCGGTCAAGGCACAGCTCCGCCACAAAACACGGTATTTTAAGATAAAAAGGCGTTACTTTACGGCCAGAGCTAATTTATATGATACAAGAATATGGTACTCAACTTTCCAGAAGAAGGCGTGGCAGAAGATTGCGACATGATGAATTACTTAGCGAACAACTGGGAAAAAGCACCTGGTCATAAACGCTATGTAAGAAGGAATGGGGAAGGCGCGCAACGGTGACGTCAACCAAGATGGCGGTTATGACGTCACAGAGTACCGTAACAGTAACGAAGGAGGAGAACTTAGTAACGGCTCCTCCCATAACTTGCCACTCTTCCCCCTCGAAGCGTTAACGCTATGTGGGGTGCAGATAGCTATGGGGCGTGTCAAGCATACGTGCCCTGTTATTATACGATATCCTAAAGGGAAACCTAATGGGTACTCGCGCCAGAAGTTAGAATTCTGTGAAACCTTTAGTTTAATTCTCTGGGAATATCTACTGTTGTCATATATACCCTTAGGAAGCTATTGAAGGAACCTTCCATCAGGACGACATGGCTTGAGTCCAAAAATAAAAATTATATACTGTACTATAAAGGAAAAATGAAATTTTATTTACCTTTGGAGTGACGTGACTTCAGCTTGTAGTGGGTGGAGGGGGAATGGGGAGGAGACGGCAGATATAAAAACGTATTAATGCTAATTATGTTATGTACACTTAATAATAAATTTACTTTTACTATTAAACACTTAAAATTGGAAGAAGAATTTTGAACGGAGCGAAAAATCTATTTTTGGGTGAGATAGCCATGTCGTTCTTATGGACCCGCCCTTTTTCTCTATTCCAGGCCGTTACAGGCCCCTCCCAATCTTATTGTATCATGGAGGCTGGCCTAAACGCCTGAAGGAATGAGGAAGGCGCGCAACGGTGACGTCAACCAAGATGGCGGTCAAACATGGCGACGGTTATGACGTCACAGAGTACCGTAACAGTAACGAAGGAGGAGAACTTAGTAACGGCTCCTCCCATAACTTGCCACTTTTCCCCCTCGAAGTGTTAACGCTATGTGGGGTGCAGATAGCTATGTGACGTGTCAAGCATATGTGCCCTGTTTTTATACGATATCCTAAAGTGAAACCTAATGGGTACTCGCGCCAGAAGTTAGAATTCTGTGAAACCTTTAGTTTAATTCTCAGGGAATATCTACTGTAGTCATATATACCCTTAGGAACCTACTGAAGGAACCTTCTATCAGGACGACATGGCTTGAGTCCAAAAATAAAAATTATATACTGTACTGTAAATTAAAAATGAAATTTTATTTACCTTTGGAGTGACGTGACTTCAGCTGGTAGTAGGTGGAGGCGGAGTGGGGAGGATACGGCAGATATAAAAACGGATCAAGGCTAATTATGTTATGTACACTTAATGATAAATTTAGTTTTACTATTAAACTTAAAATTAGAAAAAGGATTTTGAACGAAGCGAAAAATCTATTTTTGGGTGAGATAGGCATGTCGTCCTGATGGAAGGTTCCTATAAGTAGCTTCCTAAGGGATGTTTGACTACAGTGATATTCCCAGAGAATTTACCTTTAGGTCTCCAGAATTCTATTTCCTGGCGCGAATATCCTTAAAATTTCTCTTAAGTTTTTTGGGCTTAGGCCATGTCGTCCTGATGGAAGTTCCTTCATTAGTAGCTTCCTAAGTTATATGTGACTACAGTGATATATCCCAGAGAATTTACCGAAGGTACCCAGAATTCTAACTCCTGGAGCGAGTATCCCTTAAATTTCTCCAAGGGATATCACGTAAGGACGTATCTTGACACATCTCAAAGCTATTTACACCCCGAATAGCCTTTCACTTCGAGAGGGAAAGTGGCAAGAAAAATAGGAGAGTCGTTAAAGAGGTAAACAACTCGACTCTCCTAATGTACTGTAAATAGTTCGGCCAATCGCCACCGTACGGCGCCACCAAACCATTCTTTCGTTTGTAGCTTTGGTGGCCAGTATTTTTCCCGTGTTATCTCGCTATTTTCGAAGCTTTTTCATCGCTGTGATGGATTCCCCTGCTTCATCAGCTTCTGGAAAGTTAAGTAATATCTTTTAATTGTGTAAATGTAAGCTCTTGCCAGTTTTGCTTTTCGATTGATATCGTAATTAACGTAACAAGAGCTGATGCCAGCCGGATGGCGTCATGGACGCGATCGTTCTTTTGTTCATTTAGTTAGCAAGAACGATATTCCCGGCTTATTTGCTTTAATAACTTTAGCTATTTAGTATTTTAGCTAGGGATTTTTATATTAGGCCTATGTCTGTTGTCGTGAATTTTGGCAATTAATTCGAGCCTCATGAGTGCTAGGCTTCTAGCCTAGGCACCATCACACCTCATGCATGATATAACCTTCCTGGTAAAGTTTTATTGAAGCTCAGGCAATATTTTATACAATTAAGATATTACTGTTTATTTTCCTCTTCCATACTAGTATACTAGAGTTACGTAGAACGTTTCTCTATGCTCTTTAGCTTAATAGCTTTAGTGCTTTAGTATACTTTATATGTCCCCATTACTCTTGTATTGTCTGTTGGGGGGGAGGTAGATATATTTATACCCCTTTAAGTCAATACTATCTCTATGAGATCTAAGAGTAATTCCCTTTCCCTCTGATTAGCCTAGGCTATCCTCAGTTAATTTACTGTAACCTGTGGTTGGGTAAATTTTCTGGGGCGTTTCGTTTCTCTCTCCTTTTCTCTGAGCTGGCAACTGAGTAGCTTGTCAGCAGTGAGTTTGGAGTTGGGGACGGTACATCAGAGTAATTCTGTGTTAGGCATCTGGCTACCTGGTTTTATACTGGCAACTGAGTAGCTTGTCGGTATTCCAGTTGGGCTAGTTGCTGTTCAGGAGGCTAGCCTCCCTAGATCTTGTAAAGGTTATTGTTTTACAATTTCCTCTTTATGGGTCTAGCAGACAGTCCTGTATTAGGGGTTCTTAACTGGAAGATAGGATTCTTCTCTGTTTTGATCCCTGGTACGAGATTCTGTTCTCTTGAGTTCGTTTTCGGATGTTCTCTCATTGCCTAACCCAACCTGGGGAATTGATTTCCCCTATTTGAGGTTACTATGAGGACAGAATCCATCAGGTTAGGTAATGCCTTAGGGTATTACTTTACTTACGGACTATTCACCCCTTCCCCGCTATCTCTTTCGTGTTGACTGAACCAACACCCTTATAGCCGTGGTTCTACATATGCTCCTGTGGATGTCTGTAGACCTGGCATGAGTTTTTCTGTCTGCGGCTAGTTAGCGCGCTGACAGATAACCTCATATCTTTGAGTGTACCTTAGAGTCCTCCCTTGGACTGCCTTCCATATGCCTTAAGATGGAATATGGTTGAGTGGAAGCCCAAATTTATTTCCCTCTTCCACTGGCACACACTTTCAGGATGTAGACGACATAGCTGATCCTTTGCCGTCTTCTATCCTTATCTTTCTCTTTTACTGTCAATCATGGGCTACCGCCGGCAGTTAATTCTGCCGGCAATTGTGGATGGTTAGACTGACAGTTCTTTATCATCCCTTACCTTGGACACCGTTGATCGGTGGCCGTTGGTAGGGTTTTTCTAGGCCCGTCTACCGGCAACTGTGTAGCTTGTCAGCAGCTGGCCTATGCCTTCCATCCATAATTTTAATCTTATTAGCCGGCTGTTGCCAGCAGGCCCAGCAGACGCCGGCCTGCTGGCATATACCGGCTAGCCCAACATGCCGACAGTGTCGGCGGGGCCGGGAGTGTCGGCGGGGCCGGCAGTGTCGGCGAGGCCGGCAATACTGACGGCATATTGCCGCCGGCAACTGCTGTACCTAGAAAAATATAGTAATTTTTCCAACCTGCAAGTGGTTCTTGAGCAGCCATTTGTAAGACCATCACATAGAGAGTTGATTCTCTTCTATATTAATGGTTATGTCCATTAAATTTATCCACTATATTGAACATTATAAGAGGATATGTCAAGAAGACACTACATATCTTGGATATTCCCTCTGTTATTTAATTCTTTATGAATTTCCTAGTTCAATATGGGAGGAGGTCACAGCAAATGGCTGAACGGGAAACACATGTAGGTGTCTTTCCTACATTATAGCTTACCCTATCCAAGTTAAATATAATAACTTATGTTGAAATCTGAAGATTTCACAGAAAACTCATTTGCTTCTCTTTTCTTTACAGGAGGAGCATCCCGAGTGCGGGAACAACTTTTGTAGGGTCCGCAGCAAGGACTTCTACGGACATGGTGTGTGTAGGTCTCACGCCCGCTGTTCTGTCACCAAAGGGGCCCTCAAGTACTGGGACCCAGAGGTATGTACCGTGTGTGAGAAGTTGGTAAAGGAGGCTTTTGATGAACAAAAGTCTACTGAGTCTAGGGATGCAGCTAGGGCTACGCTGCGTAAATGGGTAAGAGGTTTTCAGAAGAACACCTCGGGTCCATACCTTCCTAATGTTAGGATGAGGGACTGTCTCTTCCCGGGAGCTCGTGATGATTCCATCATTCCCCAGACAAAACCTTCAATCCCCTTGGTGCAGATTCAGGTTCAGAAGCCTAGAGAACCTGATGTTGCGGATACCTGGGCGACAATATGTCTGTCGTTTCCGAGGAGACCGAGAAGAATCTCCTCGTGGAAGAGTCGGAACAGGAGGCAGTTGTTCCTCCTACTAGTGATGTGGAGAATGTTGAAGCGGTTTCGGTTTCTTCAGTGGCTGCGGCCGAACCAGCACCCTTAACCTCTTTGCACCTGCCTCAGTTGGAGGCGATTACAAATACTCTTCAATCCCTGATGTCCATGGTATACGACTTACAGAAGAGGTCTACCGAGAAAGAGACTACTTTCCGGTCGGAAATCGAACAGTTAGTTTCTTCGCGTTTAACCCCGAAGAAGCTAAATGGTAAGGACCTTCCTGTGTTCTCCGACGTTAACCCGTGGAGGTATGCGGAGCACATGCCTATGTCAGCAGGCAAGATTTTCCTCTCAGAGAAACTGGGTACCGTACCAGTAGAGGAAATTGAGTTCTGGCCCAGCAGAGCGTCCTACCCTGATTGTTATGTCCGGCTCAGAACTGAACCGGCATCGAAAGAAGAGACGGAGCCCAAGGAAGTAATTGTCCTTGAGCTCGCTAAGGCACAACCGATGCTTACTTCAAAATTAAAAGAGAGGGCATTCACTAGCTCAAAGGTGCCGGCCTTAAGCAAGAAACATCCATCGTTTATTGCTGACCCTCAACGTGCTTTTCCCTTTATGGATAAAGGGTTTAAAGCAGCCCTGAAGGTTGTAAGGGCAGGAAAACCCTGTCCCACGCTAGAAGAAAGCAAGCGTTTCTCCCTTGCTTTCCCTTCAGACGACAAAGACTGGAAGGACGTTCATGATACCTTCTCAGTTCAACGAGGACCTCCCAAAGCTGTCAGAGTTTCTCCAGAAGAGAGAACACGAGACTAAGGAACGCTTGGCTGCGTCCATGTCTCTACAAACAGGGCTAGAAACGATGGCTAGCATTCCTGATACCCCAGATATGTATATGGTCTTTGCCAAGGCTCACTTGGCTACTGTAACTAAAGATCTCCCTCTTAATGAGAGAATGCCTTGATGAAGTCATTGAGGTTCAGCACGGCATTTCATTCCCGTGCTGAAACTTGGTGACGGGCAAGAGGGCTCTCGAACTTGGGGAAATTGCTCCCCCAGTTCGAATCTAAATTTCTCTCTTTCACCTTTTTCTTTTTCTCAATATTACTTCGACCTAATCCTAATTTCATAAACTTTCTTTAGTCTTGCTTTCCAAACTCTATGAGTAAAATTTCCCTAATTATATATGTGTATATATTATGTACATATATATTTATTATTTTTTTTTCTCCTATGGCTTGGATGTTTTTACATCCATTGTAGCCCCAGCGGGGATGTTCATACATCCTTTATTGTTGCCTGCTTTGATGAGTGGGAGGAGGTATCACGGTTGGGAGGTGTTTGCATTCAAAGCTATATGTCAGAGTATTGGATGATTTCAGCCATCCCGAAGATGGTTTGGACCTTTTTGGCAGAACTATTCTCAAGTGTTGGGTCTTCGGAATCCAGGGGGATCCAATGCTTGGGGTAGGACTCTCGGCTTTTGGCCGGAAGCCCGTCATTATAGATATGGGGAGGATGATTCCATAATTTCTTGGTCTCAGTCCTAACAGGCGGGTTCAGCTTACACCTGTGCCTCTATATCTGTTTTGATGCTATCCTTCGGGTAGGGTATGGTGTGGACCATCTGGGAAGTATACTCTCAATGTGCCGATAGTGGAGAGTGCAAATTTCCTTTCCGACGTGTGATGGCCTAACATTCTCGAGCAGGTACATCAAAATAACCCTTTTCTCTCTCTCTCTCTCGTCTAATGGATTCTTTAAGGAACGAACCCCCATCCCCTGGATACGCTGACTCTCCCCCGGCACTGTTGACGACCTCTGCTAATGTGATAAGGGAAAGCTCTGTTGATGACCTTGGAACGGGAAAGGACCATTCTACTGATATTTCAAAATCAAGTAATTTGGGTAACACGAGGAAACTTCGAATCCTTCATGTTACACAAATTTCAATAGAGACAAATTATGATGATATATGTAAAGCATTTGAATGCTATGGATGCATTAAAGAAATAAGGATGAAACAAAGCTGAAACTTGGGATTCATGGATATCTTATAGTAGTTATGACGAAGCATTTAGTGCAATAAGTAACTTGAATAATATTAAAATTAATAACTTGAATGTCGCGGCTGCTCTCTGCGATAAGGTACCAAAAGATTTGGATGTGTACAGGCCTGCCGATTGGTTGGAAAAAGACGCAGATTTAATACTGCCCTCCCAGAGAAATCCAAAACCACCGATGTGGCTTATAGCTGAATCAAAGGGGGTTACAGGGAATTATTTTAAAATATGCAAATTGATTCAGAAAAAAGTAGGAACTATTGCACCAGGCGATATATCTCGTTTCGGAAAAAATAGTTTCCTTATCCATGCCAAATCCAGTACACAGTCGGTAATATTGTCCAATATGAAAATAAGTAATGATGACATTAAGTTAGATGTCAAACCCCACCTAAATTTTAGCTATGGAAGGGGCGTAGTTTTTAACAGAGATCTGTATGATTTTACAGAGGAGGAGATACTGGCCATGTGTCCATTAAATGTATGGAAAGTTCATAAGTCCCCGGTACATCAATGATAATCCTTACGTTCCAGGATGCTGATGTACCTTTTCATATTATTATCGAGAACGAAAGGATTAAAGTAAGACCCTTCAAGCAGAAGCCATTGCAATGCTTTAATTGTTTTAAATTTGGGCACCCGTCCAAAGTTTGCAAAAATGAGAAGATGTGTGGTATTTGCTCCAAATCTTACCATGGAGAGTGTGCACTTGGAGCCAGGTGTTTAAATTGCAGCTCGAATCACAAATCCACAGACAAGAGTTGCGAGCTATATAAGTTGGAGGAAGCTGCCCTCAACAAATCAAACTTAGAACACATAAGTGTGACCCATGCCAAAAGACTATTAAATAAATCAAATACATATGCTGAGGCATTAAAATCAAACCAACCTAGCGCTGCCAATAGCTCAAAAAAAAGTATACTATCTGACAAAATGTCAAATAACGAGGTAACCATATTACCTCCTGAGGCTTTACCACGGTGTATTAACAATAGGTCATTGCCCATTGCTGTACAGCCTTCAGCCGCCATTACAAAAAATAATACAAACCTCTCTCAGGCCATGTCCTTGCCTGATCTGATGGAGGTTCCACTTAAGACTAACTTACCTGATGCACCTGTTGTGGGAAAGGTGCAGAAACCTCGAATCCCACCATCTATTAATCGTAAAAGAGAGAGACCTCCATCCCTCTCTCCACCCTCCATTAGAAACGTTAAGGTTATGACATCAAATAAATTTGATGTTTTGTCTGTTGATGTTTCTAATGAACCAGAAGATGAACTGAATAAATCAGAAATTCAAGTTGAGGTCCACCATCCACCTCAACAAATAGATAAAAAGAATACAAAGAAAAACACAAATGTAAAACCCAACATAACAAGACCACCCCTGAAGAAACTTACTGGTAATAATGTTAAATTAAAAACTGCTAATGGGAAGACCTCATCCAAGATGTCTTCCAGAAATAATCCATAGTTTTCTCCTCCATTTTGAAATGGAACTGTCAGGGTTTGAGGGCGAAATATGAAGAACTTAAGCTCCTAATTCATGAGCATTCCCCCATAATTGTATGTCTACAGGAAAGTATGCTTGATTCCAACACTCCTAGTCCTCGAGAGTATGTTAGCTATAGAACACCATATAATCAACAAGCAGGGAGCCATGGCGGAAGTCTCATGTACATTCGTCGAGATGTTCCCCAAATACCCATGTCTATATGTACAACCCTGCAGGCAGTTGTTGTACAAATTGATATAGGGAGAAAATATACAATATGCTCTCTGTGCTTACCTCCAAATGATAATATTTTATATGATGATTTAGCAGAAGTCATTCAACAACTCCCTCAACCTTTTCTCTTACTGGGAGATATGAATGGTAGACATCCTTTATGGGGTGATGTTTTGGCCAACACAAGGGGCAATACAATTGTGGAGAATGAGGATGTGGGGCTCCTTAATACAGGAGAGCCCACGCACTTCCATGTTCAGACAGGTACTTTGTCATGCATTGACCTTTCAATTGCAAGCTCTAACTGCCTTCTTGATTTTGATTGGAGGACATTAGATGATTGGCATACTAGTGATCATGCACCAATCATTATAAACACCAACAAGGGTCCGCCTTTGCAAAGATCGCCACGTTGGAATCTAGACAAGGCAGACTGGGTTAAATTTTCTGAGCTCAGTGAAATCGAAGGGAGAGCAGAACAGTTTGAAAGTATTGATGATGCCATAGACCTACTGAATGGAACTCTTCATACAGCAGGAATCAATTCGATTCTCAAAACCACAGGACTATTCAAAAGACGACCAGTCCCGTGGTGGTCCTCAGAATTAACAGCCTTGCACAGAGCCACCAGAAAATCTCTGACTAGATTGCATAGATGCCGTACTGATGAAAATTTGATATCTTACAAAAATTGTAGAGCACAGTTCCGTCGTGCCATGAAAGAAGCTAGACACCAATCTTGGGTGGCTTTTGTTTCCTCCATTAATAGTAGAACACCACCATCTTCTGTATGGAGGAAAATAAAAAAGATTGCAGGCAAATTTACCCCGAACCCACCACCAGTGTTGAAAGTGAATGGTCAGTTTGTGACTGAAGGAAATGAAGTTAGTAATGCCCTGGCTGACCATTTTACAAATGTATCGTGCAAGAGTGTAGCAGCTCCTGGTCACCAGTACAGGAGCATTGAAGAAAAGAAAATTTTAAATTTTGCAACAGGAAGGGAAGAATCGTATAATTCTCCTTTTACTGAAAGAGAACTTGATTCCGCACTCGCTACTTGCAACGATACAGCTCCTGGACCCGATGGAATTCCATATGCAATGGTTAAACATGTACATTTTAATACAAAGTTATTTATTTTAAGTATTATTAATAGAATATGGCATGATCATAGTTACCCAAGTGTTTGGGAACTAGCCATTATTTTAGCCTTTCTAAAACCTGGTAAGGACAAGTTTTTAGCAGCAAGCTATCGACCTATTGCATTGACTTCGTGTTTATGTAAAATCATGGAGAAGATGGTCAATGCAAGGCTGATGTGGTACCTTGAAAAGAAGGGTATTTTATCACCGATTCAATGTGGATTCAGAAAAATGCACTCGACAACTGATGTGTTAATACGACTTGAGTCTTCTATTTGTGAAGCCTTTGCTTCCAAACAGCACCATGTGACAGTATTTTTTGACCTTGAAAAGGCATATGATACCACATGGAGATATGGTATACTTAAAACCATTCATGAATTGGGATTGAGAGGAGAGCTGCCACTATTTATTCAGGCATTTCTTTCACGTAGAGTTTTCAAGTGAGAGTGGGGGAAACTCTATCAGAGAGTAAGTGCCAGGAAGAAGGAGTTCCTCAGGGCAGTGTGCTGAGTGTAACCCTTTTTGCACTAGCAATTAATGGGATATCCTCAGCCATTCCCCAGGATGTTCTCTCAACATTATTTGTGGATGATCTCTCAATATCATTTGCTGGCACTAGAATGGCAATGGTTGAGAGAAAAATCCATCTCTCTATTGATAAAATTATCCAGTGGGCTGACATGAATGGGTTTAAGTTCTCGACAAGTAAGACTACCATTGTCCATTTTTGTCGTATCCGGGGAGTACCTCCAGACCCGGATATATACATTAAAGGTCAACGGATACCATGTGCAAGAGAAGCTAAATTTTTAGGTTTGATATTTGATTGTAGGCTTACATGGGTTTCTCATTTAAAAGCGTTAAAAGCTAAATGTGTTGAAGCTCTGAATATCTTAAAAGTATTGTCCCATACATCATGGGGGGCAGACCGCAATACTATTTTAAAATTATACAAGGCCTTGATTTTTTCCAAAATTAGTTATGGTTGTGAAATATATTCTTCAGCCACCCCAAGCCGGTTAAAAATATTAGACTCAATACATCATGCAGGTATTAGATTGTCTACTGGAGCTTTTAAAACCTCGCTTATCCCAAGTCTCCTTGTTGATGCTGGAGAGTTACCTCTAGACCTTTACCGAATGTCTTCCATTATTCGGTATTGGTTTAGATTGCAAAGACTCCCTAACTCTCTAGCCTTTCAGACTGCAAGCCTTGTAAGACACGCATCATACTTTGAGTTACACCCAAAATCTCCTCAACCTTATGGCTTTCGGGTGAAACGATTATTAAATAGTCTGGATATAATTAGAAATAAGGTACTTCCATTCAAGGTATCATCAGCGCCTCCATGGAAGTTACCACAGATATCTTTTTGTAAATATTTTATTGGAGGTAAGAAGAATATGTCAGACCTAGAAGCCAGGTCTCTTTTTAATGAACATGTTAAAGAACATAGAGGATCAACTTTTATCTATACTGATGGCTCCAAATCTGATGCTGGCATTTGATTTGGAGTACATAGTAATGGTTTTAATTGTAGAGGTGCATTTTCCTGTGACTGTTTCCATATTTACTGCCGAACTGTATGGCATATTAACCGCTATTGAGAAAATAGCGTTGGTGAAGGAGGGTAATTTTACAAATTTTAGTGATGCAAGGAGTGTCCTTCAAGCTATAGAAGTTTTTAATTCCAATAACCCTCTAGTTTTAAAGATTTTAGAATGGCTTTTTATTATTGGACGGAGAGGTATAACAGTTCAATTTTGTTGGGTTCCAGCACATGTAGGTGTGTCTGGGAATGAGAAGGCAGATTCACTGGCTAAGAAGGCTGCATCCGAGTTGCTGCCAAGAAGGTATCCCATTCCCTGTAATGATTTCTTACCTGACATCAAGAAATTGGTTTGCAAAAAATGGCAACAGCAATGGGATAGCCTAGATGGCAACAAAATGCGAAAGGTAACAAATGACATATCTCCTTGGAGGTATAATATGATGCCCCGAAAATGGGAGACGTCTCTTTGTCGTCTCCGTATTGGTCACACTCGGTTGACACACGAGTTTCTGCTGAAGGGCCAACACCAACCGTATTGTGACGACTGTTTAGTATCTCTAACAGTAAGGCATTTGTTGACCGAATGCCCCAATTATAACAACTTAAGGAATAGATATTTATTTGAGGCTCGAGGTGAGGGTGGCAGGTTCATCCTTGCCAAGATTCTTGGAAATGATGTGTCTTACCATGCAAGTGGCATTTTTAAATTTATTTCAGAAGCAGGTCTTCTGAAAAATATTTAACTATTATGACATTCAACTTTTATGATTTTAATTGAATACTCTTTTATTTTTTATTTTATTTTATTTTTTATTTTTGTATACATAAATTAAATGTTACCAGCGTCAATGACCTTAGATGTCAGGATGCCTGAAAACTTTAAATCAATCAATCAATCAACTAAAGATCTGTACAACTTTATCAGAGCTAGGACGGCCTGTAGGGAGTTCGTATTTGCTTCCGCTTCTGTGAAACACGAACCTAGGAAGCTGATAGCTTCTAATATCTGGGGAAAAGACCTCTTTCCTAGTTATTTAGTCAAGGAGGTCGTAGATAAGGCTGCTTCGGAGAATAGGAATCTCCTCTCCAAATGGGGCTTGTCTACGAAGAGAAAATCTTCCGCTGATGGGGGTCCCCAGCCGAAGAACAAGTCAAAGCGGCCTCGCTTGCCCTCTCGGCCAAGACAGCAACAGCTTCCTGTGGCCACGGTGTCCCAGACGGTGGCACAACCCAACACTACCTTTCAACTGGTGCCCCAACCACTGGCGTCTCAGTCTCCAGTCTTCACCCCAGCTTATGAAAGGCAATCGGCTTCTTCTAAGCCAAAGTTTCGAGGCTCCTTTCGGGGTTCCTCTAGACGCCCCTTCAGAGGAAGAGGCAACAAAGGTGGTCGTGGCCAAGGAGGTAAATCCTCCAACCAGCACTCAAAATGAGATGCTGCCAGTAGGAGGGAGACTTCTACACTTTCAGGATCGGTGGACCTTCGATCCTTGGGCCCACAGCCGGATCAAGATGGGACTGGGGTGGGGTTGGAACTCAACTCCACCAAGCTTTCCTCATTTCTTCCAACCTTCAACCCCAGTTCTGGAAGAATATGTTCAAGAACTATTAGACAGAGTCATAAGGAAAGCAAAGTCCTTCAAATTCCAAGGAAGGTTATTCTGTGTTCTGAAGAAGGATTCGGAAAAGCTCAGAGTCATTCTGGACTTATCACCACTCAACAAGTTCATTGTGAACTACAAGTTCAGAATGCTGACGCTTCAGCACATAAGGACCCTTCTGCCCAAACGGGCATACACAGTCTCCATAGACATGATGGATGCTTACTGGCATGTACCAATCAACCGTCAGGTTTCCCCCTACCTAGGGTTCAAGCTCCAGAAAAGAAAATACGTTTTCAGAGCCATGCCCTTCGGTTTGAACATTGCACCGAGAATATTCACAAAGGTTGCAAACGCAGTTATTCGACAACTACGCCTCAAAGGTGTTCAGGTGATGGCCTACCTGGACGACTGGCTGGTGTGGGCAGCATCCAAGTAAGAATGCGTGCAAGCCTCCAGAAAAGTGATCCAATTCCTAGAGTACCTAGGATTCAAGATAAACCTGAAAAAGTCTCGGCTGTCTCCGGCTCGAAAGTTCCAGTGGGTGGGAATTCACTGGGACTTACAGTCACATTGCCTCTCCTTGCCAAAAGCAAAGAGAAAGGAGATAGCAAGGGCTGTCAAAAGTCTTCTTCAATCCCGAAGGATATCAAGAAGACAATAGGAGAGTGTGTTGGGGTCTCTCCAGTTTGCCTCTTTGACGGACCCACTTTTGAGAGCACAGTTAAAAGATGCATCGGGGATCTGGAGAAAATACGCTTACAACGATCGAAGAGATCTACAAAGACCATTACCAAATCGTCTGCGATCGATTCTCAAGCCATGGTCGCAAGCGAAGAACTTAAGAAAGGTATCCTTGCAACCACCTCCTCCTGCAGTCACCGTCCACACGGATGCCTCAAAGGAAGGATGGGGGGGTCATTCTCATCATCGGAAAGTGCAAGGAACTTGGTCTCCCCTCTTCAGAACCTTCCACATCAACTATCTGGAAGCCATGGCAGTGTTTCTTTCCCTGAAGAAACTGAAACTTCGCCACTCAATCCACGTTCGTCTGGTCCTAGACAGCGAAGTGGTTATGAGATGCATAAATCGACAAGGTTCAAGATCGCCTCAGTTAAATCATGTGATACTAGCCATCTTTCATCTGTCCAAGAAGATGAAATAGCACTTATCAGCAGTCCACCTTTAAGGATCCCGCAATGTGATTGCGGACGCTCTATCCAGGTTCAACCTGATAAGAGTCCAAATGGTCCCTAGACGCAGGATCATTCTCCTTCATATTGAGCAAAGTCCCAGGATTGCAGGTAGATCTCTTCGCAACGAGCGACAACAAGAAGTTGGCCCGGTACGTAGCCCCGTACGAGGATCCTCTAGTGGAAGCAACGGACACAATGTCCCTGGATTGGAACAGATGGTCCAGGATTTACCTGTTCCCACCAACCAACCTATTATTGAAAGCCCTCGACAAATTGAGATCCTTTCGGGGGAGGGCAGCGATAGTGGCCCACAAGTGGCCAGGCAGTGTCTGGTTTCCATTGATAACAGAACTACGCCTGAAGCTGATCCCATTGCCGGAACCAGTTCTGACTCAGCTAGTACAGAATTCGACTGTCTATGCTTCATCAGAGAAAACCCAGAACCTTCATCTCATGATTTTCTCGCCTTAGCGGTCAGGAAAAGGTTCGGGATTTCTGCAGACAGTATTAATTTCATAGAAGAATACAAGTCAAAGTCAACAAGAAGACAATACGAATCTTCCTGGAAGAAATGGGTGGCCTTTGTTAAGGCGAAAAAACCTCAAGAGATTTCTACGGATTTCTGCTTGTCCTTCTTCATCCATCTTCACGGACAAGGATTAGCGGCTAATATGATCACGACGTGTAAATCTGCCTTAGCTAAACCGATTCTACATGCCTTCCAAGTGGATTTTTCCAGCGAAATCTTCAACAAGATTCCGAAAGCCTGCGCAAAACTTTGGCCTGCAGCCCCTCCAAAGCCTATTTCATGGTCTTTGGATAAGGTTCTTCATCTGGCCTTGACCTTGAACAATGAAGATTGCTTGCTGAAAGACTTGACTCAGAAAGTGATATTTTTATTTGCACTAACCTCAGGAGCCAGAGTTAGTGAAATAGTGGCCCTCTCGAGGGATGATGGCCACATTCAGTTTACACCGAATGGAGAACTGAATCTCTTTCCGGATCCGACGTTTCTCGCCAAGAATGAGCTACCCACTAAGAGATGGGGTCCCTGGAGAATCTGCCCTCTGAAGGAAGAAGCATCCCTCTGCCCAGTGGAATGCCTAAAGGTCTATCTTCGTAGAACTTCAGACTTTAAGGGAGGTCAGCTTTTTAGGGGAGAAACTTCTGGTTCGACGTTATCTTTGAAACAGATAAGGGCAAAAATCACTTACTTTATTCGCAGAGCTGATCCTGATAGTACACCCGCAGGTCATGATCCGAGAAAGGTTGCCTCATCTCTAAACTTCTTTCAGACTATGTCGTTTGTTAACCTGCGTGCTTATACTGGTTGGAAGTCTTCCAGAATATTTTTTAGGCACTATGCGAAGCAATTACAAGAAATCAAATTTCATGTGGTGGCTGCAGGCAGTGTAATAAAGCCTGCAGCTTGATTACTGCGAAGGACAGTGCACTAATTGGGACTGTTAGTGAAGGGTGTGCATGATAGACTTAGGTATATCATGATATTTTAGTGTTGATATGGATTTTATGAACTGTCTTCCATAGTTAAGTGACCTTAAGCATAATATTTTGACATGAGTGCCAGCATGTTTATGCATAATGTTTTTTAGTAATAACATATATAATGAAATTTCCTAATTTCATGGAGTGGCAATGTTTCTCTTTCAGATGAAACTTATTTATTTTGTTATTACTGTTATGCTTGTTATGTCTATGTTTAGCATAAATATATTATTTAATCATAACTTCTGTGTTTCTTGTAAATAAACTATAGAAGGAATCTTTGCGTCTCTTTCGCCTTAAGATTATTAGATTATATTCAGAGCATCCTTGATCCTCTTATGGACATTGTGGGACAAAGTCTCCCTTACCATGCAAACAGGTAAGTTTGGTTGTGCTATGTTTGTTTACTGTATTATGATTCCTACATGAACATAAACTTGTCTGCCTGATCCAGACCTGGGAGGTACAGTACTCTATTCAGCGCTTTAGTACAAACTACACTTTACGTATATACGACACGATATACTTCTGCTTGCTAATTGTTCCTTTAACTCACAATTCTCGGGTTTTTTCCTAGAGTCGATACAGACTTTTCCCTGTAGGGGGCAGGAAGAGCTGGCATATGGTATGCTCAGTTGGTTGATGTATTACGGTAAGATCAAGTGTCTTTGGTCTTTATGACCGATTAGGAAATAGTCAATTCGAGATAACGGCACTATTAAATCCAAAGATACATCAAGCCTCTGGTAAACTTCCATCAGCACGACATGGCCTAAGCCAAAAAAACGGATTTTGAGCTAAGTGAAAAATCTATTTTTGGGTGAAAGAGCCATATCGTCCTGATGGACCCACCCTCCTTTGATAAAAGGATGTTAATCCCTCCCTTTAGTACTGTATCTGTAATACTTACAAAGCTACGGAGAATGGTTTGGTGGCGCCGTACAGTGGCGATTGGCCTAACTATTTACAGTACATTAGGGAGTCGAGTTGTTTACCTCTTTAACGACTCTCCTATTTTTCTTGCCACTTTCCCTCTCGAAGTGAAAGGCTATTCGGGGTGTAAATAGCTATGAGATGTGTCAAGATACGTCCTTACGCGATATCCCTTGGAGAAATTTAAGGGATACTCGCTCCAGGAGTTAGAATTCTGGGTACCTTCAGTAAATTCTCTGGGATATATCCCTGTAGTCACATATAACTTAGGAAGCTACTAATGAAGGTGTTGCAGAACAACCCCCACACCCTTGAATCACTCTAAACAGACCAATGTCTTCTCAATACAACCTTTCCCCTTTCGTTATCAGCAGCGGGACTCTTGGACAAAAGGACAAAAAACAAAACAAAACATAACCTTAAAACTATATTTCTTACGACTTAAAAATAAATCAATAACCATCCACAATCAAATTATCAACACTTGAAACTAATCAAAAACTTAACACCAAATATTATAATATATAATAACCAAAAGCACCATTCATATAACCTGCAAAAACCCTAACAGACTTAAAATTACCCCACAAACCAAAACCAATATTTGTTTATGTGTGGACATCTTTGTCCACACAAGGGCCAACAGTCCTTTTCTGGGCTCGAACCTGTGCCGCCCAGTGAATAAGCTCCATTTAGCACTTATTCTTAGGTAATTTACTGCTAAATATACCAGAGAAAAAATGTAAAGGAGTGCTAGGTTAACTAGCTCGCTCACCTATTGGTGTCGGTATAAAATTGGGCGTATATTCCAGAGGTCCCGCACTATTTAGATTAATCCACGACAGAGAACCCCAATAGAGGAGAGCCGTTCAACCTCACTCGGTACTACTACAATGCATCCGCTCAGAACCCAACTCCTTTTAGCACAACGTTCAAAGTAACCCGCTTTTTTTCTGGTGCTCTCGCTTTTGGATATTTTCTAGTGAATTATGGCTTCTTCGTCGGTTTCCCAGGAGACACCGTCTAAGTTAAGTACCAAGCTGGATTTTACTGTGTTTTGAGCAACCTAGATCGTTTAATATTTATATTATAGGAGTTTATTCTCTTCGTTCATACCGATCTTGCTTGATTTCACTACAGTTGGTACTCCTGTTTTTGAGAGCTTTTAATTTTCACTTGCGGTGTTACTATGTGTATTATTTTTTTATCAAATATTATTTGTTATTGTGAATATTCATTATTTAGCGTTTAGAATCCTCGTGGTTCAAATTTTGGGCCGATATCATTTACGTATCGCTATGGCTGCCGACCGTGCTAAGGCGGCAATGTTATTTTAGCCATCAGGTGTGTCTTTGTGATTTAATTATTTATGTTGCATGCCTTGCCCAAAAATTTTCAATGTGTTTATTCATATATTTAACGCTATTATTATTATTATAATGAATATTTGTGCCATTACTCCGTTTGATCTGTCTGATTGGGGATCGTCAGTTGGTAGCCCTGCTGCCTCGTATCACGTGATCCTCCCCCACGCTCCCCCTCTAGCTAGGTGGGAGGCTAGGCTTCTCCCCCCCTCCACTAAGGGACCGTTGCCTTCCCTCCTTTTAGAGGGGGTAGTTAAGTGTTTATGGACTTTGTCCTCCGGGTGGCCCGGCGGTTTAGTCTCTGTCTAGTCTGGTTGGCCACCGGTCTACAGAGTTGGATCCCGGTGTACCCTATTTTATATTCACTTTTCATTCTGGCTTATGTTATACGAAACCCTCCGGGTTCGATTGGCAGTTCTTAGTTACAGTTCCGCCCCCCTATTATTTTATAACATTTCCTATGATGATTATATATGACAGATCACTACCCCGGAGTCCCTAAAGGAATTGGTATTGAATATACCTTTATTTCCCGGCCCGGGGTCTACCCCACCCCGGGAAATCAGACACTATGTGTCTTAATTCCTTGTTTTTGCATCCTTTTTTATGCTCCCGGCTTGACCGGAATGGATGGCTATACTTTAGTTTCAAGTTAGACTTATGTTTAGGCCCGGGACCCCCGGTCCCGCCCCTATGTAAGAATATTATAGTTAAGCTCTAACCTTGCGTTAGACCTATGTTAGGCCCGGGTCCTCCGGACCCGCCCCTAAAAAAAAAAAAAAAAAAAAAAAAAAAAAAAAAAAAAAAAAAAAAAAAAAAAAAAAAAAAAAAAAATTTTATTTTATTTTTTACAGTCTAATCTTGTGTTAGACCTATTTTAGGCCCTACTTAAAAGAATAGTATAGTTAAACTCTATTCTTGTGTTAGACCTATGTTAGGCCACTTATAGAATAGTAGTTAGGCTCTAATCTTGTGTTAGACCTATGTTAGGCCCGGGTCCTCCAGACCCGCCCCTAATTAAGAGAATTACAGTTTCTCATATACTATTCTTTTTACAGATGGTGCATTGTCTGACGCCGGCCTGTGCAGCTGTTCTGCACCAGCCTTGTGGCCACTCCGTCTGCCGATCTCACGCCCCTTGTGGGGTTCAACTGGAAGACGTTGTGGTATGGCACCCGGATAACTGTGTGATTTGCTTCGACCTCATCACTACCCTTGGTTCTGACTCGGTGAGTCCCGTTGGCTATATTGCCTTCTTATTTTATTTACTATTAGTAAGATATCTATGGTCTTGAAGGATCATTGGGAGTTTCCCTTTTATAATTCCCACTATTATTTCAGGCATCCCCGGAGCAAAAGTCTGCGGCTCGGGCCACACTGAAGGTGTGGGTTGGTGGTTTTGCCCGGAATGTAAAGTCTAAGCGGCCGTACGTCCTATCTGAGGACTACTGCACCATGGTTTACCCCAACGCCAAGTCTTCAGCTGCTGTGGCTAGGCATGTGGCAGCTCCCATCATTGCCCACATTGATGCCACTATAACGGGTCTCATCGACCCAGAGCAAGATCCATCGGACGCCCCCGGAGGTCTGGAGGACAATGTTGCCTCCATGAACCTGGACGTCGAACCAATGTTGCTAGACGAGCCGGATACAGGTAGGGTGGTAAGTGAGGCAGGTGTGTCCGGCGCTGAGATTCCTATCCTCAGCCCCGCTCTTTCTTCTTCTTCTGATCGCTCTTCCTTTCTTGGATTTTCTGGGGACCGTGATTCGTCTCAACGTTCATACCCGGTTCCCCCTAAGGATAAGTCTACTTCAAGGACCTTACCCAAAGCTCGCAAGCCTCACAAGACTTCTCATGGCTCTAAACCTGGTACAAACCCGTCTTCAAAGACCTCTGGTTCCTCCTCTAAGTCTCACGACCCGGGAGTTCCTTCCGCCCCTCCTGCTGCTAGCCCGGGCCTTTCCGAATCAGCTATGCTTCGCATCGTGTCGGAGATGCAGGAAAAGTTGGTTTCGGAGATGCAGTCGAGGATGGACACGATGTTCTCTAACTTCGGTCAGAGAATTGGGGCTTTAGAGCAAGGAGCTCCGGAGAGAGTCCAAAGCTCTCTCATACCGGATGCCTCTAAGCTCCCGCCGTTTGCCAAGAACAACCCCTGGCGGATGGCTCTTCATTCCCCGTTCTCAGACGGAATGTTGACTCTGGAGGGCCTTGGCACTCGCCCTCTAGAGGACTTTGAATTCTTTCCTCCGGGTCTGGCATTTCCATTTCATGGTTATGCCAGACTTACCGAGGAAGCTTTAGTCCGATTAGACAAGGTCCCCAAAGAGACGGTCATCTTCCCGAAGGAGCAAGCCCAATCTGTTTGGGCCAGATTTTTGAATGACATCGGCTGCACTAACACCATGCTGACGCCTCATAAAAGCTCCTTTACGATGTTCTTAATGGACAAGAACACCTTGACTCCATGCGTCAATAAGGTGGCAGAGCTTGCCTTTCAATATGCTCTGGAGGAGAAGCCCTTGCCTCCCATCCGAGAGGTGGATCCAATCTCCCTCCTTCTTCCCTCAGGTATTGAGTGTTGGGACAACGTCCATACCACCTTTACCTCCGGCAAGCTTGCAGCAGACTGTGCCTCAGTCTTGTTTAGTGAGAAGCTTCCCCGTCTCCCGGAATCTCTCATTAAACAGGAATATGATTCCCGCCTACGTGTTGGCCGTACTCTAAACCTGGCCACATCCACGGAGTCGATAGCCTTGACTTACGATACGGAGAGTATTTTTAAGTCTCTCAACAAGGCTACGCTACAGTCGTTATATTATGACTTATATGACTTTGCTACTGCTAAACGCAGATGTCGCAAGCATGTTCTAGCTGAGGCGACGATTAGGCATGAACCTAATAAACTCATCCGGTCCTCCTGTTGGGGTTCAAATCTCTTCCCCGAGGATCTCGTAGAGGAAGTCTTGGCGGAGGCCACTAGGGTTAATCAGAGCCTTAAAGCCCGTTGGGGTTTGACCCCTAAACGCAAGTATGACCCCGCAAATTATCAAGCCCGGGGTAGGAAGAAGCTTAGACCATATACCTCCACCCAGTTCAGGCAACAACAGAGTGCTTCATCCAACTTCCGGCTGCCTCTTCCTCCATCTTCTGTTGCCCCTGCACAGCCTTCCACCTCTCGGGCTCCTTCGGATGACTATGTCACCGTTCTGCTACCTAAGAGCCAGCTTTCTGGTGCCTCCGCCACTTCCCCTGCCTTTAACCAGTCCTACGAGGCTCATAGCTCTTCCCAGAGTTATGGTAGAGGTAGAGGCTACCACCGTGGCTCTAACCAGAACAAAGGCAGGGGAAGAGCCTTTCGCAGAGGAAAGAACTTCCGAGGCGGACGTGGAGGCAACTCCTCAAACCAATACTGAGGTGCAGCAGGTAGGGGGGAGGCTCTATGCCTTCCGCAACAAATGGAGGTTCAGTCCCTGGGCGTTCAGTATCATCTCCAAGGGACTAGGGTGGAGTTGGATTCAAGGACCTCCTCCTCCGAACAAATTTCGTCAACATTCCACTCCGGACCTGGTCGAATTTGTCCAGGAACTTTTACAAAAGAATGCCATACAAGAAACGAAACATCTGAAGTTTCAAGGTCGGCTGTTCAGTGTTCCGAAGAAGGATTCAGACAAGAGAAGAGTGATTCTAGATCTATCCCTTCTCAACTTGTCCATTCAATGCGACAAGTTTCGAATGCTTACCGTCTCGCAGGTGCGGACCTTACTTCCCCGTGGGGCCGTCACCACCTCTATCGATCTTACAGACGCCTACTATCACGTCCCGATAGCGAGACACTTCCGTCCGTACCTAGGCTTTCGCTTAGGGGACAAAAGTTACTCCTTCAAGGTGATGCCTTTCGGGCTCAACATTGCCCCAAGGATCTTCACAAAGCTAGCAGAAGTCGCTGTTCAGGAACTCAGGAATCAAGGGATTCAAGTAGTAGCCTATCTGGACGACTGGCTCATTTGGTCAGACACCTCCCAAAATTGCCTAAAAGCCACTCACAAAGTCATCCATTATCTTCAATCTCTAGGCTTCCAGATCAACTTCAAGAAGTCCCGTCTTCTTCCAAAATCGAAGTTCCAATGGCTCGGCCTGCAATGGGATCTTATATCTCATACTCTGTGTCTTCCCAGACCCAAGAGGTTAGAGATTGCAAGAAACACCAAACGCTTTCTCAAAGACAAAGTAAGTTCCAGACGGCTTCAAGAGAAGATTCTGGGTTCCCTTCAGTTTGCCTCAGTGACGGATCTTCTTCTGAAGGCAAAATTGAAAGATATCAATCGTGTCTGGCGTTCGAGGGCGAACCGGAAGCTCCGGGACAGGAAAGTCCGCCTTCCTCCCATTCTACGGGAAAGACTTCTTCCTTGGACAAGAGCAAACAGTCTGTCAAAGTCAGTTCCCCTTCGATTTCCGCCCCCGGAATTAATCATTCACACAGACGCATCCCTATCAGGTTGGGGCGGCTATTCTCAGCTCAAGAAAGTTCAAGGTCTTTGGACTCCCTTGTTCCGCCATTTTCACATCAATGTGCTAGAGGCCATGGCAGTTCTTCTAACCCTGAAACGTCTCGCTCTTCCCAAGAAACAACACCTTCGTCTGGTCCTCGACAGCGAAGTGGTGGTCCGCTGCCTCAACAGAGGCGGGTCAAAGTCAGGGCCTCTGAACCATGTTCTAATAGCCATATTCTCCCTAGCAGCCTCGAACCGTTGGCATCTTTCAGCTGTCCACCTGGCGGGAGTCCGGAATGTAGTGGCAGACGCCCTGTCTCGGACCTCCCCTCTAGAATCAGAATGGTCACTCGATCTAAAGTCATTTCGGTGGATTCTCTCTCAGGTTCCCGGTCTCCAAGTGGACCTCTTCGCCACGGAATCCAACCACAAATTGAGAGTATATGTGGCTCCCAATCTAGACCCTCAGGCTTACGCCACAGACGCCATGTCACAGAATTGGGACAACTGGGAAAAGATTTATCTCTTTCCCCCGGTGAATCTTTTGCTGAAAGTTCTAGACAAACTGAGATCCTTCAAGGGACAAGTAGCCTTGGTCGCACCCAAATGGCCCAAGAGCAACTGGTATCCTCTCCTGCGGGAGTTGAGACTATACCCTCACCCGATACCCAATCCGGTTCTGTCTCAGATAGTACAAACACGCGTTGTGTACGCTTTCTCAAACATTCAGAGCGCCCTAACTTTATGGACTTTATGAAGTTTGCGGCTATGCATGGTGCCAATATTGATCCTCAAAACACCTTGTTCCTAGAATCAGATAAACGGGATTCCACCATCCGTCAGTATGACTCTGCAGTTAAAAAGTTGGCAAAATTTTTAATAGACTCAGACGTGAACTGTATGAACTTGAACCTTACAGTCACTTTCTTTAGATCTTTATTAGAATCAGGTCTGGCAGCCAATACTATCACCACTATTAAATCGGCTCTGAAAAAGATCTTCCTAGTGGGTTTTAACATAGACTTAACCGACTCTTTGTTAGCTTCAATTCCGAAAGCTTGTGCCAGACTGAAACCGGTTACTCGTCCTACCCCGGTGACCTGGTTCCTTAATGACGTACTCAAATTGGCTTCTGATACCATTAACAGTTCTTGTGATTACATGCCCCTTCTCAGGAAAACACTTTTCCTAGTGAGCTTGGCTTCCGGGGCAAGAATTTCTGAATTGGCAGCCTTGTCGAGAGACCCGGGTCATATTGACTTTCTGCCTTCAGGAGAGGTCCTTCTTTCTCCTAACAAATTCTTTTTGGCTAAGAATGAAGACCCTCAAAACAGATGGACCTCCTGGAAAATTGTTCCCCTCACGCAAGATCCGTCGCTGTGCCCTGTCACTACTCTTAGGTCTTATCTATCCCGGACCTCCTCTAACTCCTCGGGGCCTCTATTCGTTAGAGAACAAGGCGGTACCATTACTATTAAAGGGATCAGGCAACAAATTTTGTATTTTATTAAACAAGCTAACCCTGACTCTTTTCCTCTTGCACATGATATCAGGGCGGTTGCCACCTCGGTGAACTTCTTTCACCACATGAATTTTACAGACCTTTCCAGGTATACAGGGTGGAAATCACCGTCAGTGTTCAAGAAACACTACCTTAAACATTTGGAAGCCCTAAAATTTTCTACAGTAGCCGCAGGGAGCGTAGTTACTCCCGAGTAACTCACAGGTTAATGCCTTGACTCTTTATCTCTCCCTCTTACCTGCCTCATTTATACCCTATTGTATTCGTTGGTCTCGCACCTGAATACTGTTATTATATTTGTAAATTTTTATGCTCCTGAGTATCTGTATATATTATCACTCACGGCATTATTATACCTACCTTATTGGATTTATGTTCATATTTAAGATACCCTTATAATTGTTTTTTGGTACTCATCTCTGATTAAAGCATCCTGTATTTCTCTTACGCTTATGTTTTTTTTTTTTTTCCTTTATTTTGCAAGTTTGGTGACATTTTTCTCTTGTATAGATTCACTGGGCGGCACAGGTTCGAGCCCAGAAAAGGGATTTTGACGTAGGAAAAATCTATTTCTGGGCGAGGGACCTGTGCCGCCCAGTGAACCCTCCCAGCTCCTCTCCCTTGGAGTCCCCAAACTTTGGGTGCTAAGGAGTTGGGTTCTGAGCGGATGCATTGTAGTAGTACCGAGTGAGGTTGAACGGCTCTCCTCTATTGGGGTTCTCTGTCGTGGATTAATCTAAATAGTGCGGGACCTCTGGAATATACGCCCAATTTTATACCGACACCAATAGGTGAGCGAGCTAGTTAACCTAGCACTCCTTTACATTTTTTCTCTGGTATATTTAGCAGTAAATTACCTAAGAATAAGTGCTAAATGGAGCTTATTCACTGGGCGGCACAGGTCCCTCGCCCAGAAATAGATTTTTCCTACGTCAAAATCCCTTTTATAGCCCAACCACAGCTCTCTAGCTACCGTAACACTGACAATTGTTATTACATAATTATATTAATCATCATCATCATCATCATCACAATCTTATTCATCAGTGGTCCAGACGGAAAACCTTCAAACGGGCTGGGTCATTATGGCATCAATATAATCGTTAAGAGCAATCAAATCATAATCATAATCGTAGTCCAGGTCGTCAACAAGTAAATAAATCTGAGCAATCGTATCAAGTTCTGTTACAGGCCAAGTCGTCAACAATCAAGTAAACACTCAAGGAAACTCTCTCCAAAGGAGGAATCACGGCCTGCCAAAATAAAAAAGAAAAACACTTATGAACACTCCTGGCTAACTAAACTATCGCACTATAATCAAAGATAAATAATAAACTGTTCCTATCATTCACAATCACGACTAGCAAATATAAACAAAACTGTACTTACTGTTGAAATACACAGAACACTTCCAACGCTCGTAAGAAAAATAATAGTAAATCCAGCAATCACACACACAACCGCCTCTATCAGCAGTCAAATTTATTGTATTAATCTAACCCTAGGCTAAGAAATAGAATTCTTTAGCCACATGGGATAGTTTTAATACATGAACGGAGTTTTGTTAGGTGAGACAGGACAGGCTATTTGGCCGGCCTCTGCTGTACCTTTTACAGGACCCTCTTTCCCCTCCCTTCTATCCCTTTATGTTGGCGACTCCCTGCAACCTTACCGTTGCCGGTGGGTTGCCGGGATCGACCAGACTCCCTCTCTTTAGCCGTTGTCTGACTGCCACGAGCTATTTCCAGTGGCAGGCAGCCATGACAACTGCCGGCCGGCAGTCATGACAACTGCCGGCCGGTAGTAATGCCAACTGCTGGCTGGTAGCCATGACAGCTGCCAGCCGGCAGTCTTGATGGCTGCTGGCAGGCAGCCAGGGCAGCTGCCGGCCGGTAGCTGGTGGCCATGTTGGCTGTGAGTGGGAAGTCCCTTCTGTTACCAAAGGTTCTTCAGTTCTCCCTTGGACTGCTAGCAACAGTGGCTGTTGCCGGGGTGCTGCCTTCCCGGCCGGCACAGATTGGTGCTGACTCAACCGGCAACACGCCGACTGTACTGACTGCTGGCCGGCAGGGTATAGATAGGACCTTGCTGGCGACAGTACAGTAGCTGGATGGAAGCTTGAATGTTACATTCTCCCCTTCCATTTGAACCTTATTTCCGGAGAAAGGTAGTAAAATTAGACTTTTACATCCATATTTACTGTATATATATACACAGTATTAGGTAGCCTTTTCTCCATGCTATCTCTCTCTCTCTTTTAGCTAGCAGGCTGGATGTGCCGGCAAAAGCTAGCTATGCCGACGACATGCCGGCTGAACTACAGTATATGTTTAAACAGGTAGTTAGTATATTTACAGTATAGGATATACTGCAAATAGAAAGCTACTGAATATATTATACTAGTAGTGTTTTCCAATATATTTTGAGTATCCTACCCAAATATTTGTGGGAATTAATCTCATATTCAAAGAATTTAATTTTTTCAATATTCTGATTAGAAATCAGTCTTCAGATTACCCTGCAATATTAAAATTTTTAAGGACTGGAGGTTACACTCCTAGCCCTTAAAGGGCAGAGCCCTTATCCTTGAGTCTCCGTGATCAGGAAACTCTATGATTTAATATTGTAAGGGAGGTCACAGCAAATAGGTTGGGTGGGATACACAAATATGTCTTTATTTCTGGCCTGTGACGCCTGGTGAAAAGAGTCCTTCCTTACACTTTTCTGATATAAATACTTCCAAATATACCAGAGAAAGTTAAAAGTATGGAATGCAGAGGTTACTACCCTCGCGCGAGCACCCAGTGGGCGTCGTGTATAAAGCAGGGCCGTGTGAAAACCACTATTCACAGGCTGTCTTCCATTTAGATAATTCCTTCATCAAAGGGAAGGGCCGTAACAGAGGCCCTAGCTACCTTACCTGAGCCACCCCACCGACGCCCGACACTGGCGACATCTGTACTATATCCTTCTGTTGGACTTCGTAAGCGTCGTATTCTCCATTTTTGTGCTGCTTGGTTTTTCACTGTTTCGTGAAGTTTTTCATCATGGCCGAAGCTCTTCTTGCTCCTGCACCAATGTTAAGTACCATAGATTGTTTTTGACAGATTTTTTAGTACCGGGCTAGTGTTAACTTAATTCTTTTTAGTGTTGTTAGTGCGACCGGCTTTTTGCCTTCCACGGCGTTGGCAGCCATTTTTATTGTTTACGTTATTACGTCTCTGTTATCTTGTTATGCCCGTTTGGTACTTTTGTCACTTAGGTTCATTATCTTTTATATACTCCTGGCCCTGTGCCATATATTGCTATATTTTGAACCATATTTATTAATCTTGGTACTTTTTATCGCTTACGAGTCCATATTTTAGTCGAACGAAGAATAGCGTTCGGGGCTTTATTATAGTTGAGTTTTTACCATTTGGCGTTATTATATTTTCGCCATTTTTCACTCTTTTCGTTCTCGTTTCGCTATTCTTCGTTCCTCCTTATTTTAATGTTTTGTTATGATCATGGACTATTATGTGTATTTTATTTAAGGTTCGATATAGTTTTTGTTATAGTAACCACGAGAGAGAGAGGCGCGAGTTCCCGTTTTCTGTTCATACGGTCACGTGTCTCCCTCTCTCTCTCATATATTTTAGTTATACCTAGTACGAGAGGCTGGAGTTCCCGTTTTCTGTTCATACAATCACGAGTTCTCCCTCTCTCTCTCTCTTCCCCTTGCGGGAATTACGCATTAATTTTATTATTTACATTTTAGCTTGTGGTTACTTTTAGTTTATTTTGAGGCTAGTGTTTTAAATAGGTCCTGTCGTGTGTGAGTCTATTGTTTTGATTATTTAGATGGCCCAGTACCATCATTAGTTCCCCTAGTTCCATCCTCTCCCCGCTACGGCCTTGGGAGCTGGGTCTGAACCCCTATCCAACTCCGCCATGAGTTCCATACCATGAGCTGGGAACTCGTACCTCTCTGTTATTCTTGTGCACTCCTCCGGCAGGGTTTCGTCCCCTCGGAAGTCCCTCGCACTTAAACTCCGGCTTCGGCCCTCCCCACACGACTTATTTTTCATCCCTCCGGGAGTTCTCCTTCAGAGTTCTTTCGTAGATCATGCTACCTTTTTCGATTTAATAGGAGTATTTATTCTTTCAAGGACCTACCATCTGATCTCCGGCATCCCTGGAGATCTCCCAATCACTAGTCACTATTCTCATGTAATTACTAAGAGCTCTGGCT
The DNA here is from genome assembly GCF_036898095.1 of Palaemon carinicauda. Taxonomy (NCBI): domain Eukaryota; kingdom Metazoa; phylum Arthropoda; class Malacostraca; order Decapoda; family Palaemonidae; genus Palaemon; species Palaemon carinicauda. The sequence continues at coordinate 95,156,937 of NC_090729.1, forward strand.
CACTTACTCCGTCGCACTGCGAGATGTGTTCTCTTTCATATTATAGTAATTACAATGGAGCTCCGGCTCTCCTGTGTACGATCCTTAAATCACATAATTATTCTCAGTCTCTTTATAACTTACCGTGTTATATCAGAGTGTCTGAGAGCATCCAGACTTATGTCTCCCTTTTTATTACAGAAAGTTCGCTGTGCTGCCAAAGGCTGCTCCGCCTCATTCAGTGATCCGGTAGGCCACGACGTCTGCCGGTCTCATGCTCACTGTGCCATCCCCTACGTCCGTGAGCCGGGCCATTCCCCTTACATGGTGTGGTTCCCAGAGGCTTGCACACTGTGCTATGACCTTTCGTCCATCCTCTGGAATGACGATGTGAGTATTTTCATTAGTATTTTTAAGGTTATAACATATTTTCGATGAATTTAATTTGTTACTTTCTGTAATGCTGATACTATTTACCTTTCGGAGTATTTTCTCCTTCAATCTCTTTAATATTCTCACCACTTTCAGGCTGACGAGGATTCCCTCCGGACCGCAAGGACGAGCCTCCGATCTTGGGTTTCGGGCTTTGGGCGGAACGCTCCCTCCGGGGCTCCATTCCTCCTCGACGAAGACATGGCCTCCCGTCTCTTTCCAGGCTCCTCCTCTGCGGCGGTTCCCTCTAACTTGGCTACTCCTATAATTGAAGCCATCAGAGCGACTATCCCTCAGGATGATAACCAGCTATCAGGGGACGTCTCCGCCATGAATCTCAACGTTGAGCCTATGGACGAGCAGGTAAGTGGTGCTGAGTTGGCAGACCCTTTTCCCTCGTCTTCTCTTTCTCCTGCCTCTTCTTTCCTCGGCTTCGATAAGCCCCAGGCTTCTACCTTGGATCCCTCTCTCTCTGTACGACCCAAGGTAAAGCCCTTACGCAACTACAAACCAAAGTCTCGTACTTCAGCTTTGCCATCTGTGTCTCCGGTCCCAGGACCTTCCACTACTCCTGACATCCCTATGGGATCAAAACCTCCTCAACCTTCCAAGAAAGGCAAGTCCGCTAAAGCCAAGGCTTCGTCGGCGGGCAGTTCCTCGGAACCCCCGTTGACAGAAATGATAAAGGAGATAGTACAGACTTAGATGCTACAACAATCTGGGGTAATAACGGAGCTGAAAGACATGGTGGCCAATCTCCTCCGTGCGGGAAATCAGGCGGCGCCTCCAGTAGCCCCAGACTCCTCTAAGTTGCCTCCTTTCGAAAAGAACAATCCATGAAGGTTTGCTAAACATGCACCCTACATAGATGGTGCATTAACACTAGAGGGCTTAGGGACCCGCCCTCTAGATGATCTTGAATTTTACCCTCCGGGGCTTCAGTTCCCCTTCAATGGTTTCGTCCGACTGAAGGAACATGCTCTTTGTAGGATGGATAAAGTCCCTAAAGAGACTGTCATCTTTCCTAAGGAGCAAGCCCAAGCTGTCTGGTCTCAGACTTTTGCTGAATGGGGTTGCGTCAACTCCAAACTGACCCCCCCATAAGGGTTTGTATACGATTTTTACCACCCCTCAATCCGTCCCGTCTCCTCTTACTGATAAAGTGGCCGAGTTGACGATCCAATCGGCCAAAGAAGGCTCCCCTTTGCCTGTCCTCAAGGAGACGGACCCCACCTCAATGCTTCTTCCGGGCGCCTCCGCCCTTTGGAATGATGCCTCTGCTACCTCTACGGTAGGAAAGTTCGACCCAGACTGCGCCTCATCTCTCTTCTCTGAGAAGCTCCCCAAGTTACCGGATCACCTTCTCAAGTCAGAGTTCGACGCTAGAAACCGACTAGCTAGATCTCTTCATTCCATGATCTCGACAGAGATGTTAGCCTCCCTATACCCGGATGAGACTCTATTCTGGGTGTTCGCTAAGAATCTCCTCCAGACGTTCCAGGTCGACCTGCACGATTTCTGGACATCTCGGATAAACTGCAGTAAGCATGTTCTGGCTGAGGCTTCCATTAGGCATGAGCCGAATAGACTCATAGCCTCCTCCTGTTGGGGAAAAACTCTGTTTCCACAGGAGGAAGTAGGCAAAGTCCTACTAGATGCAGCACGGGCTAACCAAAACTTGCAAGTGAGATGGGGTCTTTCGACCAAAAGAAAGTTAGAATCAGGGAAGCAGTCTTTCTTCAAAAAGAAACAACGCTTCACCCCGTACAAGACCAGCCGTGGACAGTTTCATCAAGGCCCTCACTCGTCAACTCCTTCTACCTTTAAGACGGCCTCCGCATACAGCTCCTCCACCGCAGATGGTATACCTTCCTGCTCCCCAAGGTACCCAACCTACCCCCATGTCTCCTTGGATGCCATCCCCAGCCTTCAATCCAGCTTATGAAACCTCTAGTACCTTTCGAGGATACTCTAGAGGCGGCAACAGGGGTAGAGGTCAGTTCCGCCACCGAGGCGGACCAAGAACCAGGGGTCCTCGTGGAGGACATGGATCTAAATTCACCCCTTCTCAATGAAGGGAATCAGGTAGGAGGGAGACTATATCACTTCCGGGAACAATGGACCTTCAGTCCTTGGGCCCACAGCATAGTCTCGAAAGGCCTAGGTTGGAAATGGTCACAAGGATGATCACCTCCAGCAGTGACCTTCTTCCAGAAACTGACTCCAATCTTGGAGGAATACACCACAGAATTACTCAAGAAGAAAGCAATAAAGAGAGTACGGTCACTGAAATTTCATGGGCGCCTGTTCACAGTCCCCAAGAGGAATTCGTCGGCGCTGAGAGTAGTCCTGGACTTGTCAAGACTGAATTCTTACATTCTTTGCGACAAGTTCCGTATGCTGACTGTCTCGCAGGTGCGGACCTTACTTCCCCGTGGGGCCATCACCACCTCTATCGATCTTACAGACGCCTATTATCATGTCCCAGTAGCACGAAACTTCTCCCCTTACCTCGGCTTCCGCCTAGGCAAGAAGGCCTTCGCGTTCAAAGTCATGCCCTTCGGCCTGAGCATAGCCCCCAAGATATTTACAAAACTGGGGGAAACAGTGCTCGAACAACTCAGGAACCAAGGGATCAATGTAGTTGCCTATCTGGACGATTGGCTAATCTGGGCACAGTCGATCCCGGAATGCAACAAAGCTACAGCCAAAGTGATCCAATTCCTCAGCAAGCTGGGTTTCAAGGTCAACTAATAAAAGTCTCGCCTGCAACCGGCAAGCCACTTCGAATGGTTAAGCATCCAATGGGACCTCACAAGTCACAGGCTCTCTCTTCCTCCCAAGAAGGTCAGAGAGATAGCATCCAAGACAAAGAACTTCCTCAAACACAAACAGGTGTCCAGAAGAGCCTTGGAAAGAATCCTCGGCTTACTTCAATTTGCGTCAGTGACAGACCTCTTATTGAAAGCCAAACTCAAAGACATCAACCAAGTTTGGAGAAAGAGAGCTACAATACATTTACGAGACAAGATCTCAGCGATCCCCTCAATCCTGAAAAAGACACTCCGGCCATGGTCCAAACCAGAGAACCTTTCCAAATCGGTTCCTCTGCAATTCCCTCCTCCACAAGTGACGATTCATACAGACGCGTCTCTGAGTGGTTGGGGGGGGGGGGGGCTATTACAAGCAACAGATGTTTCAAGGCTCCTGGTCCCCCGCCATGAGACACTTCCACATCAATATACTAGAAGCCATGGCAGTATTCCTGACCCTGAAGCGGCTATCCCCTCCATGGTCCACTCATATCCGGATAGTCTCAGACAGCACAGCAGTGGTGCACTGCATAAACAGAAGCGGATCAAAATCTCCCAACCTCAATTAAGTCCTGGTCACGATTTTCGCCTTGGCAGTTGAAAAGAACTGGTTCCTGTCGGCAACTCACCTGGCAGGAGTCCAGAACGTGATAGCGGACTCACTATCCAGGACGAAACCACTGGTGTCAGAATGGTCTCTGGACATGAATTCTTTCCGGTGGATTTCCAGGCTGGTTCCCGGTCTCCAGGTAGATCTATTCGCGACACAACTGAACCACAAACTTCCTTGCTATGTGACCCCAAACCTGGACCCTCAGGCATATGCTATGGATGCATTAACCCTGGATTGGAACCATTGGAAGAAGATTTACCTATTCCCTCCGGTGAATCTTCTGATGAAAGTCTTACACAAACTACGCTCCTTCCAAGGGGCAGTGGCTTTAGTAGCACCGCACTGGCCAAAGAGCAGTTGGTTTCCTCTCCTCCTCGAGTTGAAACTCCGCCCCTTCCGGATCCCATTCCCCAAGCTGACCCAATTAGTCCAAACTCAGACTGTGTCAGGTTCCTCAAGGCTAGCCAAAACCCTAACTTTGTGGATTTCATGAAGTTTGCAGCCCACAGGGACGCGAACATTGACCCGGAAAATGTCCTCTTCATAGAATCAGACAAAAGGGACTCTACAATTAGACAGTACGATTCGGCTGTTAAGAAATTAGCAGATTTCCTAAAGAAGTCAGAACATTCTCGCATGACCTCTAATCTGGCCATCTCATTCTTTAAGTCCCTATTTGACAAGGGCTTAGCAGCTAGCACTATAACCACGATTAAGTCAGCTCTGAAAAAGATCTTCCTCGTCGGTTTCAATATTGACCTGGCAGATTCCTATTTCTCATCTATTACGAAGGCATGCGCTAGGCTCAGACCTTCGGTTCGCCCACAAAAGGTCTCTTGGTCTCTGAACGACGTACTAAAGCTAGCTTCAGACACGGATAACGAATCCTGCTCCTACATCACTCTTCTTAGGAAGACCTTATTCCTAACGGCCTTGGCCTCAGGTGCTAGAATCTCAGAATTAGCAGCTCTCACGTAATCCTGAAAATATAGATTTCCTCCCGTCAGGCGAAGTACTACTTTCTCCAGACAGAGCTTTCCTAGCTAAAAACGAGGACCCGCAAAATAGGTGGTCCCCTTGGAAGATTATCCCTCTTCTCCAAGATACTTCTGTGTCCAGTCACTACACTCAGGGCCTTTTTAGCTAGAACCGCCACCTGCTCGTCTGGCCCCTTGTTTCTCAGAGAACAAGGAGGCACTATTTCCATTCAAGGCATCAGGCAACAAATCCTTTACTTTATTAAGCAAGCTAACCCGGAATCATTTCCCCATGCTCATGATATCCGGTCGGTAGCAACCTCCATCAATTACTTTCAGAACATGGATTTTGATGACCATAAGAATTATACGGGTTGGAAATCTCCTATGGTTTTCAAACGCCACTATTTGAAGAACCTACAGGCCCTTAAATTCCCCACGGTTGCAGCTGGGAGTCTTATCTCCCCCCAATAATCTCTCTGCTCTTCCTTTTCATCCATCTCTCTCCTTCTCCCTCCTACCTGCCACTCTCACCACGTCGCCGCTTTCCTGGGTGGTTCGTTTAGCCCTAGAATTATGTTACCATTGCTTCATTACCCTGGTTATTACCTTTTAGTATGTTTAACCTTACCTTATGTTATTTCATGTTACCATTCTTTAGCCATGTAAGGATTGATTTCGTGTTGTGATTTGATTCTCGGGATGCTTCCCTGCATTTCCTTTTATTGTTACTCCATATTTTTGGATTCCTGTTTGGCTAATTTGTTATATTTATAGTTTACTTACCTTAATATAGTATTTTGTTTTTGGTACATGGTGTTTGACTATATCCTTATTATTTTATAGTGTTTATTGGGCTTGGAAGGCATTCTCTGGTACATTTTCACCGGGCGTCACAGGTCGACCCAGAAAAGAGATTTTGACAAAGGAAAAATCTATTTCTGGGGAGATACCTGTGACGCCCGGTGAAACCCTTCCCTTACGTTGCCCCTCCCTTTCCTTTCCAAGCCATAGTTCTTGCAGAAGGATGTAGTACAGATGTCGCTAGTGTCGGGCGTCGGTGGGGTGGCTCAGGTAAGGTAGCTAGGGCCTCTGTTACGGCCCTTCCCTTTGATGAAGGAATTATCTAAATGGAAGACAGCCTGTAAATAGTGGTTTTCACACGCCCCTGCTTTATACACAACGCCCACTGGGTGCTCGCGTGAGGGTAGTAACCTCTGCATTCCATACTTTTAACTTTCTCTGGTATATTTGGAAGTATTTATATCAGAAAAGTGTAAGGAAGGACTCTTTTCACCGGGCGTCACAGGTATCTCCCCAGAAATAGATTTTTCCTTTGTCAAAATCCCTTTTTTCCCCCAGTCCAGTTGGCATCATGCCAACTGCACCGTGCAGGCAGATGCTTGCCATAAAGGCAGCACATTGGCTGGATCACACTATATATAATTATACAGTAGCCAGTAATTTGCAATATAGTGCATACTGCAAATAGAAAACTACAGTACGATTATACATTAGTTATTTCTAACATATCTTGGGTACCCTTGTGCGAGCTTATGCTGGTGCCGCTCTTATATTGAAGGAATAGGGTTTCTTCATTAAGCCGATTGAGAAATCAGTCATCATTGCCCCACAGTGTTTAGTATAAAAGGAACAGTGAATTATACACTTCTCTACCCCTAGGGGTGAGAACCCCCTTTTTAGTTGGAGTTCCTTTGATAAGGGAATCTCCTCACATTTAATACTGAGGGGAGGCAACAGCATTTGTTTGCTGAGGATACACAGGTATGTGTCTCCTACTATCCCTTTATAGCTTGCTATCCTAAGCTATTCTCTTAAGATACGACTTTTGATATATTGGTTATCAGGGAGATAATCGTATACTCATTCTGTTTTCTTTTCTTTACAGGAGGAACACCAGATGTCATGTGTTGCAGTCTTCTGCAAAACTAAGAGTAAGTATTTTTACGGACATAATGCATGCAGGTTTCATGCCCCCTGCAATATTATTTCCGAAACCCTGCATTATTGGAACCCTCAGGCTTGCAAAGTATGTCGGACCTTATTGTCCGAGGGTTTCAAGAATCCCAAGTCGGTAGAGACTAGGGATGCAGGTTGTTTCAAGCTACGCAACTGGGTGAGAGGCTTTCAGAAAATCTCTCCTGGACCTTACTTGCCTAATGACAAGATGCGTAGGTTACTATTACCAATAGCAAGTAAGGAAATAGTGGTACCCCAGACACGAGGTACATCTCCCGACGGCCAGATAACCTTTGGGAAGGAGGACAGAAAGCACCCACGGGAAGAAGAGGAGAATGTCGGGTTGGAATTGTCTCTGTCCATACCGGCTCTAGAGCCAGCGACATCGATATTTCCGCCTTCTATCCCTCTATTAGCTGGAATGGACCAGTTATGGGCCCAAGTGAGGAATCTAATAGAAAACTTGTGCAAACAGAGCGAAAAGCAGGAAGCGAAATGCAATGTAGAGCCTTGTAAAGCTCCACTTGTCGCTCTTCAGGGGTCATACAAACGACCCATAGATGAAGACCTTCCGAAATGATCCAAAACCAATCCCTGGAGGTTTGCGGAGCTGTTGCCGATTTTAAACGGCAAACTCTACATCTCGGAGAAGATGGGTGCTGTTCCTTTGGACAAAATCCAGTTTTGGCCAAGCTTTGACGCTTTCCCTAACTGTGTCGTTAGACTGAAGGATGAACCAAGGTCAAGAAAAGGAACGGAATCAAAGGAGGTTATGATTCTCGACCATGATAGAGCACAGGCTATCCTATCAAGTAGCATAGAAAAGGCAGGTTACTCGGTGTCGAAGGTATTCACACCAGGTAATAGGCACTCTTCCTTTCTTGCTCCTGCTTCAATTTCATTCCCCTTTACGGAGAAGGTATTTAAGTATGTTACCGAGGCAGTCGAGGCAGGTAAACCGTGTCCTACACTCAAGGAGTGCGAGCCTCTGTCACTAGCCTTTCCCAGACAGGAGAAGAACTGGAAGGAAGCCCATTTAACCTTTTCAGTTGGAAGACTTGAGGCGGATGTCGCCAGTCAACAATTTAAGGAAAATCTCCCTAAATTATCTGAGTTTCTCTTACATGATGAACAAGAGACAAAGGAGAGACTTGCAGCCTCCCTATCTCTACAAAACTACATTGAGTTCTGTTCAGCTCATCAAGATGCCCCAGACATGCTCAAGGTCTTAGCTAAAATACATATGGCTACCTTGGTTAAAGACCTTTATGCCTTTATAAAAGCTAGAAGAACATGTAGGGAGTGTGTGTTCGCTAACGCGACAGCGAAACACGAAACAAGGAAGCTAATATCTTCCAACATCTGGGGTAAAGACCTCTTTCCAGACGAGGTAGTCAGGAAAGAACACCACCACGGAGAAAGTAGGACTTCTGCAAAAGTGGGGCATCCTTTCAAAAAGAGAATCTTCCAAGGTTGTGGGTCCCCAACCTAAGAGGAAGATGGAAAGGTCTGGAAATTCATTTTGAGCTGTCCAACAACATCTCACAGTTGTAGTGACCGCGCTGCTACAGGCAGGTGGTCGAAAATATAATCCTACTGATCAGTCGAGGCATAGAAATGCTTCTAGTAGGAGGGAGGTTCCTTCAGGATCGCTGGACCTTCGATCCTGGGGTCCATGGCCTAATCAAGATGGGACTAAGATGGGAGGTGGAGATGTCTCTACCACCCTTTCCTCAACTCCTCCTATAATCCAAAACCCTCCTGGAGGAGTTTACCTAAGAACTCTAGAGCATACAGGTGGTAAGGAAACTATAGTCCACCGAATTCCAGGGAAGGCCATTGTGTGTCTACGAGAAGGACTCAAGAAAATTCAGTCATTTTGGACTTGTCGCCACTCAACCAGTCCAAATAAAACATCGAGTTCAGAATGTTTATCCTTCTGAACATAAGGACCCTGTTGCAAAAAAGGGTGCCTGTAGTCTTACCAGACCTGAAAGTTGTCTATTGGCAACTTCCAGTCAATCACCCTCTCCCCTCCTATATAGGATTCAAGTTACACAAAGTAACGTATTTCCTAGGAAAGATACTTGTCAGACTAGACACAGTCCTAGATATCTTCATAAAATTGGCAGACACAGTCACGCAATAATTAAGCCTAGGAAAGGTTCAGGCAACATTGTTCCTGGATGAGAGGCTGGGGTGGGCAGCACCCAAGGTGGCTGGTCTATGAACATCCAAGGAAATGATCCGGTCCCCAGAACATCACGGATGCAAGATAAGCTTCAAGAAGTCTTGATTCTTTCCAGCTCAAGGGTTTCAATGGCGAGAAAGCCATTGAAGCCTGTGGTCACACCAACTCTCCTTTCCTTTGGGAATGTAAAAGGAGATGGCAAGGTCGGTCAAGAGACTCTGGTAATCAGTCAGATTCCCAAAATGAAAACAGGGAGGAGCTCTGATCTCTCCAGTTTGCAATAGAGACAGACCCAGTGCTAAGAGCACTGCTGCAAGATGTGTAGAGAGTCTGGAGAAAACGAGCATCAAACGCTCGAAGTGATCTAAAAGGACCGATATCGGTCCTTCCTTAATCGCTTCCCTAACAAATGTCAAAGCCCGAAAGTCCCAAGACCATGTTGGTCCTTTCATGAGTGGGGAAACTCTCTCCACGCAGATCAGATTGTCTACGGCTGATCTGGGACTCCGAAGTGATAACGAGACGCTGCAATCGACGATGCTAGAGAACGTCTCATACAGTCTAGGTGTAGTTAACCATCCCTTACCTAAAGGGATGGCACCTGTCAGCAGTTCATATACAACCAATCCGCAATGTGACAGTGGATGCTCTACTCGGGCTCAAGCCGACAGAGTTAGAATGGTCCACGGACGCAGACCTATTCTCTCCCAGATGGGAACAAGTCCCTGAACTGCAGTCCGACCTCTTCATTACGAGCGTCGTTAAGGAACTACCTCAATACGTAGCCCCTTACGAGGATCCTCTAATAAAAATGACAGACATCATGTCTCTGAAATGGAAGGGATAGACTTAGGATTTCCAGTTTATCCCATCCAATCACCTGCTGAGAGTCCTCAACATGCTGAGATCCTTCCAGGGAGGAGTAACTCTGTTGGCTCCCAGGTAGCCCAAGAGCAATCTGTCCTCTTTGAGGAAGGAACGGAGGCTGAGGCTGTCCCTAGTTCTGAACCCAGGACTTCTTCAGAAGGTTCAGAGATTAATTGCCTTCGATTTATCACAGAGAATCCGAATCCTTCATTGCATGATTTTCTTGCCCTAGCAGTAAGGAGAAGGTTTGGGATCTCAAAAGGCAATATAGAATTCTTAGAAGAATACAAGTCTAAGTCAACTAGAAGACAATATGAGTCATCATGGAAAAAGTGGGTTGCTTTCGTGAAAGCAAAAGGACCGAAAGAGATTTCAATGAACTTCTGTATGTCCTTCTTTATCCATCTTCATAACCAAGGTTTGGTGGCCAACACGATAACTACGTGCAAGTCAGCCTTGACTAGACCTCTTCTATATGCTTTTCAAGTGGACTTGGCGAATGAGATCTTTAATAAGATCTCGAAGGCATGTGCAAGGCTTAGGCCTGCAAGCACCACCAAAATCCATCTCTTGGTCTTTGGACAAGGTCCAACATTATGCCTCATCCATGAACAATGAAGATTGTTCGCTTAAGGATCTAACCCAAAAGGTTATTTTTCTGTTCGCTATAGCCTCCGGGGCTAGAGTTAGTGAAATAGTGGCCCTATCTAGAGATGAGGGCCACATTCAGTTTGCAGAAACAGGAGAACTGAATCTCTTCCCTGATCTGACCTTTCTCGCTAAGAATGATTACCCACTAAAAGGTGGGGTCCCTGGAGAATCTGCCCTCTGAAGGAAGATGTCTCTCTATGTCCGGTAGAGTGTCTAAAGGTCTATCTTCGTAGAACTTCAGACTTCAGGGGAGGACAGCTCTTTAAAGGAGAAACCTCTGGATCAAACTTATCCCTAAAACAACTGAGGGCAAAGCTCACCTACTTTATTCATAGAGCGGATCCTGACAGTACACCCGCAGATCATGATCCGAGAAAGATTGCTTCATCACTGAACTACTTTCAGTATATAGACTTTGAGCGTCTTCGTTCATACACCGGATGGAAATCATCCAGAGTGTTTTACAAACACTATGCGAAACAGGTCCATGAATTGAAGGCCTATGTAGTGGCGGCAGGTATTGTATGGAAACCTGCCCCCTAATTACTGTCATAAACAGTTAATTGCTTGGGACTTCGAATGTCCTTGCTCATATACTGGATGAGAATCATCCAGAGTGTTCTACAAACACTATGCGAAGCAGGTCCATGAACTGAAGCAGTATGTAGTGACGTCTGGTAGAGTATTTAACCTGCTGTCTAATTCTACGATGAACAGCTAATTGACTGGAACTGTCAATTAAAGGGAGAAGGGGTCATCTCTCTTAGTGTGACCTTTGAATAAGTGTTACCATGGTGACACTAACTCTGTTAAAAAATCCCAGGTGTGGAATTATACAGATAGCACTAGTGCCGTGTGTACGTAGTACACGGTGTCGATAGAAGTAACCGGTACAGGAATTATGAAGAGAAATTTTATTATGAATTTTCTTCAATCTGAGAGTGGCACTCATCATTTCTTTTTTCCCGAGAAAGAAAGATAATCTCTGTACATGTTACATGTATAATTCCGTTATGATGCTACATTCGTTTTACTTGCTAATTCACTTAGTCATTTATTGAAAATAAGTGTCTATTGGAATGTAATTGCGTCCTAATTCGCCCAACAATTGCATGATTAAAAGTCCAGAGTATGTACTCTTCATATATTTGTATGCTCACAAACATTGGATATAAAAAACACTAAGTATTTGGTAATATTCACAAACTACGAGACGGTTTGTACATCCAGTGTATACTTATGTTTGTTCATACAATATATGCTAACCTTGAGACCCCCTTTCTACTGTCTGGAATGACTCTTCCCTGTAGGGGGCAGGAAGCACTAACATCGTGTATGATGAGTGATAATGACGGATAACTGTAACGTCATTTGTCTCAATTGGTCCAAATGATCATAGAAATGTTGTCCCAAGGTTAAGGCTCTGATGAAAATCTACAGATACACTGATGCTCTGGTATGCTTCCATCAGGACGACATGGCTCGAGTCCAAAAAACTGATTTTTGGGTGAGATTGCCATGTCGTCCTGATGGACCCACCCTTGTTTTCTAAAAAGAAAAGATCTTCACAGTTTCCCTCCCTGAGGCATTGTATCTGTAGAACCGTGCTCAATACTACAAGGAATGTTCGCCATCTTGGGAATGGCGCTGTGGTGGTGGTCAATAGTAGTACGAGAAAGGGGGTAACCTTGATACGGCCCTCCTTCTATTCTGCCATGTCCTCCTCGAAGCGTAAACGCTATTAGGGGTGCAGATTGCTATGTGGCGTGTCAAGAATACATCCTCTGATATTATGCGATATCATTGAGAGAAAATTCAAGGATATTTGCTCCAGGAGTTAGAATTCTGGGACCTGAAAGTTTAATTCTCTGGGAATATCACTGTAGTAACATATATCCCTTAGGAAGCTACTTTAGGAACTTCCATCAGGACGACATGGCAATCTCACCCAAAAATAGATTTTTCGCTTCGCTCAAAATCCGTTTTCTACACAGATAGATATTTGTCCGTCTTTGCATACGATTGACTCAGGTTGGTTTAGATGTGATGCTGATTTATACAAACAATTGTTTCTACATGGATACAAACCTGTCTGCCTTTGCATACAGTTAGCTCTCTATGCCCAGGGGAGGTGTCAGTTGCTCATACATACATTTGTTCGTTTTCAAATACAAACTCTAATTGGGAAGGTATACGAGGAGACTAGTATACCTGTTTGGTTGCTAGGTTATTCATATGAAATATGCAATCCTCGAGACTTTTTCCAGAGTCTGGCATGACTCTTCCCTGTAGGGGCGGGAAGCACTAACATGGTTCATGATTAGAAGAAATGATGTATAACGGTAACATTATATGTCTCTAGGTCTGAGTGGCCAATGCACAAATAAAAAAATCCACAGATATATTAATGCTCTGGTAAACTTCCATCAGCACGACATGGCCTGAGCCCAAAAAACAGATTTTGAGCGAAGCGAAAAATCTATTTTTGGGTGAGATAGCCATGTCGTCCTGATGGACCTGCCCTCCTTTTTATTAAAAAGGGCTGAAAGGATCCCTCTCGAAAGTACTGTATCTGTAGCACTTCGCTAACGCCACAAGGAATAGAGATGGCAGCGATGATGACGTCATCTAGATACTGAAAACAGTAATGGAGGAGCGGTACCTTATTAACGGCTCCGCTTTGTTTTCTTGCCACTTTTCCCCCTCGAAGCGTAAACGCTATTCGGGGTGAAGATAGCTATGTGGCGTGTCAAGAATACGTCCTCTGATATTATGAGATATTCCTAAAAGGAAAAGTTAGGGATATTCGCGCCAGGAGTTAGAATTCTGGAGACCTTAAGGTAAAATTCGTTGGGAATATCACTGTAGTCAAATATACCCTAGGAAGATACTCCTAAAGGAACTTCCATCAGGACGACAGGGGTATCTCACCCAAAAATAGATTATTCAAGTTCCTTGTATTCTCCCTATCAGGGAAACTAAATATTATTACTGACGGAGGTCTCAGCAATGGCCTGGGAGAGGAAACACAGATATGTGTCTTTTCTACTTCCTTTCAAGCTTACTATCCTAAGCTATTATAAACAATTGTTATTACTACTGTTAATAAAAATTGTATGCTTTTATATCACTGATATAAAAAATATGAATACTTATTGGGCTCTTTTTCCTTTACAGGAGGAGCTGATGGAGAAGTGTGCAGCGCTGTTCTGCAACCACAAAGGCAAAGACTTTTGTGGCCATGAACAAGAAGGTAATAAGAAAGTGAAGTCCATCAAATTCCAGGGAAGGCTGTTTTGTATTACCAAGAAAGACTCAGCCAAACTAGTGCGGGAGCTCACAGAGATTTGTATTACATCTCGAGTACAAAAGGTTTGATAGCTAAAATCATCAGCTAGTATGATGGGGATCCCCGAATGTTCATTCTTAAGTTATGCCGTTGGTGCATTGAGTAGGGGGCGCAGCTTGAACTGCCCCCCATACGGTTTAAATTGCATTTTGGAGTACATCAATCAAACCTGTGATAAAAGTTTCGTTTTGGCACTGTGATTACAGATGTGCCATTCTTAAATGGTGCAATTGATGCAAAACGCATTCAAGAAGGGCTCAAAGGGGCCGCTACTGTCATATTTAGATTACAATTTGAGTACATCAATGAAAGTTTGTGGCAATATACCTTAGAGCTTCCTGATGAAGAATCAGTAATTCTTAAGTGTCAAATTTGGTGCAAAACCCATTTAAGAACGACCTAAAGAGGGCACTATTTTTTGCATATTTAAAACACGTCTTACGTACATTAATTAAACTTCGTAGAAATATTCTTTAGACCTTCCTGATAAAGGATCAACGGTTCTTATGAGTCGAAGCTGGTGCAAAACCCATTTAAGAACGGCCTAAAGAGGGTGCTACTATAGGTTACTGAAAAGGCCTATATTCACTTTCTTTAGGCTTATATATTCACTCATTTCTTCTCCTCCACATGTACCACAACACACTATTGTGAGCTCTTCTATTTATGCTATCACTACTGTTGTTTCACGGAATATACAAGTGATAAAATTTTTTGAATGATAGTACTAATTGTAACTTTTCTTTTCAGGGGCTCGTGATTATAAAAATTAGGGTTGCATAATACCAGTATAGTGGCAACTTGGCTTTGTATGGAAGATAGCCAGTTAAGAAGGGTTTTAACTGATGTTTTTAATATTGCCTTTGGCTGAATAATTGATCATAAATTTTGTAATATTTTTTGATTAAGTTTGAATTTTTATAACGCACTAACATATTGAGGTCTTTTGTGAGTTTAGGGGGTTATTTCAAAATTTAAGGAAAACTCATAACAGAATCAGGACGACCAGACATGCTAATCGAGACTGGGGTTCTTACACCAGGTTTTTTGGTTGGGTTCCTCATAGGTAAACACTTCAACCAATGCCTGAGTCTCTAACCTCTCTTTGCCTTGCCTTCAAAAGCCTGCATTTCAATGCCTTTCTAGAAACATGTGATTACAGAGAAGAGCTTCATACCCTGATATCTACTGTGAAAGGAAATACCAATACAGGAGAACATGCGAAAGAGTATTCTAAATTCACCAAGACAACTGTATTAGGAGCTCATGGATACACTGCAAAGTTCTGGATGATGTATGTGGAGTACATAAACATGTTTCACCAACTTGAAAGAGCTATCCGGACAAATAACATCGAGCTCTGTCTTCACACTTACACTGATTATTGACCTGTTCTTTGCCACAGGCCACATCAACTATTCCCGGTGGTTAAGAAAATACCAATTAGTGTTATTGAATATTTATGCGACTCATCCCGGACTTAGAGATACTTAATCGGGGTGTATACACAGTGCGAAGGACAGAACATGATTTCAGCAGAATTCTCGTAGATTTACAACTGGAACAAACTATTAATGCAGATGCCACATCTCGACTGACAGGAATCGCCCCTTTCACTAATGACTGCTCCGCTCACCTTAGATGGATGGTAACAAAGGCTACCTGAGCATCATTCATTAGTCAGCAGCAAGAGAAGACAGGATTGACTAGCAAAGAAGATGTCACTACAGAACTTAGGCAAAGACGATGAGGATCTTCAGAAAATCATCTAACAAATCTTAGATACGAACAATCTATGTGAAACGGGAAGCTTCAGAGCTATTGTACAATATTTCCACAGGAAAAGGTACCAATGATGAAATCCATGAAAGCCTCCTCTGTGTACCAACCAAAGGAAAAGTCAGACACAAGGAATGCATCCAGGCTTGCATGAGTGATCTAAATAAAATTTGAAAATCTAATAAAGAAGGAAAAGCAGAAAACCTTTGTAAATAGCTGAGCAAGATATCGTCGGATGAATAGCACTTAAGTTGCAGTGTAAGGGATCACGTGATCTGATGGGACGTCTCCTTGTACTGTCCACCAAGAAGAGACATGACATGCAGCATATTCTCCAGTACCCATTGATTCCAATACCTCTGTCCTTGACCAGCCCTGAAGAAGTATTGTCAAAGACCGATAGGAGTGCGCTCTTTAATATATTGAGAGTAAATTGAAAGGTCTTGAACAGCAGTCAAAGCAGTTCAGTGCTTATATCATAGATGGACATTTTCTCTTACATACCTTGCCACTAAATTTGTCCCCACATACAGAGGACTAGCCAAAAGTATTCTTACCCAAAGTTTAACAACGTCAGCCAAACGTGTACACATAGCCTTTGATGACTATCCACAAACTTCAATTAAGGACACTGAAAGAGACAGGTGGGGACCTGACAACAGAACCTTCATCATCACAGGGTCAGAGCAGAGACGAGTGCCAAGAAATCTAAACGATGCCCTAAAGTCCAAGTGCTTCAAGAAGCAGTTACCTCAGTTTCTTACCAATGAATAGCAAAACTCTTCATATGCTAAATTTTTGGGGGATTGTAAAGTCTTCCTAGATGTCTAAGGGAAATGTTATAAGTTCCAGGTGACAGAGGGTATGATACAGCGAAACGCAGTAGATGGATTAGCCCTTATCAGCTGATCGTGAGAATTGTCACAGTAGTCACAGCATCTGACAACAAT
Organism: Palaemon carinicauda; assembly: GCF_036898095.1. Taxonomy (NCBI): domain Eukaryota; kingdom Metazoa; phylum Arthropoda; class Malacostraca; order Decapoda; family Palaemonidae; genus Palaemon; species Palaemon carinicauda. Next base: position 95,173,518 of record NC_090729.1, read on the forward strand.
ATTACAGTGAAATTATTGTACCACTAGCAATAGCTTTCAGCCAACATTATGGATGGATATAAGAACAGTTTCAAAGAGCAATCGTCATTAAGTCAACCTGACTGCAATATGGAAAGAAATAATACCATAACTTTGTGCAGCATTGCCAGCTTTCCATGCCTTCACAGGATCAGAGTATGCATCAGCATTTGTCAGAAAAGGGAAGGTCAGGCCTCTCCAAACTCTAGGAAAGCAACCTGACTATCAGAACACTTTCAGAGTAATGGCAATGAGCTCTACAATTTCTAGCATGACGAATGAAGCTCTTCAGAGGTTCACAGCCACAATGTATGGAGCTGAGGATAGAGCAAACACTTGGCTGAATGAATTCAGGTATGAGGAGTTTATGGAGATATGGAACAAATGGAAATGGAAAACACCTACTAACCAATTGGAAGGGCATAGATGCAAGTTGACTACTACCTTGCGAAGACGAGCTTAGTCCTCACATTAAGCGTGCCTCCTTTGTTGCTAACAACAAAGAGCAGATCAAACTCATATAGAGCAGCATCCCTCTGAAAAAAATGGCTGGCAGTTGGTTGATGGCCATTACTAACCGGTTTGATTCGAAGGGGAGCAACTCCATAAATGCCTTATCCCAGAAACAGATGATTTAGAAGCATTGGACAATGATGAGGACGACTTGGACATTGCATCTTCAGATGAAGATGAGTGTTGTGATGAGGATAACTAAAATCTTGTTACAGAAAGGCAGGCTGAGATGATAATTAACTATACCAGTAAATACTAGTTGAACTCATGATTACAAGTATATTCACATATCTTTTCCGAACAGAGAGAGAGAGAGAGAGAGAGAGAGAGAGAGAGAGAGAGAGAGAGAGAGAGAGAGAGAGAGAGAGAGAGAGAGAGAGATATTCATCAGCAGTTTTAATGTTTCATCTTATAAACTTTAGCAATATATTTTTAGCAAATGTGAAAATTGTATGTGTACATTAATTAATATGAGTGTGTTTATCACATGGCAGTTTTAGTTTCAAAGAGCATAGTTACTTGCAAATAGACATATTGGTGCCCGGTCATCCTCTGTAGCACATATTAATAGATAGCAATGTTTTACAGTATCTACTATCTTACAAAAGGTGTGAAACATTACATTTAAAGAAGAAAATAATTCACGAGTTAAATAAGTTGATATTAAATTATGATATCCAGGTAAATAGCATAAATGAAGATCGAATTGTAAACAGTATTGGCACGTATGGTATTTCCCTCTTCACCAGCGCACCTTTTCTTGTTTTCACGCTTCACCAGTGTACCTTTTCTTGTATTTACACTTCACCAGTGCACCTTTTCTTGTTTTCACTCTTCACCAGTGCACCTTTTCTTGTATTCGCTCTTCACATGTTCACCTTTTCTTGAATTCGGTCTTCACCAGTGTACCTTTTCTTATATTAATCTTCACCAGTGCACCTTTTCTTGCATTCACTCTTCACCAGTGCACCTTTTCTTGTATTCACTCTTCACTTTTTTGTATAAATAAATACTTAAATATATAAACTTGCAGTTCCTTTGTTCTTCTATATCATATAAAACAAAGATTCTCACAGTTTTATTCATGGTACATTTAGAAGTCATGGCGCTTGAAAATATACCTTAATCCTCCATGTGCTAATATTGCACTCTCTTTAGGCCGTTCTTAAATGGGTTTTGCACCAACTTCAATCTTAAGAACTGTTGATCCTTTATCAGGAAGGTCTAAAGAATATTTCTACGAAGTTTCATTAATGTACGTAATAGCGCCCTCTTTAGGTCGTTCTTAAATGGGTTTTGCACCAAATTTGACATTTAACCCTTTTACCCCCAAAGGACGTACTGGTACGTTTCACAAAAGCCATCCCTTTACCCCCATGGACGTACCGGTACGTCCTTGCAAAAAAATGCTATAAATTTTTTTTTTTTCAGATTTTTGAGAATTTTTTGAGAAAATTCAGGCATTTTCCAAGAGAATGAGACCAACCTGACCTCTCTATGACAAAAATTAAGGCCGTTAGAGCGATTTAAAAAAAATATACTGAAAAATGTGCTGGGAAAAAAATAACCCCCTGGGGGTTAAGGGTTGGAAATTTCCAAATAGCCAGGGGGTAAAAGGGTTAAGAATTACTGATTCTTCATCAGGAAGCTCTAAGGTATATTGCCACAAACTCTCATTGATGTACTCAAATTGGGATTTAAATATGACAGTAGCCCTTCTTAAATGCGTTTTGCACCAATTGCGCCATTTAAGAATGGCACATCTGTAATCACAGTGCCAAAACGAAACTTTCATCACAGGTTGGATTGATGTACTCCAAAATGCAATTTAAACTGGATTTGGGGGGCAGTTCAAGCTGCGCCCCCTACTCAACGCACCAACGGCATAACTTAAGAATGACCATTCGGGGATCCCCATCATACTAGCTGATGATTTTAGCTATCAAACCTTTTGTACTCGAGATGTAATACAAATCTCTGTGAGCTCCCGGACTAAACTCAGAGTTATTCTAGACTTGTCTTCTCTCAACAAGTTCATCGAGAACATCAAGTTCCAGATGCTTACTTTGCAACACATATGTACCCTTCTACCAAAATTGACCTAGCAGATGCTTACTGGCATCTTCCAGTGAGTTGCCCTTTCTCCTCCTACCTAGGATTCAAGCTACGGAAGAAGAAGTTTGTCTTCAGAGCAATGCCGTTCGGACTGAACACAGCCCCCAAGGATATTCACAAAGCTAGCATACACAATCGTCCAGCAGCTACGCTCTGAAGGAGTTCAAGTGGTAGGATATCAAGACGATTGGCTGGTGTAGGCAGCATCCAAGACTACTTGTCTGCAGGCAGCTAAAAAGGTGATCCAGTTCCTGGAACACCTGGGCTTCAAGATCTATCGCAAGAAATCTCGCCTTTCTCCAGCTCAGAAGTTCCAATGGCTAGGAATCCAATGGGACTTAAAGTCACACCACCTCGCCATTCCATCCAAGAAGAGGAGAGAGATAGCGGGATCTGTCAGGAGACTAATCCGTCACAAGAGGATTTCAAGACTCCAACAGGAAAGAGTATTGGGCTCTCTCCACTTCGCAGCAGTGACAGACCCGGTGCTAAAACCATGTCTAAAAGATGCGTCAGGATTCTGGAGAAGATACGCATCAAACGCTCGAAGAGATCAACTAAGGTAGACCCCGGCCCTGTTGCACACGCAGTTAAGGCCTTGGTCATCAGCCAAGAGCCTAGCACAGACAATTCCCCTGCAACCACCACAACCATCAGTGGTGATACACACGGACGCCTCTTTGGAAGGATGGGGAGGCCATTCTCACGAGAGAAAAGTGCAGGGGAATTGGTCGCTCCAGTTCAAAACCTTTCATGTCAACATTTTGGAAGCTCTAGCAGTTTTCCTGATGTTAAAGAAAATATCCCCTCGCAGAGCAATCCACATCAGATTGGTCTTGGACAATGAAGTGATAGTAAAATGTCTAAATCGACAAGGCTCGAGATCGCCTCACATCATCCATGTGATATAAGCCATCTTCTACCTAGCAAGGAAGAAGGGATGGCACCTATCAGCAGTTCACCTACAAGGGTTCCGCAACGTCACGGGGGACGCTCTATCCAGGCCAAAGCCCATAGAGACAGAATGGTCCCTAGACGCAGACTCATTCTCCTTCATCTCGGAAAAAGTCCTGGAACATCAGATCGACCTCTTCGCAACGAGCGACAACAAGAAACTATCTCATTACGTAGCCCCTTATATGGACCCTCAAGCAGAGGCGATGGACGCCATGTCCCTCGACTGGAACAGGTGGAATCGCATTTACCTGTTTCCACCAACCAATCTCCTGCTAAGAGTCCTTGACAAGCTAAGATCCTTCAGAGGGACAGCAGCAGTAGTGGCCCCCAAGTGGCCAAAAAGCAATTGGTTCCCTCTAGTTCTAGAGCTGAAACTGAAGCTGTTTTTTCTGCTGGATCCAGTATTATCCCAACTGGTCCAGAAGTCGACTGTCTATGCTTCATCCTCGAGAACCAGCAACCTACATCTCATGATTTTCTCGCCCTAGCGGCGAACAAAAAGTTTGGAATCTCGAAGGATAAAGTTGACTTCATCGAAGAGTATAAGTCAAGTTCGACAAGGAGACAATATGAATCGTCATGGAAGAAATGGGTGTCCTTTGTGAAAACAAGGAAACCGAGAGAAATATCGATAGATTTCTGTCTCGCATTTTCCATATACCTACACGAACAAGGCCTGGCTTCTAATACTATTACCTCGTGTATTTCGGCCCTGGCTAGACCACTTCTGTACGCCTTTGGAGTGGACCTCTCTAGTGAAATCTTTAATAAGATCCCAAAAGCATGCGCTAGACTCAAGCCAGCAACCCCACCAAAGCCCATCACGTGGTCTTTGGACAAAGTCTTGCACAATGCTTCGAACTTAAACAGTGAGGATTGTACTCTAAAGGATCTAACACAGAAAGTCATTTTTTGTTTGCAATAGCCTCAGGGGCTAGAGTTAGTGAAATAGTGGCCTTATCCAGAAACGAAGGCCATATTCAGTTCCTAGACACAGGAGAACTGAACCTCTTTCCTGATCCTGCCTTTCTTGCCAAGAATGAGCTACCCACCAAGAGGTGGGGTCCTTGGAGAATCTGCCCACCGAAGAAAGATGCCCCTCAAGAGGTGGGGTCCTTGGAGAATCTGCCCACCGAAAAAAGATGCCCCTCTGTGCCCAGTAGTGTGTGTTAAGGTCTATCTTCGAAGAACTTCAGACTTCAAGGGAGGACAGCTCTTCAGAGGCAAAACCTCAGGATCAAACCTATCCCTAAGACAAGTGAGAGCGAAGCTCACCTACTTTATTCGCAGAGCGGATCCTGACAGTACACCCGCAGGTCACGATCCGAGGAAAGTTGCTTCTTCGTTGAACTTCTTTCAACATATGGACTTTGAAAGACTCCGCTCATACACTGGGTGGAGATCTACCAGGGTCTTCTACAAACACTATGCGAAGCAAGTACATGAAATAAAATATTTGGTGGTGGCGGCGGGTAGTGTTATTAAACCCGTCGTCAAGTGCTGCGATGAACAGTGGATTGTTTTGGGACTTTATAGTGCATCGGGTGTATGGGTATACTTACCTTCTAGTGCAAATCGTAACGATGATTAACATACTGTTCCATATAGGTGCATATCTGACCAATAACACCAGTGCCTAGTGAATGTTTGCATCACAGTGTTTATGCATGTCCAAAAATCTGAACAAGTCAAACAGATTTGGTTTCACATCTCCATTGAGTGGCATTATTCCGATAATGAAATTACATATTTTTTCTACTGGAGAAAATATGGACCCTGATGTGTTTTAATGCTGAATCATATTCATACTCTATTGTAACCACATTTGATAATTTAGTTGCAAAATAAAGATACTAAAACGAATTTGCATTTTATTACTGCTACCTCAGTTAAAGACAAATAAAACATGCTAGAGTTTTATTTAATCCCTATAAGGGCCTAGAACTTGAAATCAGGATACAGATTTCCATGGTAAGAAAAGGTAAGCTCTAAAGTTTTCCCTTCTGTTCCTACGGAAATACAAACCTTGAATCCTTATTGTCAATGTCGACACTTGCCCTGTAGGGGGCAGGATGCACTAAACCAGTTTCAGGCTTATTTGAAATGAGAGTTAACTGGAATTTCACATACAGGTTTAGTAGACCAGATAAGGAAATCTATTCAAGGTAGAAGGCACATACACAAACCCACAGCTATAGTAATTTCAAGTTAATTCTCTAGTATTCTTCAATCAGGACGACATGGCCTTAGCCCCAAAAATGGATTTTGAGCAAAGCGAAAAATCTATTTTTGGGTGAGAGTGCCATGTCGTGCTGACCCCTCTCAAAATTACTTTATCTAGGGCCATTTCGTTTTAACGACAAGAAAAGGAATGGCGTCGCGGAAGTAGTAGGGAGGGAGGTCCACTGGGTACCTTGAATGGCACCCCTTTCTTTTGCCACTCTTCCTCCTTACATCAAAGAGTTAAATCTATTCTTGGTGAAGATTGCTATGTGTCGTATCTAAAAATACATCCCCTGATATTATGCGATATCCTTAATTGGATACTCGCGCCAGGAGTTAGAATCCTGGAGACCTTCGGTTCATTTCTTTGTGAGTATCACTATAGCAAATATCCCTTAGAAGTCTACCTAAAGGACTCTCACCCAAAAAAATCCGTTTTTCGATCATCCGGACCCCAAAATCACGGATCAGTGCTAATATATACTACAGATGGATAATGTTAGTATAAGACATTTACTAACTCTAACTCTAGTTCCTAGAGTTTTTCTACCTTGTATTCTCCCTATCAGGGAAATAAATATTATTAATGACGGAGATCTCAGCAATGGCCTGGGAGAGGTAATACAGATATGTGTCTTTTCTACTTCCTTTCAAGCTTAATATCCTAAGCTATTATAAACAATAGTGATTACTATTGTTAATAAAAATTGTATGCTTTTATATCACTGATTTAAAAAATATGAATACTCTTTGGGCCCTTTTTCCTTTACAGGAGGAACCGATGGAGAAGTGTGCAGCGTTGTTCTGCAACCCCAAAGGCAAAGACTTTTGTGGCCACACGATGTTCAGGACTCATGCCCCCTGCTTCATTGTGTCAGGAGTCCTCAAATATTGGGACCCGTAGGGCTGCCTCACCTGCTCGACCGTGCTGGCCAACGGCTTCGGAGAAGCCCTCTCAGTCATCATAGAGACTAGGGATACAGCGAGGGAGACCCTTCGCAAGTGGGTAAAAGGGTTCCAGAAGAACTCTCCGAGACCGTACTTACCCAACGACTTCCTAAGGTGCCTACTGTTCCCCCAAGGCTCTACCAAACGCAGTGGTGCCCCAGGAACAGGTCCAGCCTCCCCTCATACAACTGAAGCTCGACAGAGACATAAACAAGGCACTGGAAGGCATGGACATCCATCAAAGGAGGATGTCAGAAGTGTACACTGACACTGAGCAGGATCCACTGCAAGAAGGCCCTGAAGTAATCGTGGATCATCCACAAGTGGAGGAAGAAGGATCTGTATAAACGGCAACTGAAGACCCTCAGTTTGCCGTAACGGCATACCAACCTATGCCGTCAACTTCCTCTGCCCCAACCCCACAACCAGTTGACAAGAACGAAGAGATTCTTACTTTGATCCAACGGATGATGGAATTGTTCTAGAAGGAACAAGAGACGATGCAGGAATCTCTCAGGCAGTAGCAGATACTGTTGGAAGAGAGGGCGGACTGCCCCGGATCCACCAAGGGCACCACGAAGAAGCCCCTTAGAGTTCTGGATCTCCCTCACTGCTCCGAAACCAATCTGTGGAGGTATGCGGAGCATATGCCCATGATGAATGGGAAGCTATTCATCTCGTAGAAGTTGGGGGCCAAGTTGATTGAAGACCTTTAGTTCTGGCCTAACTTTTTGGCCTACCTAGACTGTTACGTGAAACTGTGGGATAAACATGCAGCCCGAGAGGAAACAGTACCCAAAGAGGTCATTGTCTTTGAACATGACAAGGCGCAAGCCACCTGAAAACCTTGAATGGAGCCGGGGACACCAACTCCAAAGTCTCAGCACTGAGCAAGAAGCATCTCACCTTTCTTGCCCCTTCCTCCATCTCTTTCCCCTTTTCGGAGAAAGCACTAGACTTTGCCGTCAAGGCAGTCGATGAGGGCAAACCCTGCCCAACCGTAGAGGAATGCAAACCATTCTCTCTAGAACTACCTACCTGCGAGGAGAAGTGGAAGGATGTCCATCTAACCTTCTCCGTCTCTAAGTTGGATCCAGAGATAGCAGGCCAACAGTTCAATGAGAACCTTCCAAAGTTGCCAAATCATCTTCTGAGGAGGGAACAGGAGTTGAAGGAGAGACTTGCAGCCTCCTTTTCTCATCAGAACTGCCTTGAAATGTGTGCAGGTCTATATAACGCCCCAGAAATGTTCATCTTCCTGGCTAAGTCTCACATGGGTACCCTTGTGAAAGACTTATATGCTTTCCTCAGAGCAAGGAGAGCCTGCAGAGAGTTTGTTTTGGCCTCAGCGACCGTCGGACATGAACCAAGGAAGGGCTGATTACCTCAAGTACCTGGGGTAAAGACCTTTTCCCACAAGAACTGGTCCAAGAGATCATTGCCAGAGCAGCCACGGAGAATAGGAACCTTCTCCAAAAGTGGGGCATGAACTCAAAGAGGAAATCTTCCTCGGACGGAGGTCCCCAGCCTAAGAATAAAAAAGACCTGCACAACTTCCTGCCGTGACTATGACCACGATGCCTCATACCACCTTTCAGATGGTCCCTCAACAACTGGTAGCCCAGTTGCCAGTGTTTAACCCTAACTTTGAGAGGCAGTCAACTTCCTTTCACCCTAGTCAGAAAGGGAAAGGCCCTAAGAGAAGTTCTCCCGGAGGTAACTCCTCCCGGGGCTGAGGAGGACGTGGTCACGGAAACAGATCCTGAAGACCCCCCAAGCAATGAGGGGTTCCAGGTAGGGGGCAGACTGCATCCCTTTTGGGATCGCTGGACCTTTGATCCCTGGACCCACAGCCTAATTATGAATGGACTCAGGTGGAAATGGAGCAGAACTCCACCATGTTTTCCAGAATTCTTCCAACACTCCACCCACTAGTTAGAAGAATATACCTCAGAACTCTTGAACAAGAAGGTAATAAGGAAAGCGAAGTCCATCAAGTTCCTGGGAAGGCTGTTTTGTGTTCACAAGAAAAACTCAGACAAACTCAGAGTCATTCTAGACCAGTCTCCACTCAACAAGTTCTCAATATTACTTCGACCTTCTCCTAATTTTATCAACTTTCTTCTGTATTGCTATCCTAACTCTGAGTATTATTTCTTTTAAGTATTACACTTTTAAGTTAAGGTATTTCTTTTAAGTATTATTTCTTTTAAGGTTAGGTGGAGTTCTTCCTATGCAAAGCTGTGTCAGGCTGGAAGATGATGGTCAACACCGGCGCCTTACAATTAACGTTCCCGCCGATGAAGGAGGATCATGAAAACCCCACCGACTCCACTGCCCAATTGGTGGGTGCCAATGGCAGCCCCATCCGCTGCTACAGGACCAGGACATTGGAAATCTCCATAATGGGATACTCCTACACCTTCTCCTAATTTTATCAACTTTCTTCTGTCTTGCTATCCTAACTCTATGAGTATTATTTCTTTTAAGTTGAGGTATTATTTCTTTTAAGTATTATTTCTTTTAAGTTAAGGTGGGGTTCTACCTACGCAAAGCTGTGTCAGGCTGGAAGATGATGGTCAACACCGGTGCCTTACAATCAACATTCCAGCCGATGAAGGAAAACCACAAAAACCCCACCAACTCCACCACCCAGTTGGTGGGTGCCAACAGCAGCCCTATCCGCTGCTACGGGACCAGGACATTGGAAATTTCCATCATGGAACGCTCCTACACCTGACCTTTCATCATCGCCGACGTCAGTGGCCCCTGCTGGGAGCAGATTTTCTGGACCTTCCCAAGACTGCTGGTGGACGCCGCCCGTAAGCGCCTCCTCGACATGGAAACATGCCATTCTCGACCTCTCACTGCTGGCCAAGTCATACCCACCATGTAGTTCCTTGCCCCTCCCCTCTTAATGAGAGAATGAATTGATGAAGTCACTGAGCTTCAGAACAGCATACCTTCTTAATGAGAGAATGTCTTGACGAAGTCATGTGGTTTCTTCATATTGTTGAAGAATTGTGACAGGCAAGAGGGCTCTCGAATTTGGGGAAATTGCTCCCCAAGTTCGAATCTAAATTTCTCTCCCTTTCCCCTATTCCTTCTGCTCAATATTACTTGACCTTCTTATTTTATCAACTTTCTTCTGTCTTGCTATCCTAACTCACTGAGTATCATTTCTTTTAAGTATATATATATATATATATATATATATATATATATATATATATATATATATATATATTTTATTTGTTCATTTATTTATTTATTTTTATTTTACTTGAATGACATGGACATTTCCACATTCGTTATTACTGCCTGCTTAGATGGATGGGAGAAGGGAACATGGTTGGGGGTATTTGGATTCAAAGCTATATATGAGAGTTTTGGAAGATCTCAGCCATCCCAAAGATGGTTTGGACCATTTTGGCGGAACTACTCTCAAGGGTTGGGTCATTGGAATCCGGGGGGATCAAATCCTTGAGGTGGGACTCTTCGCTCCTGGCCGGAAGCCCATCATTACAGATAGGGGGGGGGGTGATTTTATATTTCCTTGGTCTCAGTCCTAAGAGGCGGGTTTAGCTTACACCTGTGCCTCTATATCTGTTTTGTTGCTATCCTTCGGGTAGGGTACGGAGTGGCCCATCTGGGAAGTATACTCTCATTGTGCCGATAGTGGAGAATGAAAAGTTCCTTTCCAACGTATGATACTTTCTTAAAATTCTCAAGCAGGTAAACCAAAAAAAAAAAAAAAAAAAAATCAACAAAAAACATAAAGAAAATCCCACCCTTAACTATGGACCCTTCGAACACTGACTCCCCATCCCCTGGATATGCTGAAAATAAAGTACTGCATGATAAGATAATCATATTGCCTTCTGAGGCTCTGCCACAGTGTATTAAAACTGGTTCATTGTCCATTTCTGTACAGCCTTCGTCCCCCATTACCAACAATAGTACTAACCTTTCTCAGGCCATGTCCTTGCCTAATTTGATGGAGATTCCACCGGACACCAAGTTGCCAGTTGCACCTGTATTGCGGAAGGTGCAAAAACCTGGTAGCTCACCACCTATTAATCGGAAGAGAGAGAGACCTCCACCTCTCTCACCCCCTTCCATAAGAAATATCAAAATTACAACGTCAAATAAATATGATACTTTATCTGCTGATGTTTCTGATCAACTGGAAGTCAATTTAAATAAATCGGAAATTCAAGTGGAGGTCCAACAACCTCCTCAACAATCAGATAAAAAAGACAAAAAGAAAATCATAAATCATAAATGCTATCAAGACCCTCTTTAATAAAAACCACCTGGAAATAGTGTTAGATCAAAAACTGCTAATGGGAAGACTCTATCCAAGGGGTCTACCAAATTATAAGTCATAGTTTTTCCATTCATTTTGCAATGGAATTGCCAAGGTTTAAGGGCCAATTATGAAGAACTTAAGCTCCTTATTTATGAGCATTCCCCCATAATTATTTGTCTACAGGAGAGCAAACTTGATCATAATACTCCTTGTCCTCGCAAATATATTAGTTATAGGACACCATATGATCAAGTGGGGAGCCATGGCGGAAGTCTCATATACGTTTGTCTGGATGTTCTCCAAGTTTCTCTGTCTATTCATACACCTCTGCAGGCAGTGGTTGTACAGATTGATATAGGGAGAAAATATACAATTTGTTCTTTGTACTTGCCTCCAAATGGTAATATTTTGTATAATAACTTAGCAGAGGTGATTCAACAACTCCCTCAACCTTTTTTTTACTTGAAGATTTGAATGGTAGATATCCTATGTGGGGTGATGTCTTATCAAACACGAGGGGAAGTATCATATCATCAATACAGGAGAGCCCACACACTTTCATGTCCAGACAGGTACCTTGTCATGTATTGACCTATCAATCGTACGCTCTAATTGCCGCCTTGATTTTGATTGGAGGACTTTAGATTGGCTTGCTAGTGATCATGCACCAATCATTATAAATACCAACAATGGTCCACCTTTACAGAGATCGCCACGATGGAATCTTGACAAGGCGGATTGGGATAAATTTCGTGAGCTAAGCAAAATTTTGGGGGATGCAGGACAGATTGAAAATATTGATGATGCCATTGACTTACTGAATGGAACTCCCCATACAGCAGGACTCAATTCAATTCCCAAAAAGAACAGGGTTATTCAAACGATGACCAGTCCCGTGGTGGTCTTCAGAACTAACTGTCCTGCACAGAGCCACAAGAAGATCTCGAACATGATTGCGTAGATGCTGAATGGGTGAGGATTTAATTATGTACAAGAAATGTAGAGCTCAGTTCCGTCGTGCCATGAAGGAAGCAAGGTGCCAGTCGTGGATATCTTTGGTTTCCTACATTAATAGTAGAACACCACCATCTTCTGTGTGGAGGAGAATAAAAAAGATTGCTGGCAAATTCACCCCCAACCCACCACTAGTGTTAAGGGTGAATGGTCAGCATGTAACTGAAGCAAAGGATGTTTGCAATGCCAGGCTAATCATTTTTCAAATGTATCCAGCAAGTGTGAAGGAGCTCCTGGTCACCAGTATAGGAGCATTGAAGAAAAGAAAATTTAAAATTTTGCAACAGGAAGGGAAGAGTTGTATTATTCTCCTTTCACCGAAAGAGAATTTGATTCTGCACTTGCTCATTGCAACGATACAGCCCCTGGACCTGATGGAATTTCATATGCAATGATTAAACATGTACATTTTAATACAAAGTTATTCATTTTAAGCATTATTAATAGAATATGTCATGATCATAGTTACCCAAGTGTTTGGGAACTAGGCATTATTTTAACTTTTTTAAAACCCGGTAAGGACAAGTTTTTAGCAGCAAACTATCATCCCATTGCATTGACATCTTGTTTATGTAAATTCATGGAGAAGATGGTCAATGCAAGGTTGATGTGGTACCTTGAAAAGAAAGGTATTTTATCACCCATTCAGTGTGGATTCAGAAAAATGCACTCAACAAGTGATATGTTGATAAAACTTGAGTCTTCTATTTGTGAAGCCTTTGCTTCCAAACAGCACCATGTGATAGTCTTTTTTGACCTTGAAAAGTCATATGATACTACATGGAGATAAGGTATATTTAAAACCATTCATGAAATGTGATTGAGAGGGAGAGCTACCACTGTTTATCCAATCATTTCTTTTACACAGAGTTTTTCAAGTGAGAGTTGGGGAAACTATCAGAGAGCAAATGTCAGGAAGAGGGGGTTCCTCAGGGTAGTGTGCTGAGTGTAACCCTCTTGGAACTAGTAATTAATGGGATATCCTCAGTCATTCCCCGGGACGTTCTCTCAACACTATTTCTGGATAATCTCTCCATATCATTTGCTGGAGCTAGAATGGCAATGGTTGAGAGTAAACTACAACTCTCAATTGACAAAATTATTCAGTGGGCTGATATGAATGGGTTTAAGTTTTCAACAAGCAAAACTACTATTGTACATTTCTGCTGTATCCGGGGAGTACATCCAGACCCGGATATATACATGACAGGTCAACGGATCCCCTGTGTATTTAAAGCTAATTTTTAGGATTAATTTTGGATTGTAGATTGACATGGGTTCCACACTTAAAGGCGTTAAAAGCTAAATGTCTCGAGGCTTTGAATCTTTTAAAAGTATTGTCTCATACATCATGGGGAGCAGACCGTAAAACTGTTTTAAAATTATACAAAGCCTTAATTTTTCCAAAATTAGTTATGGGTGTGAAATATACTCCTCAGCCACCCCAAGCCGATTAAAGATATTAGACTCAATACATCATACTAGTATAAGATTGTCCACTGGAGTGTTTAGAACCTCACCTATCCCAAGTCTCCTTGTTGATGCTGGAGAGTTACCTCTAGACCATTACCGCATGTCTTCCATTATTCAGTATTGGTTTAGGTTCCCCAACTCTTTAGCTTTTCAGACTGTAAGCTTTGTAAGGAATTCAATATACTTTGAGTTGCACCCAAAATCTTCTCAACCTTATGGCTTTCGATTAAAACAATTAAAAAACAATTAATAAACAGTCTTAATAAAATTAGAGGTAAGGTACTTCCTTTTAAGATTCCATCAACCCCTCCGTGGAAATTACCAGAGGTATCTTTCTGTAAATATTTTATTGGTGTTAAAAAACATGACTGGATGAGAAACTAGGTCTCTTTTTATGGAACATGTTGAAGAACATAGGGAGTCAACTTTTATATATACTGATGGCTTCAAATCCGGTGCTGGCGTTGGATTTGGAGTATATAGTAGTTCTTTTAACTGTAGAGGGGCACTTCCTCCAATATCTTCCATATTTACTTCTGAATTATATGGCATACTAATCGCTATTGAGAAAATAGCATTAAAAGAGAAGTGCAATTTTATCATTTATAGTGATTCAAGAAGTGGCCTTCAAGCTTTAGAAGGCTTTAATTCTAGTATCCCTTTAGTTTTAAAGATTTTGAGTTGCTTTTAATCATTGGCCTAAAAGGTATAACAGGTTGATCCTGTTGGGTTCCACCACATGTGGGTGTGTCTGGAAATGAATAGGCAGATTCACTGGCAGAGTGCTGCAGCTGAGTTGTTACTTAAAAGGTCTCCTATTCTTTGTGATAATATTTTACTAGCAATTCGGAATTTTATTTATAAATATTGGCAACAGCATTGGGATAGTTTAAGCGAAAATAAGATGAGAAAAATTGCGATTGGTTTATCCTCTAGGAGGTATAATTGGATGCCCCGAAAATGGGAGACTACTCTTTGTCGTCTCTGCATTGGTCACACCTGAATGACACACGAGTTTCTGCTGGCTGGCCAACACCAACCATATTGCGACGACTGTTTGATGCCCTTGACAGTGAGGCATTCGTTGACTGAATCCTCACTTATAGCTCTGAAAGAAATAGATATCTGTTTGAGGCTCGTGGTGAAGATGGCAGGTTCATCCTCACCAAGATCCTTGGACATGATGTGTCATACAATGCCAGTGGCATTTTTGAATTTATATCAGAAGCAGGTCTTCTTAATGCTATTTAACTTTTATATCATATTAACTTCTAGTGGAATTTTTAGATTTATATTAGAAGCAGGTCTTCTTAATGCTATTTATTTTCTATAACATATTTACTACTTTGGCTTTAATTGAATATTATTTTATTCTTTATCTATAATATACGATATCGGCGTCAATGACCTTCGATGTCAGGATGCCAGAGAACTTCAAATCAATCAATCAGTATTTTATATGATGATTTAGTAGAGGTCATTCAACAACTCTCTCAACCTTTTCCCTTACTGGGAGATATGAATGGTAGACATCCGTTATGGGGTGATGTTTTGGCAAACACTAGGGGCAATATTATCTCATCAATTGTTGAGAATGAGGATATGGGGCTCCTTAATACAGGAGAGCCGACACACTTCCATGTTCAGATAGGTACCTTGTCATGCATTGACCTTCAATTGCAAGCTCTAACTGCCTTCTTGATTTCGATTGGAGGACATTAGATGATTGGCATACTAGTGATCTTGCACCAATCATTATAAACACTAACAATGGTCCTCCTTTACAAAGATCGCCACGATGGAATCTAGACAAGGCAGACTGGATTAAATTTTGTGAGCTAAGTGAAATCAAAGGGAGTGCAGAACAGTTTGAAAGTATTGATGATGCCATAGACCTATTGAATGGAACTCTCCATACATCGGGAATCAATTCGATTCCAAAAACCACGGGATTATTCAAACGATGACCAATCCCGTGGTGGTCTTCAGAATTAACAGTCTTGCACTGAGCCACCCGAAAATCTCTTGAGTAGATTGCGTAGACGCCATACTGATGAAAATTTGATATCATACAAAAAGTGTAGAGCACATTTCTGTCGTGCCATGAAAGAAGCTAGACGCCAGTCTTGGTGTCATTTGTTTCCTCCATTAACAGTAGAACACCACCATCTGTATGGAGGAAAATAAAGAAGATTGCCAGCAAATTTACCCCAAACCCACCACCAGTGCTCAAAGTGAACGGTCAGTAAGTGACTATAGCAAATGATGTGAGCAATGCCCTGGTCGAACATTTTTCAAATGTATCTTGCAAGTGTGTAGCAGCTCCTGGTCACCAATATAGGAGCATTGAAGAAAAGAAAATTTAAGATTTTGCAGCAGGAAGGGAAGAGTAATATAATTCTCCTTTTACTGAAAGAGAATATGATTCAGTACTTTCCACTTGTAACGATACAGCCCCTGGACCCGATGGAATTCCGTATGCAATGATTAAACATGTGCATTTTAATACAAAGTTATTTATTTTCAGCATTATTAATAGGATATGGCATGATCCTTGTTATCCAAGTGTTTTGGAACTAGCCATTATTTTAGCCTTTTTAAAACCTGGTAAGGACAAGTTTTTAGCAGCAAAGTACTGACCTATTGCATTGATATCTTGTTTATGTAAAATCATGGAGAAGTTGGTCAATGCAAGACTGATGTGGTACCTTGAAAACAAGGGTTTTTTATCACCCATTCAATGTGGATTCAGAAAAATGCACTCAATAACTGATGTGTTGATATGACTTGAGTCCTCTATTTGTGAAGCGTTTGCTTCCAAACAGCATCATGTGAGTCTTTTTTTACCTTGAAAAGACATATGATACCACTTGGAGATATGGTATACTTAAAACAATTCATGACTTGGGATTGAGAGGAGAGCTGCCACTATTTATTCTGTCACTTCTTTCACATAGAGTTTTTCAAGTGAGAGTTGGGGAAATTCTATCAGAGAGTAAATGCCAGGAAGGAGTTCCTCAGGTTAGTGTGTTGAGTGTAACCCTTTTCTGCACTAGCAATTAATGGGATATCCTCAGCCATTCCCCAGAATGTTCTCTCAACATTATTTGTGGGTGATCTCTCCATATCCTTTGCTGGAGCTAGAATGGCAATGGTTGAGAGAAAACTATAACACTGAATTGACAAAATTATCCGGTGGGCCGATATGAATGGATTCAAGTTCTCAACAACTAAAACTACTATTGTACATTTCTGTCGTATCCAGGGAGCACATCCAGACCTGGATATATACATTAAAGGTCAACGGATCCCATGTGTATGGGAAGCTAAATTTTTAGGTTTGATATTTGATTGTAGACTTACATGGGTTTCTCACCTAAAAGCATTAAAAGGTAAATGTCTTGAGGTTCTGAATCTTTTAAAAGTATTGTCCCATTCATCATATGGGCAGACCGCAATACTATTTTAAAATTATGCAAGGTCTTGATTTTTTTGCAAAATTAGTTATGGAAGTGAAATATACTCTTCAGCCACCCCAAGCCAATTAAAGATATTAGATTCAATACATCATGCCGGTATTAGATTCTCAACAGGAGCGTGTAGAACTTCTCCTATCCCAATTCTCCTTATAGATGCTGGAGAGTTACCTCTAGACCTTTACCGAATGTCTTCCATTATTCGGTATTGGTTTAGATTGCAAGGATTCTGTAATTCTTTAGCCTTTCAGACTGCAAGCCTTGTAAGGTACCCACATTCTTTGAGTTGCACCCAAAAGCTCCTCAACCTTATGGCTTTCGGGTAATACAATCATTAATCAGTCTCGATAGAATTAGTAGTAAGGTACTTCCATTCAAGGTATCATCTACGCCTCCATGGAAATTACCAGAGATATATTTTTGTAAATACTTTATTGGAGTTAAGAAGAATATGACTGACCTGAAAGCCAGGTCTCTTTTTATGGAACATGTTGAAGAACATAGAGGATCGACTTTTATAGAAACTGATGGCTCCAAATCTGATGCTGGCGTTGGATTTGGAGTACATAGTGATGGTTTTAATTGTAGAGGTGCACTTCCTCTAACAGCTTCCATTTTTACTGCCGAATTGTATGGCATATTAACCGCTATTGAGTAAATAGCGTTGGAGAAGGAGGGTAATTTTACAATTTTTAGTGATGCAAGTAGTGTCCTTCAAGCTTTAGAAGTTTTTAATTCTAGTAACCCTCTAGTTTGAAAGATTTTAGAATGGCTTTTTATTAATGGACGGAGATGTATAATGGTTCGATTTTGTTGGGTTCCAGCACATGTAGGTGTGTCTAGGAATGAGAAGGCAGATTTACTGGCAAAGAATGCTGCATCCGAGTTGCTGCCAAAAAGGTATCCAATTCCGTGTAATGACTTCCTACCTAACATCAAGAAATTGTTTTGCAATAAATGGCAACAGTACTGGGACAGTCTAGATGGCAATAAATTGAGAGAAGTGACAAATGTCTTATAACCTTTTAGGGATAAAATGATGCTCTGAAAATGGGAGACTACTCTTTTGTCATCTCCTTATTGGTCACACTCAGTTGACATACGAGTCTCTGCTGAAGGGCCAATATCAACCATATTGCGATGACTGTTTAGTGTCTTTTACAGTGAGGCATTTGTTGACCGAATGCCCCAATTATAATAACTTAAGAAATAGATATCTGTTTGAGGCGTGAGTTGAGGATGGCAGGTTCATCCTTGCCAAGATTCTTGGCCAGGATGTGTCCTATTATGCGAGCGGCATTTTTAGATTTATTTCAGAAGCTGGTCTTTTGAAAACTATTTAACTTATATAATTACATTCAGTTTCATGATTTAATTGAATACTCCTATTTTTCATATAAAATAAATGATATCAGCGTCAATGACCTTAAATGTCATGATGCTTGAAAACTTGAAATCAATCAATCAGCACAGAATATCATTCCATGCTGAAACTTGGTAACGGGCAAGAGAGCTCTCGAACATGGAGAAATTGCTCTCCCCCCTCTTCTAATCTAAGTTTCTCTCTTTCTCTCATCTTTTTCTTCCTCTCGATATTACTTTGACCTTCTCCTAATTTTATAAAATTTATTTCGTGTTGCAGTCCAAACTCTATAAGTATAATTTCTCATATGTATATGTGTATATATCTACATATATATATATGCGTGTTTTTTTTTTTTTTTTTAATGGCGTGGATGTTTTTACATCGTTATTGCCACTGGTGTGGATGTTTCTACATCGTTATTGCTGCCCGCTTTGAATAATGGGAGGAGGTGTCATGGTTGGGAAGTATTTTGGCTCAAATCTATATGTGAGAGTATTGGATCATCTCAGCCATTCCGAAAATGGTTTGGACCCTTTTGGCAAAACTATTCTCAAGTGTTGGGTCTTCGGAATCCAGGGGGATCCTATGCTTGGGGCAGGACTCTTGGCTTTTGGCCGGAAGCCTGTCATTACAGATATGGGGAGGATGATTGCAATGTTTCTTGGACTTGGTCCTAACAGGTGGATTCAGCTTACACCTTTGCCTCTATATCTGTTTTGGTACTATCCTTTCGGTAGGGTATGGAGTGGACCATCTGGTAAGTATACTCTCATTGTGCCGATAGTGGAGAGTGCAAATTTCCTTTCCAACATGTGATACCTTAATGGTCTCGAACAGGTGAATTAAACAATTTCAAATATCACATTACCCTTTTATTTTTTCTTATAGATTCTACTGATAACATCCCCCCCCCTGGATATGCTGACTCGCCCCCGGCACTGTTGACGACCTCTGGCAATTTATTTAAAGAAAATTCCATTGACGAATTAGAAACTAAAGAGGAGTATTCTTTGAACATCCGAAAAAGAGGTCATTTTCTCAACACAGAAAAATTGAAAATACTGCATGTTACCCAAATCCCATTAGAAGTTAATGATGATGTGCTACATAAGATATTTGAATGCTACGGATTAATAAAAGAAATTAGAATGAAACTTCAAAATGATAAATGGGATTCTTGGTTATCATTTAATTGTCATGAGGAATCATCCATTATGAATATAAAGTAGGTAATATAAGTATTAAGGGTGCTCTGTGTGATGGGTTACCTAAAGATCTGGATGTCTACAGACCAGCAGACTCGATTGATAAAGACATAGAAATAGTTATGCCATCCCAAAGAAAGCCAAAACCACCAATGTGGCTTGTTGCTCAATCTACAGCAGGTACAGAATATTATTTTAAGCTCTGCAAATTTCTTCAGAGGAAGGTAGGAACGATTGCACTTGGAGATATATCTCGATTTGGTAAGAAAGTTACTTAATAAATGCCAAGTCATACACACAGTCTGTTATATTATCCAATTTGAAGACAGAAAATGTTATGAAATTGGACATCAAACCACATCTAAACTTTAGCTATGGAAGGGGAGTGGTTTTCAATTGGGATCTATATGAATTTACCGAAGAGGAGATATTGGCTGTGTCCACTATCAATGAGGAAAGTACATAAAGTACATGGAACATCAATGATTATCCTCACTTTCTACATCGGCATAGAAATTTAAAAGATTAAAGATCGACCTTTTAAGCAGAAGCCACTGCAATGTTTTAATTGATTTAAATTTGGGCATCATTCCAAAGTTTGCAAGAATAACATTTCTAATACTTGCTCCAATCTTTACCATGGAGAATGTAAACTTCAGGCAAGGTGCTTGAACTGCAACTCTAATCATAAATCTAATGATAAGAGCTGCCAGTTTTATAAGTTAGAAGAAGTTTCCCTCTATAAATCAATTATTGAACATGTAAGTGTAGGATATGCCAAGAGATTATTAAATAAATCTACTACCTATGCAAACAGGAGAAAAAGTTCCTTGGGAATAATCTAACCCACCCACTACTGTAGGTAGATCTTGAAAAAAAAAAATCACCATCTACTGATAAAGTGCTGCATAATAAGACAAGAATATCTCCTCCTAAAGATTTATCAAAAGACATTGCCCACCACTATCCAGCCTTTATCCCCCTTTACAAAGGATAGTACTAACCTCTCCCAGGCCATGTCCTTGCCTGATTTAATGGAGATCCTTCTTGAAACCAAGTTATTAGGTGCACCTGTATTGGGGAAGGTACAAAAACCTGGTAGCTCACAACCTATTAATCAAAAAAGAGAGAGACCTCCATATCTCTCATCCCCTTCCATAAGAAATATTAGTTATGACATCTAATAAATATGATGTTTTGTCTGTTAATGTTCCCGATCTACCATAAGACACTTCAAATAAATCAGAAATTCAAGTTGAGGTCTACCATCCCCCTCAACAATTAGATCAAAAGGACAAAAAGAAAATCACAAACACAAAACCCTATTTATCAAGACCCTCTCTAATAAAACCACTGGGAAATAGTATTAGATACAAAATTGTTAATGGGAAGATTTCGTCCAAAAGTTCTTCCTAAAAATAAAGCATAGTTTTTTCCTCCATTTTGCAAGGGAATTGTCAGGGTTGAAGGGCCAAATATGAAGAACTTAAGCTCTTAATTCACGAGTATTCCCCCTTAATTGTATATCTACAGGATAGCAAGCTTGATGCTAATACCACTTATCCTCGCAAATATATTAGCTATATGACACCATATGATCACCGAGTAGGGAGCCATGGCGGAAGTATCATATACGTTCGTTGAGATGTTTCTCAAATATCTTTGTCTATCCGTACACCTCTGCAGGCAGTGGTTGTACAAATTGATAAAGGAAGAAAATATACAATTTGCTCTCTGTACTTGCCTTCAAATGATAACATCGTATGGAAATTTAGTAGAGGTGATTCAACAATTCACTCAACCTTTTCTTTAACTTGGAGATTTGAACACTAGACATCCTTTGTGGGGTGATGTTTTAGCAAACACCAGGGGCAATATTATATCATCAATTGTGGAAAACAAGGATTTAGGACTCCAAATACAGTAGAGCCCACACACTTCCATGTTCAGACAGGTACCTTGTCATGCATTGGCCTTTTAATTGCAAGCTCTAACTGCCTTCTTGATTTTGATTGGAGGACATTAGATGATTGGCATACTAGTGATCATCCACCAATCATTATAAACACCAACAAGGGTCCACCTTTACAAAGATTGCCACGATGGAATCTTAACAAGGTGGACTGGGTTAAATTTCGTGAGCTAAGTGAAATCGAGGGGAGTGCAGAACAGTGTGAAAGTATTGATGATGCCATAGACCTACTGAATGGAACTCTCCATACAGCAGGAATCAATTTGATTCCCAAAAACCAGAGGATTATTCAAATGACAACTAGTCCCCTGGTGGTCTTCAGAATTAACAGTCTTGCACAGAGCCACCAGAAAATCTCTGACTAAATTTTTAGACTGTACCGAGGAAAATTTGATAACACAAAAAATGTAGAGCACAGTTCCTTCACGCCATGAAAGAAGCTAGACGCCAATCTTGGGTATCTTTTGTTTCCTCAGTCAACAGAAGAACACTACCATCTTCTTTATGGAGGAAAATAAAAAAAAATTGCCGGCAAATTTACCCCAAACTCACCCCCAGTATTGAAGGTGAACGGTCACTATGTAACTGAAGGAAATGATGTTAGCAATGCCCTGGCTGATCATTTTTCAAATATATCATGCAAGTGTGTAGTAGCTCATGGTCACCAGTATAGGAGCATTGAAGAAGAGAAAATTTTAAATTTTGCAACAGGAAGGGAAGTCATAAAATTCTCCTTTTACTGATAGAGAATTTGCTTCTGCACTTGCTACTTGTAACGATACAGCCCCTGGACCCGATGGAATTCCATATGCTATCATTAAACATGCACGTTTCAATACAAAGTTATTTATTTTAAGCATTATTTATAGCATATGGTATGATCATAGTTATCCACCCTCTTAATAAGAGAATGCCTTGATGAAGTCATTGAGCTTCAGCACAGCATATCATTCCCATGCTGAAACTTGGTGATGGGCAAGAGGGCTCACGAACTTGTGGAAATTGCTCTCCCATTTCGAATCTAAATTTCTCTCTTTTATCCTCTTCTTTCTCTCAATATTACTTCGACCTTCTCCTAATTTTATACCCCCCAGATGCTGAAGCCTTGATGAGGATGGGGGGCTTAGGTATTAGCAACTGGGCTTTAATGAACAGTGGGAACTACTTTCCCACTGGACCTCAGTGCCCAACTTTTGATCCAACTAAATCAGTCAGCACTTTCTCTTTTCCTTCTGGTTATTTCTTTTTTCTCCCTTGTCTTCCTTTTGGGCTTGAACTTGTTGACGACTTTGGCTTGTTTGATTATACTTTGGCTTCTGCTTTGGATTTGGCACAGTGTGGGATGGACGGCATTCCATCTCAACCTGTGCCAATTTAGACGCCATCACCCTCTGGCAGACCCGATTGGGTGCAGACCCAGTCTGTTAAGAGTCGGGCTCCAGTGATCCGGTTGTAAGTCACTCATGTATGCAAGTAATGGGTGACGCCAGGCATTGGAGTCGCCGGTGGGATGGGCTAACCACCCCCACTGACCAGTGTATGCCCACCTTAAGAGAGGCAGCCCCTCTCTAATAGAGGACTAGTTCCCGCTGAAGCCTCTTCTCGTGTTGGGCCACTTGACATCCTCCGATAAGAGGTGGATAACCCGGCTTGCTCATACCAAAAAGACACACCCCTCTGTTGACAACCTGGAAAATACAAACATGGACCTCGGTACAGACAGCTCCAACTCGGGTTGTAATATTGTAACGTTAGAATCTTATATGCGTTATGGAAAGAATGATAAGAAAACACTAGAGGAGGAGGAGGAGGAGGAGGAGGAGGCTTGGAACTGAAAATTTAAAGAACACCATAGTAAACTCTCATAGCTTGTGTATATCACAATGGATTTTGATATAAGTATTGAGGAGAGAGAGAGAGAGAGAGGGGGGGGGGTATTACCTGGTCACTATGAAGTAATGAATTATGGGATTATTTTTATCTTAGAATTTGAAAATGGAAGAAATGAGCGTGTAAATGTTTTCAAAGCTAACAGGGAAATAGTCACTTTATGTGGAGGGCAGCCAAAACTTTTACCCCAGGGAAATGGAAGTCTCTTGATAGAGACACTATCCTCATTACAAGGTGAAAGGTTAAAAACAATTACAACATTGGATGGTCATAGTGTAAAATGTGTTTCGCACCCTACTTCAACCAGAGTAGAGGTGTGATGTATGTTCCAGAATTGCTGGATATAGAGGAAAAAGAAATTGAGGATGAACTGAAAAGTCAAAGAGTAGTAAAAGTAGTCAGAATGAGAAAGAGAGTTGGAGAACAACGTATTCCTCTTGCTACTTTGATTATAACATTTGATCAATGTTGATTACCAAATGTTATTAAAGCTGGTTGGCTATCTTTGAAGGTGAAACCTTATATCCCATCACCATTGAGATGTTATCATTCCCAAATGTATGGCCATTTAAGCCAGAAATGAAGGAAAAACTAAATAATAAGCCAGCTGTTTGTGCCAACTGTGGAAAAAGTAGTCATGGAGTATACTTAGAAAATCCAAATTGCATAGATTGTGGGGAAGCACACCCAGCTACATCTAAAAGCTCTGTTAAGTTTATTTTTGATCAGAAAATTCAGGCCATTAGGACCATGGAAAGGGTTACTTTTAGAGAGGCTCGTAAAAGAGCTCTTGAAAAGCAGATAAGACTCGGGCAACTTTTTTTCAATGGTTCTGAAGAAAAACTAGACAAAGCACACAGGAAAAAAATTATATTCCCACTTCTAATGTAAAGAAACATATGAAAGTAATTAAAGAGGTTGAAAGTTCCATCGAAAATCTATATCCAGGAGTTGTAGAAAAATCAAAACAGATTCTTAAAGATTCTGATCAGATGGAGGTTCCACTTGAAACCAATTTACCTGGTGAACCTGTAGTGGGGAAGGTGCAAAAACCTGACAGATCCCAGCCTTTAAATAAAAAAAGAGAGAGACCTCCATCTCTCTTGCCTCCTACCATAAGAAACATTAAAGTCGCGACTTCAAATAAATATGATGTCTTGTCTGCTAATGTTTCTGATCAACTGGAAGGTGAATTGATCAAATCAGAAATTCAAGTAGAGATCCACCATCCTTCTCAATAATTAGATCAAAAGTACAAAACCCACTATATCAAGATCCTCTCCAGAGATACCACCAGGAAATATTGTTAGATCAAATATTGCCAATGGGAAGACTTCATCTAAGGTGTCTTCCAAAAAATAAACCATAGTTTTTTCTTTCATTCTGCAATGGAATTGCCAGGGTTTAAGGGCAAAATATGAACAACTTAAGCTCCTCATATGTGAGCACTCCCCTATAACTGTATGTCTACAAGAAAGCAAGCTCGATGCTAATACTCCTTGTCCTCGAGAGTATGTTAGCTGTAGGACACCATATGATCAACGAGAAGGGAGCCATGGGGGAAGTCTTATATACGTTCGTCAATATGTTTCCCAATTATCTTTGTCTATCTGTACCCCTCTGCAAGCAGTGGTTGTAGCGATTGATATAGGGAGAAAATACACAATCTGTTCTCTTTACTTGCCTCCAAATGGAAACATCTCATATGATTATATAGTAGAGGTGATTAAACAACTCCTTCAACCTTTTCTCTTACTAGATCTTAATAGTAGACATCCTTTATGGGGCGATGTTTTGGCAAACGCTAGGGGTAATGTTATATTATCAATTTTGGAAAATGAAGATGCAGGACTCCTTAATACAGGAGAGCCTACACACTTTCATGTTCAGACAGGTACCTTGTCCTGCATTGACCTATCAGTTGCAAGCTCTAACTGTCTTCTTGATTTTAATTGGCGAACATTAGATGATTGGCATACTAGTGATCATGCACCAATTATTATAAACACCAACAATGGTTCACCTTTACATAGATCGCATTGATATAATCTTGATAAGGCGGACTGGGATAGATTTTGGGAGCTAAGTGAAATTGAAGGAAATGCAGAACAGTTTGAAAGAGTTGATGATGCCATGGACTGACTTAATGGAACTCTTCACACAGCAGGAGTCAATTCCATTCCCAAAACAACAGGGATATTCAGACGAGGACCAGTACCCTGGTGGTCGGTCACCAGAACTAACTGCCCTGCACAGAGCCACAAGAAAGGGTTTAACTCTATTGCGCATGTGCCGTATTGAGGAGAATTTAGTCATATACAATAAGTGTAGACCACAGTTCCGTCGTACCATGAAAGAAGCGGTGCCAGTTTTGAGTGTCATTTGTTTCCTCCATTAACAGTAGAACACCAACATCATCTGTGTGGAGGAATGTCAAAAAGTTAGCAGATAAATTTACCCCAAACCGACCACCAGTGTTAAGGGTAAATGGCCAGTATATGACTGAAGCAACCGAAGTTAGCAATGCCCTGGCTGACCATTTTTCAAGTGTATCGTGCAAGTGTGAAGCAGCTCCTGGTCACCAGTATAGGAGCATTGAAGAAAAGAAAGTTTTAAATTTCGCAACAAGAAAGCAAGTCATACAATTCTCCTTTTACTGAAAGAGAATTATATTTTGCACTTGCTACGTGTAACAATACAGCCCCTGGACCCGATGGAATTCCATACGCAATTATTAAACACGTACCTTTTAATACAAGGTTATTCATTTTAAGCATTTTTAATAGAATATGGCATGATCATAGTTATCCAAGTGTTTGGCAACCAGCCATTATTTTAGCCTTTTTAAAACCTGGTAAGGACAAGTTTTTAGCAACAAATTATAGGCCAATTGCATTGACATCTTGTTTATGCAAAACATGGAGAAGATGGTCAATGTAAGACTGATGTGGTACCTTGAAAACAAGGGTATTTTATCATCCATTCAATGGGGATTCAGCAAAATGCACTCGACGACTGATGTAAGAGAAGCAATGAACAGTCAAAATAAGATATTTTAGGAACAGTAACATCATTAAATTAGATTTTTCATATATGAATTCAATAAAAGGTAGGCAAATGCATTCATGTAATAACAATATGTAGTAGGTTGGCCAGGGCCCCAGCCACCCATTGAGATAGTACCGCTAGTGTGTTATTGGGTCCTTTGACTGCCCTGACAGTACTACATTGGATCCCTCTCTCTGATTACAGCTCATTTTTCTTTGCCTACACATATGCTGAATAGTGTAGTCTATTCTTTCCACATTCTCGTGTATCCTCTTACACCTGACAACACTGAGATTACCAAACAATTCTTCTGCTATCAACGGGTTAACTGCCGCACTGTAATTGTTTAGTAGCTACTTTCCTCTTGGTAAGAGTAGAAGAGACTCTTTAGCTATGGTAAGCAGCTCTTCTAGGATAAGGACAGTACAAAATCAACCAATTGTTTTCTAGTCTTGGGTAGTGCCATATCCTCTTTACCATGGTCTTCCACTGTCTTGGGTTAGAGTTAGTTCTGTTGCTTGAGGGTACACTCAGGCACATGTTTCTATCTTATTTCTCTTCCTTTTGTTTTTTGTTAAAGTTTCAATAGTTTATATATGAGATATCTAATTTAATGTTGTTAATTTTAAAAAAAACTTTTTACTTTGATTTTTTATTACTTCTCCATTAGTTTATTTATTTCCTTATATCCTTTCCTCCCTTAGCTATTTTTCCTGTTGGAGCCCTTGGACTTACAGCTTCTTGCTTTTCAAACAAGGGTTGTAATAATAATGATAATCCGAGATTTTTTATCATAATATGAAATGCAAGTATCTAATATAATAAAGTTCAAGAATAATAATTACCAATAAATTTTAGTGTAATATTTGCTCCTGCTTGTTTAAGATAAGCTTGTTGACTTTTGGCTCCAATGACTTTACTGCTAGATGGAGAGCCGAGAACGTCAGCGAGTCTTTATTACTGTGACAGATGAAAATGTATTCTTGCAAAAATAAATGGTGGAAATTGAATAAAAAAATCTCCTTGCTTTTTTGCTCAGTAATAGGTATTCAGTTTTATGGAGAGGCAAAAATGAGATCTTGATTAGGATGACTGGAATTTAGCTTTGAGACTGTTGTATAATAGATCGTTAAGGCTTTTTTTTACACGAATTATTATTTTCAATGTTTGCTGCAAATGGATCTATTATCCAGATATTGCCATGCCTGGGATCTTCTTCCTTTTTTTGGGATGCGAACCAAAATCTTCTGTAATTGCTGTTGATGTGCTATCAGATAAGAAGCCTTCACTAATGACTTATATTCAACAACCACCTTTTTTAAGGTACCTACTTATTTTTGCGTATTTTCTTGCACTTTTTGAAAGTATACAAGCGGTTTCTGGGTGTTTTGATTGTTGTCTTTTAAAAACCCCAATACTAAGAGGCCATGGATTCAGGTCACTACCAGGATCATGAATAAATCCAAATTTCATTTACTCTTCTCCCCTACAGTTCTAATGTTCTTTCTGATGGTTCCTGACGGGAACTGTGGATGCTCTGATTCACTGATCAGCTCACAGTTAAGTGAAGTATAACTATCATCTTTAGTTATCCTATCTTTGGTTTTACGAAAGAAATGCAATATTTGCCTATTTTTTCTTACTAATTATTGGTTTATTACATTTTATTTAATTTGAACCTGAAAAAAAGGAAAATTGGTAATTTGAGCAACAGTGGTGTATTGTGTTTGATAAGTTGAACATATGAATTTTACTGATTCACCAAATGATTTGCTGAAGGGTCAAAACAAATCTATAGGAAAACACTAGAATAAAAAAAAAAGGAATTCCTTCTAATCTCCACATTTACCAAAATTTGTGTCACACTTCGGGTCCTGTAGCAACTAAACACTTTCTTTCACTGTTGTCCGGCTCTTACTTAAACAGGGATGGTGCATACGGTTATGAGTCATAGATTATGTTCAGTTTTATTTGAGATGTGTTTTATGTAGGCCTCTAATAGATTAGGAAAAAGTCACATTTGTAATGTTTAATTTATTGAAATAAATAATGCTAAATTGGCAACAGGTCACTGTCACTGGGCTGTATGTCTTATGTGCAATTTGTATCAGTGTTTCCTGAAGAGGATTAAGAAAACATAAAAATTGGAAAAATGCCCCACTTTTTTATGTGGACCACCAATTTTTTTTTTCTTTCCCGGCGACCACTGGTTGATGACCACTGTCGTAGCACATGAGAGCCCTTACATCAAGTTTAAATCTCCAAACTCCACAATCAAACTGACTTTACCTTTTCATCAAAGAAAGTCAGCCAGATTATCATGATTGCTTTCTTCCACTACAGTTAATATTAGAAACTAGTAAATTCAATGTTGGATAATGGTTAGTATGTTAGAAAACATTTTAATTGTTTCGAAAGTTTTAGATATTGTAAATGTAGTTTTATAATCGAAGTTTCAAACCTTTGTAATAATGATAGCAGGGAATCTAATTTTGTTAATGGTGGTATTGTTACATGGTTTTCTAACTTAATATTTCTTTTTATAGCTTACAAGGAACGGTGGTTCAAGCTTCGAGCAAACTGTTTGTTTTATTACCGATTGAATGAGTTTGGCGGTGTGGACAAAAATGAGGTAAGCTTTTCTAGATAACATTTATAGTTTTTTATAATCTTGGCTTCATTACTATATTTAAATTTGGTATGGAAACTATATTATTTCAATAAATATTATTCAATATTCATTAGTGCTTATGCTTATTCAGTACGAACCCTTCTTCCTTTAAAATAGGGGATGTCTTTAGTTAAATTGGAACGACTGTTGAATTCGTTAACAAGGTAGTTAACTGCAGGTGGTTAGCGTGGGCGAGTAGCCCCGCCTATTTTCTTGTCAAAGACTCCTTACTTTGGTGTTTGGCCCTCTAAGCAACTGAATGCCTAGACTTTAGTCACTTTGCTTCAACAGGGAATATCTTTTCCTTTATGAAGCCATGTGACTGGCAAGTGGATCCTCAAACTTGGGAATAATTTTTTCATCAGTTTGACTCACAATTTTTCTCAAATACTTTTTCTATTTCCTATTGATACTTCAGCTTCCTTCACATTTTATCAACCCTCTCTCACCTTTCTGTCCAACCTTTCTTCTTCTTTTCACTGTCTAGATTTTCAAGATGGTATACCATTTCTGGTATTGGAATTATTTTCAAAACCAATTATGAGAGCTGTGGTGGTCTTGCCAACTACACGATAATGTTTGAACCAAAGAAATATCAGTATTTCCATATTGACTCATGGAACTATATCAGTGGTAAATACTGGCCCTCGGATTCCAGGGTTGGTTGGTATTTTTTTAAGATAGAACTCTTGGCATACTGTCCAGTTTGCCTATATCTAAGACTGAAGTGGGCTAATTGTATTCTTGCAATATGACTTATACTTGAGCCGCTAGAATTATGATGGTATCATGCCTTTGGGAGTCAGCTCTCATTGGGATCATTACTGGAGGAACTAATTCCACTTTGAAATTTTTTCCTTTAATTTTTTTTTCTTATGCATCATACATACCCTAGTCCTTTAATTAGGGATATTGATTCAGCGTAAGATGGAATGATTCAAGGGTGTAGGGGTTGCTTTTGTTTGCATCCGCCACATTATTTTGGCACCCGAACCAGGTTGTTAAAGTTCGATAACAAGCTGTTATCCAAATTGTGAAGGTGCTGGGAAAGTGGTCCCAGTCCCTATCCTGAATTGAGAGCCTTAAATTCTGAATTGGTTACTGACACGTACACATAATACAGTCAGCTCCTGTTGATATTTTTCTCCCTCTTTTCAGGAAGTGATTTATTGTCAAGGAATGGAGGCAGGCTTTTGATGACAAGTTTGACCGTAGAGATTCTTGGGCTTGCTCAAGTCTTAAGGTAGGCTCTCGATGACTTAGCTGAGGGAGTTTGTAGCGAAAGAAGGCAGGTAAGTTCGGTAAGGTAACTCCCGGTCTGAGTAGCAAGGTGCCAGTAGCTGAGGCACCTGTAGGTGGGTGGAAATGCAAAAAAGCCAAAACGAGTTTTACCCGTTTCCAGGGTATCCATGTTTCCTGACCTGGACCCTGTGACTCCTGCCCCTTCCCCTGAGTCTGCCTCCCTGACTCTTGTAGCAGGAGGTCCGGTACCATTTCCTCCTCCCTCAGTTTCTGTAGTTGTGTTCGGCCCCGCTCATTGCTGGGTCGCAGGCACTTGAGAGTGTGCTTTCCCTTGTAACAGTGTGCCCCAGTGTTGTGCGCTAATGTTGGAATAGCCAGTGTGGTTTCTCTCCCCAGAGTAGCATCATCATTAATGATCACTTAGACCTCGACTGCTCTGTTTGCCGAGCCAGGAGCGTGAGCCTAGAAGAAGAAATGTGTCCTCCTCTTCCTCCTCCTCCTCCTTCTCGCATTCTGACTTCTTCAGAGATCAAGAAGAGGAAGAAGAAAAGAGAGAGGTCAAAGAAGACCAGAATGACCTTTCAAGGTAGGTGGATGGCACCCTAGTGGTTTCTGGGCCCCCAAAGCCACTGGTCGTGTCAGCACCCCCAGGGCTGGTGCATGGGGCTGGGGCCTGTGTCCCAGCCCTATGCCCTGGCATGACCCCGGTACTCCCGGTCGGCCGGGTGGTACCGGATTTCAGAGCGACCCTGTTAGCCGGCCATGACAGAAGTGTACGGCTCTCGTACACCATCTGTTCCAAGGTTCTATGAGGAGTTTCAGAGACCTCCATCTCTCTTCCTTCCAGGATGCTGGATGCCTGTTTCTTCCTTTGCCATTGCATCTCTGGACTTGGTAGAGAGGATGACACTATTTGAGGTTGTACTCGAGTGTGTGTGTTTGCTTTAGTTGACCAAGAAGGTTGGGTGGAAGGCTTTGTGCCATGGAGCACTGGGCTGTGATTGCCCTTCTGCCCTGACCTGCAGTAGGAGAAGTACCTGGTACTTCTCCCAGTTCTGTCAATTGGTGTTGCGGGACTCGTCGATGCTGGGATCCACGTCTCTCCTTCCTGAGAGTCGTGCACAGGCGGTGTTGGAATCATGTAGGAATGCTTCACAGGACTGATCCAGCTCTTGGGTATTAAGGTAATAGATTCCCACATTTTGTTTTTATTTGAGTATTTTTACTATATATTTTGTAATAAACTTACATCCCTGGATTGTCTCATAACCCCCTTTTTTTTGTTTCATGTTTGTGCAATGCCCTACACCCATTAGGGTTTATGTATAGTTTAACCTATTAGAAATTAAATTGTAAGCCCACTTTATGTATAGTCTTCCCTGAGAACTGACTGGCTAGCCTGTGGTCTTGTTGCCCGGAGATTACTCTTGAAGTAAGAATATATGGCAAACTTTATTCAAGTACTAGAAAATTATTGTGTTAAGTTAGGTACAGACTCAGTTATACCCCTGTTATGTGAAGAAGATTAAATGTTTTGGTGTTTGTGTGTTATGAAATGCCGAAGATCAGCCAGCAAAGTGTTGTGTGTTATGAAGTGCCGAAGATCAGCCTGCCAAGGGTTAGTCTTGTGAGTAATTATACTGTATGACATGACCACAAAACTAGCTTTACACAATTGTTCTGCCACTTGGTTTTTGAAGTATTATCCCTGATATTATGAGCTTAACCAGTTAGGAAATGACAAACAAAGTGGCATACCTGACATACTAGCAAGAGTAAATGCAAATGCCACCTGTGACATGGACAGAAACTATAATGGGTATTCCTACAGTTATGTTTGCATTCTTGCAGTATTTCAAGCCATATCTTGTTATTTTTATTTTTCTTAATGATGTACCTTCTTTATTTTTGTATGAGTCCCATAGTATGATTTACTTTACTCTGTAGAGGGTCTTATATGATGGTAGGACAAGGAACCTGTCTGTGAAATGGTTATCTTTGGTGTTTATTTATATACATATACCATGGCCTTCCCCCCCCCCTTTTGGGAGGCATCCAGCCTAAAATAAAGAACCAAAGGGAATTTTTTTTTTTCTCATTGTTCCTCCTTGCCAGACGAGGGACTCAGCCGAGTTTAGCTGGTACTGCTAGGTTCCCAAAGTCCACCCTCCTCGGTTTTCCATCACACACGAAGCTTCATATGCTGATACCCCTAATGCTGCGACCTCAGCGGTCACCAAGGGGCCCATAGGTAGCAGCAGGGTCTGTCGGAACCATGTCATAATTGCTCGCCATTCTTTCCTATTTCTACCATGCTCTTTTGACCTCTCACATCTATCCTCCTGTACCTTAGGGCTTTCTTCACTCCATCCATCCACCCAACCTTGTCTTTCCACTTGCACTTCTCTCATGAACTTTTGCATTCATCCCCTTCTTCAGCAGATGGCCATTTACCATCCTCTCTACATGGCTAAACCACCTCAACACATTCATGGGTATTCTAGCTGCTAATTAATTTCTCACACACATTTTCACCATTAATACTTCATTCCTAACCCTATCTAATGGAAATACACCAGCCATACTCCTCAGACACTTGATCTCAAACACATTCGATTTCTGTCTCTGTTACTTTCATTACCTATAACTCTATTCCATACATCACAGTCGATACACGCACTTTCCCATACAAAACTCTCTTTACATTCATCCCTAACCCTGTATTGTTCACCACTCCCTTCACTGCCCCAAAACTTTATATCCTTCTTTCACTCTGTGATGTACATCTACTGGTGTGCTACTGTTACTAACACACATTTGGGTTCCCTTCAAATGTCATCTTCAATGTGTTATAGATTAGATTTGGTATGTTACATCTTCAATTAAAGTCTAGGTAAGTTAACTTTAAAATAGTTTATTCTTTAAAAACAGTATTAACATCTCCATCACAGGAGTATAGATGGTTTGGTCGGATGACCATTCCGTATGACATCTCAAAATGAACAACCACAAATATCCATATTCACGTTAAAGTTTACTTAGTTATCTCAGCACTTAATGGATTATAGTAAACACAACATTAATACTGGAAGGTACTTGGTTCCGTTCTCATAGACAACTCTTTCTCCCGGGCTTGGTTGTGTTTACTCTTCATGAAAAATGTTACATTGCTGAGGTTTGGCATTCGCATCCTGCTTATGATATGACTATGGCATTTCTCACACTTCTTTTACTTCCACAGTGACCTGTAGGTCATGTGTTTTAAACAAGTAATATCTATATATTACACATCTGCTCCCACTTCACCATTTGCAGCATCCACAGAATCCAAATACTTAGATTGATCTACTTCCTAAAGTAACTCCATTTGACATGACATTCAATCTAGCACCACCCTCTCTTTTTGTGCATCTCATAACCTTACTCTTACCCATATCAACTCGCAACTCCCTTCAGTCCTAACAGGCGGGTTTAGGTTACACCTGTGCCTCTATATCTGTTTTGATGCTATCCTTCGAGTAGGGTATGGAGTGGACCATCTGGGAAGTATACTCTCATTGTGCCGATGGTGGAGAATGCAAAGTTCCTTTCCAACATATGATACTTTCTTAAAATTCTCAAGCAGGTAAACTAACAAAACAACCAACAAAAAACAAAAACCCCCTAGATGCTGAAGCCTTGATGAGGATGGGGGGTTTAGAGATTAGCAGCTGGGCTCTAATGAACAGTGGGAACTGCTTTCCCACCGGACCTCGGTGCCCAATTGTTGATCCAACTGAATTAGTTAGCACTTTCGCTCCGTTCTTTTGATTACTTCTTTTATTCTCCCATCTCTTCCTCTGGGGCGTGAACTTGTTGACGACTTTGGCTTGTATGAATTTGGTTTTGACTGCTTCTTTGGATTTGGCACAGGGTGGGATGGATGTCATACCATCTCAACCAGTACAAATTTAGACGCCATCACCCTCAGGAAGACCCCATTGGGTGTAGACCAAGTCTGTTAACAGTCGGCCTCCAGTGATCTGGTTTTAAGTCGCCCATATTTGCAGGTAATGGGTGATGCCAGGCATTGGAGTCGTCGGTGGGAGGGGCTAACTACCCCCACTGACCAGTGTACGCCCACCTTAAGAGAGGCAGCCCCTCTCTAATAGAGGACTGGTCTCCGCCGAAGCCTCTTCTCGTGTTGGGCCACATGGGATAGGAGGACTGACATCCTCCGATAAGAGGTGGATAACCCGGCTTGCTGCTACTTCAAAAACTAACCCCTCTGTTGATGACCCGGAAACTCTAAAGGACCATTCTACTAATGTTAAAAAACAAAGTAATTTGGGTGACATGGAGAATTTGCGAATCCTTCATGTCACTTAGATTCCCATAGAAACCAGTTATGATGTGCTGTATAAATCATTTCAATGTTATGGTCACATCAGGGAAATTAGAATGAGGCTGAAGGTGACAAATGGGATTCATAGATATCATTTGATAACCATGATGAAGCATTCAATGCAATCAGTAATATCATGAATATTAAAATCAATAATTTGAACTTCAAGGGTGCTCTTTGCGATTGGGTACCCAAGGATCTAGGTGTATACAAACCTGCAGATTGAATTGATAAAGGTATAGAGGTAGTTTTACCCTCCATAAGAAAGACTAAACCACCAAAGTAGCTTGTTGCTCAGTGAAAAGGGAGTACTGGAAATTATTTTAAGATATGTAAATTTCTTCAAAAGAAAGTAGGTACCATCGCACCAGAAGATATATCTCGGTTTGGAAAGAACAGTTTCCCCATAAGTGCCAAAACAGAAACTCAGTCTTTTATACTTTGCAATTTAAATACAGAGAATGATGACATAAAGCTGGATGTGAAACTCCATCTAAACTTCAGTTATGGAAGGGGAGTAGTTTTTAATAGAGACTTATATGAATTCACAGAAGAGAAGATACTGGCCATGTGCCTTTAACTGTGTGGAAAGTGCATGAAGTCCCTGGAACGTTAATGATTATCCTGACCTATCAGGATACTGATGTGCCTTTCCACATTTACATAGAAAATGAACGGATTAAAGTTCGAACTTCTAAGCAGAAGCCGCTGCAATGTTTCAATTGCTTTAGATTTGGGCATCTATCTAAAGTTTGCAAGAATGATAAAATGTGTAGTACTTGCTCCAACGTTTACCATGGGAAATGTACGCTAGAGGCCAATTGTATAAACTGCAATTTGAATCATAAATCTACTGATAGGAGCTGCCAGCAATATAAGTTGGAAGAGGCTGCTCTCAATAAAACCAGTATCAAACACATAAGTGTGGGGCATGCCAAGAGACTATTGAGTAAATTAGCAAGTTATGCAAAGGTATTTAAATCAGGTGGAAAAATGAGGCAGGAGACACCCAACCCACCTATTACTGCATCTATTCCACAGAAAAGAAATTCGCCATCTTCTGATAGAATTCTAGAGGATAAGGCAAGAATATCACGTAAGGCTTTGCTCACCTCTAATAAACTTGTCCCAACTACAAAGGATAATACTAACCTCTCTCAGGCTATATCTTTTCCTGATTTGATGGAGGTTCCACATAAAACAGAGTTATCAGGTGCACCTGTAGTGGGGAAAACACCAAAACCTAACAAATCACCACCTGTCAATAGGTAAAGAGAGAGACCTCCATCTCTCTCACCCCCTTCCATTAAAAACACCAAAGTTATGACATCAAATAGATATGATGTTCTGCCTATTGATATTGCAGATCAATAGGGATACGTCTTGAATCAATCAAAAATTCAACTTGAATTAGGTAAGAAGAATACTGAAAAAGCTAATACAAAACCTAACTTATCAAGACCCACACTTGAGAAGCCTACAGAAAATATTGTCAAATCAAAAACTGTCAATAGGAAGACCTCATCAACGATGTCTTCCAGAAAATAGTACATAGTTTTTTCATCCATTTTGCAATGGAATTGTCAGGGTTTGAGGGCTAAATATGAAGAACTTAAGCTCTTAATTCCTGAGCATTCCCCCATAATTGTATGTCTACAGGAGAGCAAGCTAAATGCTAATACCCCTTGTCCTCGTGAATATATCAGCTATAGAACACCTTATGATCATGGAGTAGGCAGCCATGGCGGAAGTCTCATATACGTTCGTTGAGGTGTTCCCCAAATACCTTTATCTGTCCGTACACCTGTGCAGGCAGTGGTTGTACAGATTGATATAGGGAGAAAATATACAATCTGTTCGCAGTACTTGCCTCCAAATGATAACATATCGTATGGTGTTTTAGTAGAGGTGATTAAACAGCTCCCTCAACCTTTTCTTTACCTGGAGATTTGAATGGTAGACATCCTTTGTGCGGTGATGTTTTAGTAAACATTAGGGGCAATATTATATCATCAATTGTGGGAAACGAGGATGTCAGCCTCCTTAATACAGAAGATCCCACACACATCTATGTTCAAACAGGTACCTTGTCATGCATTGACCGTTCAATTGCAAGCTCTAACTGCCTCCATGATTTTGATTGGAGGACATTAGATGATTGGCATACTAGTGATTATGCATGAATCATTATAAACACTAACAAAGGTCCGCCTTTACAAAGATCTCCACGATGTAATCTTGATAAGGCGGACTGGGATAGATTTCGTGAGCTAAGTGAAATTGAAGGAAATGCAGTTTGAAAATATTGATGATGCCATAGACTTTCTGAATGAAACCCTTTATACAGCAGGAGCTAACTCAATTCCGAAAACAACAGGGTTATTCAAAAGACAACCAGTCCCCTGGTGGTCTTTAGAACTAACTGCCCTGCACAGAGCCACAAGAAGGTCTTTAACTCGACTGCGCAGACACCACATTGAGGACAATTTGATTATATACAAAAAATGTAGAGCACAGTTCCTTCGTGCCATGAAGGAAGCTAGGCACCAGTCATGGGTGTCTTTTGTTTCCTCCATTAATAGTAGAACACCACCATCTGCTGTGTGAAGGAAAATATAAAAGATTGCCGGCAAATTTACCCCGAACCCACCATCAGTGAATGGTCAGTATGTGACTGAAGCAAATGATGTCAGCAATGCCCTGGCTGAACAATTTTCAAATGTATCGTGCAAGTGTGAAGGAGCTCCTGGTCATCAGTATAGGAGCAACGAGAAAAAGAAAATTTTAAATTTTGTAACAGGAAGGGAAAAGTCATATAATTTTCCTTTTACTGAAAGAGAATTTGATTCCGCTCTTACTAATTGTAACAATACAGCCCCTGGACCCGATGGAATTCCATATGCAATGATTAAACATGTACATTTTAATACAAAATTATATATTTTAAGCATTATTAATAGAATTATGGTATGAGCATAGTTATCTAAGTGTTTGGGAACTAGCCATTATTTTAGCTTTTTTAAAACCCGGTAAGGACAAGTTTTTAGCAGCAAACTACCGACCTATTGCATTGACATCTTGTTTATGTAAAATCATGGAGAAGATGGTCAATGCAAGCCTGATGTGTTGATATGACTTGAGTCCTCTATTCGTGAAGCGTTTGCTTCCAAACAGCACCATGTGACAGTCTTTTTTGACCTTGAAAAGGCATATGATACCACATAGAGATATACATACATCATACATATACCAAGGCACTTCCCCCAATTTTGGGGGGTAGCCGACATCAACAAATGAAACAAAACAAAAAGGGGATTAAAAGGAGAACTACCACTATTTATTCAGTCATTTCTTTCACATAGAGTTTTTCAAGTGAGAGTGGGGGAAACTCTATCTGAGAGTAAATGTC
Source organism: Palaemon carinicauda (assembly GCF_036898095.1). Taxonomy (NCBI): domain Eukaryota; kingdom Metazoa; phylum Arthropoda; class Malacostraca; order Decapoda; family Palaemonidae; genus Palaemon; species Palaemon carinicauda. Next base: position 95,211,754 of record NC_090729.1, read on the forward strand.
AGGAAGAAGGAATTCCTCAGGGTAGTGTGCTGAGTGTAACCCTGTTTGTACTAGAAATTAATGAGTTATCTTCAGTCATTCCCCAGCATGTTTTTTCAACATTATTTGTGGATGATCTCTCAATATCATTTGCTGGAGCTAGAATGGCATTGGTTGAGAGAAAAATACAACTCTATTGACAAAATTATCCAGTGGGTCGATATGAATGGATTCAAGTTTTTGACAAGTAAAACTACTATTTTCCATTTCTGTCGTATCCGGGGAGTACTTTCAGACCTGATACATTAAAGGTCAACGTATCCCATGTGTAAGTGAAGCTAAATTTTTAGGTTTGATATTTGATTGTAGGCTTGTGTGGGTGTCTCACTTAAAAGCGTTAAAAGCTGATTGTCTTGAGGCTTTGAATCTTTTAAAAGTATTGTCCCATACATAAGGGGGGCCAGACTGCAATACTATTTTTAAATTATGCAAGGCCTTGATTTTTCCAAAATTAGTTAAGGATGTGAAATATACTCTTCAGCCACCCCAAGCTGATTAAAGATGTTAGATTCAGTACATCATGCTGTTATTAGATTGTCCACTGGAGCATTTAGAACTTCGCCAATTACAAGTCTCCTTGTTGATGCTGGAGAATTACCTCTATACCTTTACCGAAAGTCTTCTATTGTTCGGTATTGGTTTAGGTTGCAAAGACTATCTAACTCTTTAGCCTTTCAGACTGCAAGCCTTGTAAGACACACATCATATTTTGAGTTGCACCCTAAATCTTCTCAACCTTATGGATTTCTGGTGAAACAATTATTAAACAGTTTGAATATAATTAGAAGTAAGGTGCTTCCATTTAAGGTATCATCAACGCCTTCATGGAAATTACCAGAGGTATCTTTTTGTAAATATTTTATTGGAGTTAAGAAGAATATGACTGACTTAGAGTCCAGGACTCTTTTTATGGAACATGTTGCATAACATAGGGTATCGACTTTTATATATACTGATGGCTCCAAATATGATGCTGGCGTTGGATTTGGAGTACATAGTAATTATTTTAATTGTAGAGGTGCACTTCCTCTAACAGCTTCTATATCTACTGCCAAACTGTAGGGCATACTAACCACTATTGAGCAAATAGGGTTGGAGAAGGCGTGTAATTTTACCATTTATAGTGATGCTAGGAGTGTCCTTCTAGCTTTAGAAGTTTTTAATTCTAGTAACCCTCTAGTTTGAAAGATTTTAGAATGGCTTTTTATTATTGGTCGGAGAGGTATAATGTTGGGTTCCAGCTCATGTAGGAGTGTCTGGGAATGAGAAGGCAGATTTACTGGCGAAGAATGCTGTCTCCGAGTTGCTACCAAGAAGGTATCGTATTTCCTTTAAGGGGGGCCGTCCACCATGGGGTTTTGACATAACTTTCAGAAATCGAAAATCGTTTTATTGCTTCTATGTATGCATAAACATATCGTACATGCTCCCCAGAAGTTTCAGCCAATTATTTTTACAAATAACGAAGATATAGCGGTCTTTAAATGATGACGTCATCCTTACTGTGTCGTCTGCATGACTGAGTTTGAAAAAATCGTCTTTGTGTGTTATTTTTGCATATCTATAGTGATTTTTCACTTATGTTTTGAACTATCGTACGTCTGGCAGATTTGGGAGGCATTGGTAGAACGTAGTTGAACGAAATCTACTCCTCAGAGAACAGAAGCCAAAGTTTCCAAACACTTACAGAAGTTATAATGCATGCGTTTGTTTACTTGAAGTTCGTATGTAGATTGTTTTCACAACGTCCTCGGGAACTTTATAGCAAGGCAAATGTTAGCTAAGGTCATAAAAAGAACAAATAGTCAATCATTTTTCCAAACAATAAAGATATAGCGGTCTTTAAATGATGACGTCATCCTTACTGCGTCGTCTATCTGACTGAGTTTGACAGAATCGTAGTCTCTCTCTCTCTCTCTCTCTCTCTCTCTCTCTCTCTCTCTCTCTCTCTCTCTCTCTCTCTCTCTCTCTCTCTCTCTCTCTCATTATATAAAACTGCCATTTATACAAATACTATAATTCTCTCTCTCTCTCTCTCTCTCTCTCTCTCTCTCTCTCTCTCTCTCTCTCTCTCTCTCTCTCTCTCTCTCTCTCTCTCTCTCTCTCTCTCTCGAAGTTCGCATGTAGATTGTGCTTTCATAACATCCTCGGGAACTTTATAGTAATCCCAATGTTACCAAAGGTGATAAAAAGAAAAAATAGTCTATCATTTTTCCAAACAATAATGATATAGCGGTCTTTAAATTATGACGTCAGCAAAATAATAGAAGAAATTCCAAAGAAGATCCAAGTGATAAAGAGACTTATAAAGAAAGTTTACATCAATCAACACATTCCATCAAGGAACAATAAGAAGTCCAATATGGTGAATATGCTGATTGATGCATTGGGAAAAAGAATGCCAAAATGGTGCAATACATGTAAGATATGGTATTCCATTAATAATCCTCAACAATTGATTAGAAAATGTGATGCCTGCCATGTTCCAACACACCCTACATATGCTGAAATACAGCAAAAAATAAAAAAATAGACACAAAGGTATTCTGCTCAACATTCTTAGTCTGGATAGAAAATATAATTAAGTCGAGACTAAATCTGCAAATAGAAGAAGAAGAAGAAGAAGAAGAAGAAGAGAAAAATGAACAGGATATGTGTAAGGATGTAGAGGAAATCATTGATATAACTTATGATGCCATCCAACAACATACTTATGAGGAAATAAATTATCAGATGGAAACAAATAATAGACCCAAGAGACTCTACCCGGACCTACATACTTTTAGGGAAGAGCAAGAACAAGAAAAAAAAGAAAAGAAAGATATACTCTGCAATTTGCTGAAAAGAGGGAATTGCAAATTTGGCGAAAGATGCTACTACAAGCATCCAAAGATATGTGATAATTAGGAAATATATGGTAAATGTGCGTATTTAGACGGATATGGAGACGAATGCAGAGATCTCCATCCAAAAATATGCAAAAACCTAAAAGAAGGAAAAGGATGCAGTTTCAACAAAAAATTTTGATATATGCATCCTGCAACCATGAATGAAAGTAAGAAAACTCAGCAAACTGAAAAGAAAAATGAAAGCAAAAATTAAACCAAAAAAGAAACAAAAAAGCAGGCAGTGTATATACTGCGCTATGAACCATAAGCCACCAGATATGAGGCCTTCCAACCCAAATATGCACATTTAGAGCCCAACTACAAAAAATGCATCTATAATGCCAGGGGTGGGTGCAGATATGGGGATAATTGCAGGTATACACACAAAAACAAATATGAAGGCGAAAGAGCAAATATAATAGAAAAGTTGGATTTTTTAATGGCAGAATTCCTGGAAATGAAGAAAAGAACATCATATCAGAACATGAAGGAAGCATGGGAGAATCCATATTATTACCAATATTAAATAATGGGGATGAAACACAAACCATAATAATGATGAATGCACAGGCTTTAGTCCCCAGTAACTCTAAAAGGAAAATAGAGTTCTTAGAAGAACTAACCCAAATTGAAAAAATAGATATATTAAATATAAGTGAAACATGGTATTCCCAAGAGACTGGCAGTGATGACCAGATAAAGAGTTTCCAAACTTATAGATCAGACAGAAAAAATAGGAATCAAGAGGGAACCGCAATATATGGAAGAGACATAAATCAAGGAAAAGTCTATGAAAAATACAGCAACACAGAATATGAATTGATTGCGGTAGAATTTGAATTTGAAAAACTAGTGAATATTGTAGTTTACAGACTCCCAAATACTAAGGAGTTTGACATAATAATAGAAAAAAGAGATGATATATGTAGAAACCATAAAGACTGGAATATACTCCTATCCGGAGATTTTAACTTTCCTTTCGTGGATTGGAAAGAACGGATAGAAGAAAGTGGTTGTATGTATACATATAAAAAAGAGAGTAATAGTAGCGCAGAAGATAAGAGGCAATTTGAAAAGCTTCAAGATATGCTATTAGAACATAATATGCAACAAATAAACCACATTCCAACAAGAAAGGAAAATGTCCTAGATCTAGTATTTGTGAATGAGGTGAATTATGTCAAAGAAATAATAGTGTATAACACGGGAATTTCAGACCACAATGTCATAGAATTGATAGTCCCCATTCCAAAGCAAGTGATCGCAGAATTAATAAAAGCACAAAACTTTGGGAAGCATATGGAAAATATAATTTTTACAGTAAGAATATAAAATGGTCAGAAATAAACGAAGAACTGAATAAAGAATGGAAAAATGTATTTGTAAGTGATAATATACAGGTAAATACGGACATACTGTACAAAATACTGGAGAAAATTGTTGAAAAATATGTACCGAAAAAAACAATAAACAAAAGACGTGCATACCAAGAGACAGAAGGATCTTATTTCAGAAAATTAGAAAGTGGAAGAAAAATCTTGCAAAAGAAAAAAATGTGTGGAAAATGATGGAAATAAAATGTAAGATAGAAAATGCAAAACAAAAGATTATACAGTCGAAAGAAAATGAAAAAAGGGACTTAGAAGAAAGAACACTTCAAAATATAAAAAGAAACCCCAAAGTACTTTACTCCTATGCAAAAAAGATGAATAAAGGGAGATTAGAAATAGGCCCTCTAAGAATTGAAGGACGGCTAACGAATGAAAAAAAGGAAATATGCAACATTTTAGCAGAAAAATATAAGAGTGAGTTCACGCCAAGAATTGCAAATGAGAATAATGAAACAGAAATGAGAGAAGAAAATGTTGAATATCTAACGGATATAGATATTAATGAAGCAGATATTGTCAAGGCTATAAACGAAATTAAAAATGGATCGGCAGCCGGACCAGATGGAGTTCCAGCGATTTTGTTAAAAAAAACTGCAAACACTATCGCGAAGCCACTTGCAATACTGCTAAGACAAAGTGTAGATATGAGCGAGATATATGTTAAACATAAATTAGCTTATATAACCCCTATCTTCAAAAGTGGATCAAGACTAGAGGCAAGCAATTATAGACCTGTTAGTCTAACATCACATATTATGAAAGTGTATGAGAGGGTAATAAAAAAGAAAATAATGAATCATTTGGTTAAAAATAATTTGTTTAATATAGGTCAACACAGTTTTGTGCCTGGAAAAAGTACACAGACCCAACTGATAACACACTATGAAAACATATACAAAAATATGATAAATAGAAAAGACACAGATGTGATCTATCTAGATTTTGCAAAAGCCTTTGACAAGGTAGACCATAATATATTAGAGAAAAAAATGAGAAAGCATAATATTTTGGGAAATATAGGAATATGGGTAAAAGAATTCCTGCAAAACAGAAAACAGATAGTGGTTGCAAATGACGAGAAATCGGATGAAGCTCAGGTAATATCTGGCGTGCCACAAGGTACGGTTTTAGCTGCACTGCTGTTTGTTATTATGATCTCAGACATAGACTGTGATGTTGAAAACTCCGTAGTGACAAGTTTCGCCGATGACACAAGAATAAGTAGAGAAATTACTTGTGATGAAGATAGGAACTCACTACAAAGAGATCTAAACAAAATATGTGAATGGGCGGAGATAAATAGGATGGTATTTAACTCCGATAAATTCTGATCAATAAATTATGGAAACGGAGAAGGAATGGTATATGCATACAAGGGACCTAATAATGAGACAATCACAAACAAGGAAGCAATTAAAGACCTTTGTGTAACGTTAAATAGGAATATGTTATGCAACGACCAAATAGCAACACTGTTGGCTAAATGTAAAGCAAAAATGGGAATGTTATTCAGACACTTTAAAACAAGAAAAGCTGAACACATGATTATGCTTTACAAAACTTATGTGCGTAGTACACTTGAGTACTGCAATGTGATATGGTACCCACACTACCAAAAGGATATTGCGCAAATAGAGAGTGTACAAAGGTCCTATACTGCTAGAATAGAAGAAGTTAAGGACCTTGACTACTGGGAAAGACTGCAATTTTTAAAACTATACAGTGTAAAAAGGAGAAGAGAACGCTACATGATAATACAAGCATGGAAGCAAATAGAAGGAATTACTGAAAACATCATGGAGCTAAAAATATCAGAAAGAGCAAGCCGAGGTAGATTAATAGTGCCAAAAAATATACCAGGTAAACTAAGAAAGGCGCTCAGGACATTAATCCACTACGCACCAGCATCGATAATGCAGCGACTGTTTAATGTGCTGCCAGCTCATCTAAGAAACATATCAGGAGTGAGCGTAGATGTGTTTAAGAATAAGCTCGATAAATACCTAAGATGCATCCCAGACCATCCAAGACTGGAAGATGCAAAATACACCGGAAGATGCATTAGCAACTCTCTGGTGGATATACGAGGTGCCTCACACTGAGGGACCCGGGGGAACCCAAACAAAAAATAAGGCAATAAGGTCGTCTGCATGACTGAGTTTGACAGAATCGTAGTTATGTTTATTTTTGCATTCTCTCTCTCTCTCTCTCTCTCTCTCTCTCTCTCTCTCTCTCTCTCTCTCTCTCTCTCTCTCTCTCTCTCTCTCTCTCTCGAATTATTCATAGCTGCCATTTATACAAATTCTATAATATCAATGTTCAACTCTCTTAGAATCAAATAATGGTTGATCTCTCTCTCTCTCTCTCTCTCTCTCTCTCTCTCTCTCTCTCTCTCTCTCTCTCTCTCAATTTGAACTGCCATCTACAGTATATCAACCAAATGCTATCACTCCAAAATTAAATTCATGATCTCTCTCTCTCTCTCTCTCTCTCTCTCTCTCTCTCTCTCCTCTCTCTCTCTCTCTCTCTCTCTCTCTCTCTCTCTCTCTCTCTCTCTCTCTCTTACTTTTATGTTTCGATATATCGTACTTCTGTCAGAAATGAAAGGCATTGGTAGAGGGTAGCTAAATGAAAACTACCAGCTACGAGAACATCAGCAAATTTTCCAAAGACATATAGAAATTATAATGCATGTGTTTATTTACCTGAAGTTCGTATGTAGATTGTGCTTTCACAACGTCTTCTGGAACTTTATAGCAATGCCAATGTTACATAAGGTGATAGAAAGAACAAAAAGTAAGTGGAGAACAAAAAAAAAGAACCAAGAGAGAGGGAAACATGAATAAGAGTAAAAGCTGAAACGTGCTAACTAAAACACTGTCAACAATGAGAGATCGCTGGCAACTCGTAACCTAGGAATAGTAAACTGAGGGTTCAAATACCTCGTTTAGGGTGCATTTATGTAAGAATAAACAATAAAAGTTATCATAATAATATTATCTTGATTTCTTTAAGAAAAGAAGCGAAAATGTGTTGCAAATCTTTGGGAGCTCATAACTCAAAAACATACTTATTCACACTTAGGTACATTTTTTCTCACTTATTTCTTGTTTGATATCAGAGGGAAAGATATCATTGAAAACAAGAATAAAATTCCCACAATTCTGTCAGACAAAATTTTGATTTTCTTTTATTTTTTTTTCACGATTATTTTCCGTCTAGACGAGGAAAAAAAAATTCATTAAAAAAAAGGAAACTCAAAATTCTGTCTGACAGAATTGTTCGGTTGATAGAGTAGTTTTTATGTTATAAGTTTCAATACAATTGATATTATAGTAGTGGGGAAAAATGTACCTAAATTTTTTTTTAAATCATGATTTTTGCTAATAAATCCAAAAGTTTTTGATCAAATGACTTGAAATTTTTATATGATGAAGGTATTATATATGGCTAAAACATATATAGAAATGGTGTAATTTGGATCATTAGAAAAAAAATGGCGGACATGGCGGACGGTCCCCTTAATGATTTCCTACCTAACATCAGGAAATGTTTTTGTAATAGTTGGCAACAGCACTGGGATGGTCTAGAAGACAATAAGATGAGAGAGGTAACAAATGTCATATCTCCTTGGAGATGTAGCATGATACCCCGAAAGTGGGAGACGTCTTTTTGTTGTCTCTGCATTGGTCACACATGGTTGACACACGAGTTTCTTCTGAAGGGCCAACACCAACCGTATTGCGACAACTGTTTGGTACCTTTAACAGTGAGGCAATTGTTGATCGAATGCCCCAATTATAATAACTTAAGAAATAGATATCTGTTTGAGGCTCGAGGTGAGGATGGCAGGTTCATCCTGGCCAAGATCCTTTGACATGATGTGTCGTACAATGCTAGTGACATTTTTAAATTGATATCAGAATCAGGTCATCTTAATGCTCTTTAACTTTTATAACATATTTACTTCTAGTGGCATTTTTAAATTTATATCAGAAGTAGGTCTTCTGAATGCTATTTAACTTTTATAACATATTTACTTCTCTGGTTTTAATTGAATATTCTTTTAATCTTTACTTATAATGAACAATATCGGCGGCAATGACCTTCGATGTCAGGATGTCAGAAAGCTTCAAATCAATTAATCAATCAAAAAACAAAAAGAAAATCCCACCCTTAAATATGGACCCTTCAAGCACTGACTCCCCATCCCCTGGATATGCTGACTCCCCCCCCCCCCTCCCCCGGCACCGTTGACGGCCTCTGCTAATTTAAATAGGGAAAGTTCTGTTGATGACCTTGGAACGGGAAAGGACCATTTTATTGATATTTCAAAATCGAGCAATTTTGGTAACACGAGGAAATTTTGAATCCTTCATGTTACCCAAATTTCAATAGAGACAAACTATGATGATCTATATAAAGCATTTGAGTTTTATGGATGTATAAAAGAAATAAGGATGAAACTTGAAGATGAAAAACGGCATTCATGGATATCTTACAGTAGTTATGACGAAGCTTTTAGTGCAGTAAGTAACATGAATAATATTAAAATTGATAACTTTAATGTAGCAGCTGCTCTCTGCAAAAAGGTACCAAAGGATTTGGATATATATAGGCCTGCCGATTGGTTGGAAAAAGACGGGGATTTATTTATGCCTTCCCAGAGAAAGCCAAAACCACCAATGTGGCTTGTAGCTGAATCAAAGGTGGTTACAGGTAACTATTTTAAAATATGCAAATTAATTCAGAAGAAAGTAGGGACTATTGCACCGGGCGATATATCTCGTTTTGGAAAAAATAGTTTCCTTATCCATGCCAAATGAAATACACAGTCTGTAATACTGTCGAACCTAAAAATAACTAATGATGTTAGTAAGTTAGATGTCAAACCCCACCTAAATTTTAGCCACTGAAGGGGAGAAGTTTTTAACTGAGATCTGTATGAATTTACAGAGGAGTAGATACTGGCCATGTGTCCTTTAAATGTATGGAAAGTTCATAAAGTCCCAGGTATATCTATGATAATCCTTACATTCCAGGATGCTGATGTACCTTTCCATATTATTATAGAAAACGAAATGATTGAAGTAAGACCATTCAAGCAGAAGCTACTGCAATACTTTAATTGTTTTAAATTTGGGCCCCCGTCTAAAGTTTTCAAAAATGAGAAAATGTGTGGTATTTGCTCCAAATCTTACCACGGAGAATGTTTACTTGGAGCCAGATGTTTAAATTGCAACTCAAATCATAAATCCACAGACAAGAGCTGTGAGGTGTATACGTTGGAGGAAGCTCCCCTCAAAAAATCGAATTTAGAACATATAAGTGTGGGACATGTCAAAAGACTTAAATAAATCAAATAGCTATGTTAAAGCATTAAAATGAAACCCACCTTGTACTGCCAATAGCTCTAGAAAAAGAAATATACCATCTGATAAAATGTCAAATGACGAGGTAAGCATATTGCCTCCTGAGGTTTTACCACGGCGTATTAACACTAAGGCATTGCCCATTAATGTACAACCCTCGTCCACCATTACAAAAACTAGTACAAAACTCTCACAGGCCATGTCCTTGCCTGATTTGTTGAAGGTTCCACTTAAAACCAACTTGCCTGATGCACCTGTAGTGGGAAAGGTGCAAAAACCTAGAATCCCACCATCTATTAATCGTAAAAGAGAGAGACCTCCATATCTCTCACCCGCTTCCATTAGAAACATTAAAGTTATGACATCAAATAAATTTGATGTTTTGTCTGTTGATGTTTCTAATAAACTAGAACGGGTGCCGACGTCTGCTTGGTAGCTGCCAACGGATCTACGATATCCACCTATGGTTACGAGAACCTCACATTATCGTTTGGAAACGGTAAATTTAATTGGAAGTTTCTCGTTGCTGACGTCGCATTGCTAATCCTCGGTGCGGATTTCCTCTCTCATTTCCATCTTTTGGTCGATGTCGCCCACCGACGAATGGTCAATGCAGACTCGTACTTGTCAATACCTCTTCAACCCGCCCCCTCCAACCTCGCTCTCCGCATTAGCGCACCCACAGATGCCTACGCATACCTCCTCACGTCGTACCCGGAAGTTTTCCGTCTAGAACTTCGCCAAACGCCCACGGCTGCTGCCAAGCATGGTATTTATCACCATATCAAGACGACGGGACCCCCAGTCTTCTCAAAATTCAGACGTCTGGCACCGGAACGATTGGCAGCGGCCAAACAGACATTCGCCGAAATGGAGGAAATGGGCCTTTGCCAAAAGGCTTCCAGCCTATGGTTGTCACCCTTACACATCGTTCTGAAGAAAGACGGCTCCCTCCGTCTGTGCGGGGATTACAGGCGCCTGAACATGCAAACAGAACTGGATCACTACCCCCTCCCAAACATGGCTGATGTGACCTACCTGCACAAAGCGAAGATTTTCTCCACTCTCGACCTCCTGAAGGGGTATTATCAGGGGCCTATGAACCGAGAAGACATCCCCAAGACTGCCATCACCACTCCGTTTGGTACATGCACCTTCAATTACTCCTGTTTTGGCCTTCGTAATGCTGGGGCCCCTTTTCAACGTCTCATGGATGGCATCTTAGGGGACCTCCCCTTCTGTGTATGTTATGTGGACGACATACTTGTGTTCTCCTCCTCAAAAGAGGAACACTTCCGTCACCTGCGCATCGTGCTCGACCTCCTGCAACAAAACGGATTTGTAGTCCTGTACGACAAGTGTACCTTCTGCGCCAACGAAGTGTCGTTCTTAGGGCACCGCATCACTCTTGAAGGAGTCCATCCCCTCCCTGAGAAGGTAGCAGCCGTTCAGGACTTCCCCGCGCCCTCAACCGTCAAAGCTCTGCAGGAATTCTTGGGTATGATCAACTATTATTACCGTTTTCTGCCAGCCATTGCCGCCACTCTTGCTCCCCTCTACGCCTCCCTCAAGGGTAAGCCAAAGGACCTGAAGTGGGGTCCCCTTCAAGAAGCAGCCTTCTGCAATGCAAAGAAGGCCCTATCAACCGCTGCAGCTCTCACTTTTCCTATCCCACATGCCCCTCTCCTCCTCTCCACCGATGCCAGCGACGTCGCTATTGGTGCAGTACTCGAGCAGGTGGTCAACGGCTCGCCCCGCCCATTGGCCTTCAGCAGAAAAGTGTCCAAGGCAGAACCGGGTTATTCTACTTAGCTGTCCTTCACTTTTGCCATTTCTTAGAAGGTTCGTCCTTCGTTATTCGCACAGACCACATGCCTCTGTTGCACGCCTTCACTCGACAGTCTGACGCCTGGTCCGCCCGTCAACGCCGACATCTCTCCGCCGTGGCTGAATACAATTGCACCCTTCTATACGTCCCTGGGAAAATGAATCCCGTTGCCGATGCCCTGTCAAGAAACACGTTGGCTGCTGTTCAACTCTGATTGGATTACAATGCCCTGGCTGAAGCCCACCAACAGGATCCAGAGTATCAAGCATGTAGGACATCCTGCACGTCCCTCCTTTGGGAAGACTTCCCCCTCGAAGACTCCAACACCACCCTCCTCTGTGATGTCAGTGCTGGTAGACTGCGACCTTGGATTCCTGCTCCCATGTGCCGGCAGGTGTTTGATTTCATTCACGGCCTTTCACATCCCTCGTGCCGTTCTACTGCACAGCTGCTGAAGACGAAGTTCATTTGGCACGGCATTTTTAAGGATGCTAAGGATTGGGTCTGCGCCTGTACTTCTTGCCAAACTTCCAAAGTACATCGACACACGAATTCAGGAGTGGGCACCTTTCCTCAACCTCAGCGTCGTTTCACACACATTCACGTCGATGTTGTAGGCCCTCTACCCACATCACAAGGACATCGTTACCTGTTTACCGTCATCGACCGCTCCACTCGTTTGCCTGAAGTCATTCCCATGGAAACTGCAACGTCCGCCTCATGTACATCTGCCTTACTCTCAGGATGGATTGCAAGATTAGTTATCCCTGAGCATATTACTTCTGACAGGGGAACCACTTTCACCTCTCAATTGTGGACATTATTATCAAATCTCCTGGGCATCACCCTACATCAGACAACTGCCTACAACCCCGCTGCCAATGGAATGGTTGAACGTTTTCATCGCACCCTCAAAGCAGCTTTGATGTCCCGCTGCAAGGATTCCAACTGGTTTACTCAGCTTCCTTGGGTCCTCCTGGGACTAAGGACCACTCCTAAAGATGCCCTCGACGTCTCGGCAGCTGAAATGGTGTATTGCGACCTGTTGGTCGTCCCTGCCGAATTTTTCCCTTCTGCAACCTCCTCCGATGATCTCCAGAGCATACGTCACGTCGTGGGAAAATTTACTCCATGCCGCCAGACTTACAAGCTCCCAGCGAAGCATCACATACCGACAGACTTGCACTCTGCAACGCACGTCTTCCTACACAGCGACACTAGCAAGCCACCGCTAACGCCCCCTTACACGGGCCCTTTCCTTGTGATCCGACGCAGTCCGAAAGCATTCCTACTAAACATTCGTGGCAAAGAAGACTGGGTCTCTATTGATCATCTAAAACCTGCTTATCTCCTGCCAGATGCCTCCCCTACAGTTCACCTGTCTAGATCAGGGCGCCCAATTTAACATGTACAGTGTCATTTTTAGGGGGGGTGGGAGCCATGTACCAACCGTGTGTCACATGATCGTACATAGTAAGGACATTTCATTTTGTGTATATATTATGCTTGTATCTTCACTTTCCCGTCGCACTAACATTGAACCTGAAACAACGTGTCTGTTTTTCTCATCGTTAACTGTTATCCGGTGCGGTGTCAGTTGAACAGGAAATTTCCTGTTGCACTGAGTTTTTGTATATAAAGGCAATTGTTCTGTAATAAAGTTACTCAGTTGCATTTATCCTGCCTTTGAGTCACAACCTTCTCTCGGCTCGTTACAGCATAGAGCCACCAGAAAATCTCTGACTAGATTGCGTAGACGCCGTAGTGATAAAAATTTGATAACATGCAAAAAGTGTAGAGCACAGTTCCGTCGTGCCATGAAAGAAGCTAGACGCCAGTCTTCAGTGTCTTTTGTTTCCTCCCTTAACAGTAGAACACCACCATTTTCTGTATGGAGGAAAATAAAGAAGATTTCTGGAAAATTTACCCCAAACCTACCACTAGTGCTGAAAGTGAACAGTCAGTATGTGACTAAAGCAAATGATGTTAGGAATGGCCTGGCCGATCATTTTTCAAATGTATCTTGCAAGTGTGTAGCAGCTCCTGGTCACCAATATAGGAGTATTGGAGAAAAGAAAATTTTTAATTTTGCATCTGGAAGGGAAGAGTCATATAATTCTCCTTATACTGAAAGAGAATATGATTCAACACTTGCCATTTGTAACGATACCGTCCCTGGACCTGATGGAATTCCATATGCAATGATTAAACATGTTCATTTTAATACAGTTATTTATTTTTAGCATTATTAATAGGATATGGCATGATCATAGTTATCCAAGTGTTTGGGATTTAGCCATTATTTTAACCTTTTTGAAACCTGGTAAGGACAAGTTTTTAGCATCAAACTACCGACCTATTGCATTGACATCTTGTTTATGTAAAATCTTACAGAAGATGGTCAATGCAAGGTTGATGTGTTACCCTGAAAAGAAGGGTATTATCACCCATTCAATGTGGATTCAGAAAAATGCACTCAACGACAGATGTTTCATACGACTAGAGTCCTCTATTTGTGAAGCGTTTGCTTCCAAACAGCACCATGTGACAGTCTTTTTTTCTACCTTTAAAAGACATATGATACCACATGGAGATATAGTATACTCAAAACAATTCATGACTTGGGATTGAGAGGAGAGCTGCCACTATTTATTCAGTCATTTCTTTCATATAGAGTTTTTCAAGTGAGAGTAGGGGAAACTCTATCAGAGAGTAAATGTCAGGAAGAAAGAGTTCCTCGGGGTAGTGTGCTGAGTGTAACCCTGTAGGCACTAGCAATTAATGGTATATCCTCAGCCATTCCCCGGGATGTTCTCAACATTATTTGTGGATGATCTCTCCATATCATTTGCTGGAGCTAGAAAGGCAATGGTTGAGAGAAAACTACAACTCTCAATTGACAAAATTATCCAATGGGCCGATATGAATGGATTTAAGTTCTCGACAAGTAAAACTACTATTGTCCATTTCTGTCGTATCCAGGGAGTACATTCAGACCCGGATATATACATTAAAGGTCAATGGGTCCCATGTGTAAGTGAAGCTAAATTTTTAGGTTTGATATATGATTTAAGGATTACATGGGTTTTTCACTTAAAAGCGTTGAAGGCTCAATCTTTTTAAAGTATTGTCCACATCATGGGGGCAGACCACAATGCTATTTTAAAACTATACAAGGCTTTGATTTTTTCCAAAATTAGTTAAGGATGTGAAGTATACTCCTCATCCACCCCAAGCCGGTTAAAAATATTAGATTCAATACATCATGCTGGTGTTAGATTGTCCACTCGAGCGTTTAGATCCTCACCTACCCTAAGTCTCCTTGTTGATGCTGGAGAGTTGCCTCTAGAACTTCACTGAATGTCTTCTATTATTTGGTATTGGTTTAGATTGCAAAGACTCCCTAATTCTTTAGCCTTTCAGACTGCAAGCCTTGTAAGGCACTCAACATACTTTGAGCTGCAGCCGAAATCTGCTCAACCTTATGGATTTTGGGTGAAACAATTATTTAACAGTCTTGATATAATTAAGAGTTAATGTGGTATATTTATGGTATCACCAACGCCTCCATGTAAATTACCCGAGGTATCTATTTTTAAATACTTTATTGGAGTTAAGAAGAATATGACTGGCGTAGAATCCAGGTCTCTTTTTATGGAACATGTTGCAGAGCATAGGGGATCGACTTTTATATATACTGATGGCTCCAAATCTGATGCTGGCATTGGATTTGGAGTACATAGTAATGATTTTAATTGTAGAGGTGTACATCCTCTAACATCCTCCATATTTACTGCCGAATTGTATGGCATACTAACCGCTATTGAGAAAATAGCGTTGGAAAAGGAGGGTAATATTACAATTTTTAGTGATGCAAGGAGTGTTCTTCATGCTTTAGAAGCTTTCAATTTTAGTAACCCTCTAGTTGTAAAGATTTTAGAATGGCTTTTTATTATTGGTCGGAGAGGTATAATGGTTCGATTTTGTTGGGTTCCAGGACCTGTAGGTGTGTCTAGGAATGAGAAGGCAGATTTATGGGCGAAGAATGCTGCCTCGGAGTTGCTACCAAGAAGGTATCCCATTCCCTGTAATGATTTCCTACCTACCATCAAGAAATTGTGTTTTAATAAATGGCAACAGCACTGGGATAGTCTAGATGGCAATAAAATGAGAGAAATAACAAATGTCATATTTCCCTGGAGGTATGACATGATGCCCCGAAAATGGGAGACGACTCTTTGTCATCTCCGTATTGGTCATACTCGGTTGACACACAAATTTCTTCTGAAGGGCCAACACCAACCATATTGCGACGACTGTTTAGTACCTTCAACAGTTAGGCATTTGTTGACCGAATGACTTATTTATAATAACTTACGAAATAGATATCTGTTTGAGGCTCGAGGTGAGGATGGCAGGTTCACCCTAGCCAAGATTCGTGGACATGATCCATGATGTGTCCTACTATGCGAGCGGCATTTTTAGATTTATTTCAGAAGCAGGTCTTATGAAAACTATTTAACTAGTGTAATGACATCTTAACTTTTATGGTTTTAATTGAATTATCTTTTATTTTTCATATATATTAAATGCTATTGGCGTCAATGACCTTAGATTTCAGGATGCCAGAAAACTTTCAATCAATCAATCAATCAATCCCAACTTCCTTCTCTCATACACTGTTCCAAACTCTGTCACTAATTCACACAGCTGCTCTTAGTCTGCAACCAATACAGTATCATCCACAAACTACTGATTCATCTCCCACTCATAATCCCTCATCTATCAGTTTCAATCCTCGACTAAGCTCTTGAACATTCACCTCTCTCAGAGCTCCATCAACAACAAATTGAACAACCATGGTGACATCACACATCCCTGTCTCAGCCCCACTTCCACTAGAGACCACTAACTCTGTTCTTTTCCTTTCCTAAAGCATGTTTTACTGCCTATGTATAAACTCTGCACTGCTTGCACCAACCTTCCACCAATTCCATATAACCTCATCACATCCCACATCGCTTCCCTAGTAACTCTTATCATAAGCTTTCTCCAGATCCATAAATTCAACATATACCTCCTTACCTTTTGCTAAATATTTCTCGCATATCTGCCTAACTATAAAAATCTGATTCATACATCCCCTACCTCATCTAAAACCACCCTACACTTTTAAGATTACATCCTGTTTTATCCTTAATTTTATCAATTATACTCTACCTTACACTTTTCCAACCATACTCAACAAACCCCTGGAATTGCTACACTCATGCACATCTCCCTTATCTTTGTATAGCGGAACAGTACATGTACACACCCAGTCCACTGGTAGTATTGCCAACATAAAACATATATAAAACAATTTCACCAATCATACCAATACAGTTACACCCCTCCTCTAAAATCTCAGCCCTCACACCATCCATACCAGGTGCTTTTCCTGCTCCCATTTCATCTAGTGCTCTCTTCACATCCTCTCTTTTAATTTCTTTCTCATTCTCATCTTTCATCACTGGCACCTCAACACCTGAAACAGCAATTATATCTGCCTCCCTATTATCCTCAACATTCAGCAACATTTCAAAATATTCAGCCCACCTTATCCCTGCCTCATATCCTTTCAACAACCTTGTATTTTCATCTTCCATTGTCTCTTCATTCCTTGATCAACCCTTCCTTACTCTCTTCACTTCTTTCCACAACATCTTGTTCTCTTCATATGAATGACCCAATCCTTGACCTTACCTCCAGTCAGCTTCCCTCTTTGCCTCAGTGACCTTATGTTTTACTTCCACATTTTTCTCTATATCTATCATACTTGTTTATACTAATACTGCAGCTGTTCTACAAATGCCTTCTTTTTTTGTCTTTCACCTTCATCTTCACTCCTTCGTTCCACCACTCACTACCCTTCCTCATACTGCTTCCAACAATTGTCTTACTACACACATCACATTCAAGCCCAACAAAGTTTTCTTTTACTACCTTCCACTCCTCTATATCACCAGTTTCTCTCACTTTCATCTTGCCATATGCTACTTCCCACCTTTCTTGATATTCACATTTTACCCTTGGTTTTTCAACTCTTACGCCTTTGCTATCTCCATTTCTATTTCCCCACTCCTTTACTATAACTATTTTTCCTTCAACCAAAAAATTATCAGACAAACATCATCTTTGTTATAAACACATAATCCATCAGTGCCCTATCCACCACTCTTCCATTTGCCACTCTTACCTATCCATCAGTGCCCTTTCCTCTGCTATTCCATTTGCCACTCTTACCCATGTCATCATCCTCACCATATCATCAGCCATTACTAGTGCACTCTAGAACAAAAGCTTCAGACATGTCCATCTATTTGCACCTGTTTATGATCTTTATATGCCAATTCACACCCACAAACTTTCTTAGTTTTTCAATCCATCATCTTCTCTACCTTTCCTTATGTCTTTTGCAATCTCTAGGGTCCTATTCTGTTATTCTTAATGTCCATCTATTATCTGTCATTCTCATTATATGACCTCCCCACGTCCATTTCTTTTTCATACATGTTGTTAGAATATCCTCTACTTTAGTTTGCTCTTGTATCCATGTTGCTGTTCTATATCTCTTAGTGTTATTCCCATCATTATTCTTTCCATAGCTCTCTGAGTTATAACTAGCTTTTGGTCTAAAGGCTTTAATAAGGATCCAAGTTTCTGATGCATGAGTTGGAATTGTTAGGATCATCTGATTAAATACTTTTCATTTTAAAGAAAGTGGCATTCTACTTTTCATAATATCTTTTTGTTTTCCAAAACCTCTCTATCCCATGCTATTCCTTCTTTTATTTTAGTTTTGGTCTTGTATCCTGGGGAAACACTTATTGACTGTCCTAAGTACTCTATATATATATTCATTAACAATCTCTAAATGTTTATCCATTACTCTTATTTGTTGTCTCTGCATTTCCATTGAACATTATCATAGTTTCACTCATATTTATTTTCTGTCCTACATTTATGCTTTTTTTTCTATTCAAATCTTCTATCATCCTTGGCAATTCTTCCTATGATTCACTAAACACAACTCTGTCATCTGCCAATCTTGAGTTGTTAAGGTATTTCCCATTAATATTAATTCCTACAGTTTCCCAATTTAGATTTTGAAAAAACTTTTAGGCATGTTGTAGATAATTTAGGAAAGATGGGTCTTCCTGTCTAGTTACTTTCTCATTTGGAATTTTCTCACTATCTTTATCTAGTTTTGGGATTGCTGTACTTCCTGTATAGATACCTTTTAAGTCTTTGAAGGGCTTTCATTACTGCTGAGGTTTTCACAGAATCAAAAGCTTTCTCATAGTCTATAAATGCCACACATAGTTTTTTTCATACTCTATCGATTTTTTCATTAGCTGGTCAATTACATGGATATGGTTAGTTGTTGAATACCTACTTCTAAGCCTGCCTGCTCTCTTGGTTGATTTAAGTCCAGCTGTCTTTCCATTCAGCTTAATGTGTTCTTTGTAAATATTTTATATATTACAAACTGTGAACTTATTGGGCGGTAATTTTTCAGGTCTTTCGTGTCTCCCTTTTTATGATATAGTGTAATGATATTTTTTTTCCAAGTTGTAGGTAGTAGGTTGGCCAGGGCACCAGCCACCCATTGAGATATTACCGCTAGAGTGTTATTGGATCCTTTGACTGGCCCGGCAGTATTACATTAGAGCCCTCTCTCTAATTATTGTTAATTTTTCCATTGCCTACACATAAACCAAATAGTGTGGCTTAGTCTTTCCATATTCTCCTCTTTGCTCATACATCTGACAATATTAAGGTTACCAAATAATTCTTCTTTGCTCAAGGGGTTAACTACTGCACTGTAGTTGTTCAGTTGGCTACTTTCCTCTTGGTAAGGGTAGAAGAGACTCTTTAGTTATGACAAGCAGGTCTTCTAGGAGAAGGACACTCTAAAATCAAATCATTGTTCTCTAGTCTTGGGTAGTGCCATAGCCTCTGTATCATGGCCTTCTACTGTCTTGGGGTAGAGTTCTCTTTCTTGAAGGTACACTCGGGCACACTTTTATTTTATTTCTCTTCCTCTTTTTTATTTTTTTTTATATTTTTATAGTTTATATATGAAAAATTTAATTTAATGTTATTACAGTTCCAAAAATATTTTATTTTAATTGTTCATTACGTTTTTAGTAGTTTGTTTATTTCCTTTCGGCACTGGCTTAATTTCCCTGTTGGAGCTCTTGGGCTTATAGCGTTCTGCTTTTCCAACTAGGGTTGTAGCTTAGCAAGTATTATTATTATTATTATTATTTTATTATTATTACTTGCTAAGCTACAACCCTAGTTGGAAAAGCAGGATGTTATAAGCCCGGGGGCTCCCACAGGGAAAATAGCCCTGTGAGGAAGGGAAACAAGGAAGAATAAAATATCTTAAAAACAGTAACAACATTAACATAAATATTTCCTAAATAAACTTGAAACACTTTAACAAAACACGAGGAAGAGAAATAAAATAGAATAGTGTGCCCGAGTGTACCCTGAAGCAAGAGAACTCTAACCCAAGACATTGGAAGACCATGGTACAGAGGCTATGGCACTACCCAAGAGTAGAACAATGGTTTGATTTTGAGTGTCCTTCTCCTAGGGGAGCTGCTTATCATAGCTGAAGAGTCTCTTCTACAGTTACTAAGAGGAAAGTAGCCACTGAACAATTACTGTGCAATAATTCATTGTTTTTGTGTAGGTAAAGGGAAAATTAACTGTAACCAGAAAGAAGGAATCAATGTAGTACTCTCTGCCCAGTCAAAGGACCCTATAACTCTCTAGCGGTCGTATCTCAACGGGTGGTTGGTGCCTAGGCCAACCTACGACCTCTATTAAAATGGTAATAATAATAATAATAATAATAATAATAATAATAATAATAATGATAATAATGATAAAAATAATGATTAATAATAATTAATAATTAATAATAAATAATAAATAATAATAATGATAATAATAATAATAAAAATAGTAATGATAAATAATTAAAAATGGCAATAAATAATTAATATTAATAATAAATAATTAACAATAATAAAAAATAATTATTAATAATAAAGAATAATAAATAGACTTAGACATAGACTTTATTTGTACACATAAAATGCTTATAAGAAGCCAATAAAGGAACTAAATCCTGCTATGTCAAACATATTTGACAGAGCAAATGTTTTAAAATACAATAAATAGTATATTGACAATACAATTATTTCAAAATTCAATAAATTATATGTTATGTACAATAATCCAGTAAACTCTGTTTAAAAAAATGCAATATAAACCATAGTTCAATAATTGTTTTTGAATAACAGAAAAGGCTCACTTGAAGCAATAAAGAATCTGAAATATAAAACACCACTACCATAAACACAATCACCTAGTTAAATTTTTTACAAGATTAAGATTAGCGATTACTGCAAATTCATTTAAAGAAAATATAAGAAAATAATAGATGAGAAAATTATATTAAAGGAACCCTTATATTGAGAAACTACCATATGTTTAAATTTCCTCTTCAAAGTTTCAACAGCTTGAGGCTTTAACCATGGACAGGTATGCTGGGTCATACGCAACCCCTACAGCATGTTCAAAACCTGTTTTTTTCCCCATAAATCATCAGCTGTCTCGAATATGGAAGTGATCGACTTGCAAGGGGTGACTAGTCTACATGCTATTGTCTGCTTTAGGACTGATTTTTGTCTAACTTTCCTCCTTCCCCGTTTTTTTTAACCCCCAGGGGTCGACCTCGACCCTGAAATACCTTTATAGGGGTAAGTGATCAAACAGCAAAGTTATTACATAATTATAAATTGTCGAACAGTGTTGATACTTGTTTGGTTCTTTATAGTTGGAAAGTATGGGTGGATGGTGTGTCTACCGCTTGCATGACATTGGTTTTGGCTTAGATGCCATATATTGCCATGAGGTCCATTTTCCCTCAAATACTAATTTCTGAATTTTTTTTATTTTTTGCAAATTTCTGATTTTTTTCTATTTATTTTGAATTTATCTTCAATAATGGCAAGCAAGCAGTATTCCCTTGGCATGGATGTCATCAACACACTTCTAATGGAGTTAAAAAGAGATGTTAATGATAATATGGAGCTTGCAACCTCATATGTTTGATATTTATTTCTTTGATAATTTCTCCTTCGTATTTGTCAATATTTTTCTTATGTGTATTAGGTACAGTACTTGAAATTGATTTATATAGTGTTTTATTATTATTATTATTATTATTATTATTATTATTATTATTATTATTATTATTATTAATATTGTTATCATCATTATTATTATAGATCATAGTTTATGTATATATAATAATTTGATACTATTTTACTTTTTATTGGTCAGCAGTTTCTCATTTTGATTTCATTTTACTTTGATTGGCTACCGATTTGCTATTTGATATCCTTTTACTTTTATTAGTTACTAATTCTATTTTCTCTTGCTGTAAGTATGGTATCAATTTTGTGTTGGTCACATCAAGCTTCCTGAAAGGACTCACTGTCATAGCTGCCCACCTAAGACTGACCACATGACAAACACCACTTGTTTGAGGAGCAGGAAGCCTGTTTGTCTATAGCTTCAAACTGTCTTGTATCTGAACTGTACCTGATAGTTATAGCTAGGTTAAATCATGAAACTTTCTTTTTTCACTACTTGTTTGTATAAATACGAAAATTTGAATCTTTACAAAATAGATATCACCCATTTTTTATCTAAAATTTTATTTCAAAGAATTTAAATTCTATATGATAAAAATAATTGTCAAACATCCAGAAAGCCATCATATCAGTTTTATTCCAATCCACTAATAATTAGATAAATAAATAACACCTTGAAATTTACATACCCATTCTTCATTTTAAGTGGTAGATTGGGCTGTAAGAGTTGTTGCGGTCTGCGGCCATTTTGTTGACATACCCGAAAGGTAAGTTGGTATATCTCTATATATTCTTGTTCTGTATAGAATTAGTGATATTTTGGTATATTTTAATGCATAAATATCATATTTTATAGGAGATACAATGATTTTCATAAGAAATTTACATTGTGAAACTAGGCCGTCAAAAAATGACCTTTCGATTTCGCCCCTGATATAACAGTAAATTACATCTTAGTGCACATTTTATTATGTATTTATGTTCTAGGATAATATGAGTTTATTCTTTAAAAAAATTAGCCTCTTCCTATTTCATTTGAGTACCCAAAAAAATTCATGAAATTTGGACAAATGTTTTTTGGCCAAAAAAAGTTATCCTTTTTTTCTCATTTCAGATCTTGACTTCTATGGGTCCATCTCATTTCCAGCAATTACACGCTGTTGCTTTGCCATCTAAGAAGGTGTCCCTAAAGGAATTTATGTGTATATGTATATTTCTATTTTTTGTGAATATTTACGTCGTCTTTTTTTTGTATACTTAAATTTTTAATATATTTCCAATAAATAGTTATTTTGTAGATGGGTATCATTTATATTTTCAGTAGTTTTTAGCATTCTTTGAAGTATTTTTAGCAAGTCAAACAATACAGATTGATGCATAACTAAATTTTTCCTGAATTCTTTTTGGAGTCGGGGTCGCGCGCGACCGAGTATACCCTTAAAGGGGTGTCCGAGTAGCGTACCTATCCAGGGTTAAAACTTCATGAGGTAGTTCGTTTAACAGTGTACACATCTGAAACAATGTGGAGTGCTTCTCCACCTCCATCTTAACTGCTGTGAGATTGATCCTCGCGCCCCGAGTACCGTACGAGTATGAAGGCAACAGTGGGGCATAATACTCTCTGAAAACTTCAGACCCTCTTTAAAAAACACAGTGAATAAATTTCGAAAGGAAATATTTATATATGTATCATCAAATTTCATAAAATATAACCTTTTGTACATGTCACTAGTTCTCATCAATGGCCCCCCAGATGCTGAAGCCTTGATGAGGATGGGGGACTTAGGGACTAGCTGTTGGACTCTAATTAACAATGGGAACTACTTCCCCACTGGACCTCGGTGCCCAACTGTTGATCCAACTAAATTAGTCAGCACTTTCTCTCCGTTCTTTTGATTACTTCTTATTTTCTCCCATCTCTTCCTCTTGGGCATGAACTTGTTGACGACTTTAGCTTGTACGACTTAGGTTTTGACTGCTGCTTTGGATTTGGCGCAGGGTGGGATGGATGTCATACCATCTCAATCTCTACAAATTTAGATGCCATCACCCTCTGGCAGACCCCATTGGGTGCAGACTAAGTCTGTTAAGAGTCGGGCTCCAATGATCCGGTTTTAAGTCGCCCATATTTGCGGGTAATGGGTGATGCTAGGCATTGGAGTTGTCGGTGGGAGGGGCTAACTACCCCCACTGACCAGTGTACGCCCTCCTTAAGAGAGGCAGCCCCTCTCTAATAGAGGACTGGTCCCCGCTGAAGCCTCTTCTCGTGTTGGGCCACATGGGATAGGAGGACTGAAATCCTCCGATAAGAGGTGGATAACCCGGCTTGCTTCTACTCCAAAAACTAACCCCTCTGTTGACGACCTGGAAACTCTAAAGGACCATGCTACTTATGTTCAAAAACAAAGTAATTTGGGTGACATGGAGAATTTGCGAATCCTTCACGTCACTCAGATCCCCATTGAAACCAATTACGATGTTCTATATAAATTATTTCAATGTTATGGTCACATCAGGGAAATTAGAATGAGGCTTGAAGGTGACAAATGGGATTCATGGATATCATTTGATAACCATGATGAAGCATTCAAAGCTATCAATGATATCATAAATATTAAAATCAGTAATTTAAATTTCAAGGGTGCTCTTTGCGATCGCGTACCTAAGAATCTGGATGTATATAGGCCTGCAGATTGGATTGATAAAGGTATAGAGGTAGTTGTACCTTCCCAGAGAAAGCCAAAACCACCAAAGTGGCTTGTTGCTCAATCAAAAGGGAGTACTGGAAATTATTTCAAAATATGTAAATTTCTTCAAAAGAAAGTAGGTACTATCGCACCAGGAGATATATCTCGGTTTGGAAAGAACAGTTTCCTAATAAGTGCCAAATCAGAAACTCAATCGGTTATACTTTCCAATTCAAATACAGATAACGAAGACATAAAGCTGGATGTGAAACCCCATTTAAACTTCAGTTATGGAAGGGGAGTAGTTTTTAATAGAGACTTATATGAATTCACAGAAGAGGAGATATTGGCCATGTGTCCTTTAACTGTGTGGAAAGTGCATAAAGTCCCTGGAACGTCAATGATTATCCTGACTTTCCAGGATGCTGATGTGCCTTTCCACATTTACATAGAGAATGAACGAATTAAAGTGCGAACTTTTAAGCAGAAGCCGCTGCAATGTTTTAATTGCTTTAGATATGGGCACCCATCTAAAGTATGTAAGAATGATAAAATGTGTAGTACATGCTCTAATGTTTACCATGGGGACCTTAACACTAGAGGCCAATTGTATAAACTGCAATTTCAATCCCAAATCTACGGATAGGAACTGCCAGCAATATAAATTGGAAGAGGCTGCTCTCAATAAATCCAGTATTGAACACATAAGTGTGGGGCATGCCAAGAGACTATTGAGTAAATCAGCAAGTTATGCAAAAGTATTGAAATCGGGAGAAAAAAGGAGGCAGGAGACATCCAACCCACCTAATACTGCCTCTATTCCCCAGAAAAGAAATTTGCCATCTTCTGATAGAATTCTAGAGGATAAGGCAAGAATATCACGTAAGACCTTTCTCACCTCTAGTAAACCTTTGTCCCCTACTACAAAGGATAATACTAACCTCTCTCAGGCTATATCTTTGCCTGCTTTGATGGAGGTTCCACATGAAACAGAATTATCAGGTGCGCCTGTAGTGGGGAAAACATCAAAACCTAATAAATCACCACCTGTCAATAGGAAAAGAGAGAGACCTCCATCTCTCTCACCCCCATTCATTAAAAATACCAAAGTTATGACATCAAATAGATATGATGTTTTGCCTGTTGATATCTCAGATCAACAGGAAAACTTCTTGAATCAATCAAAAATTCAAGTGGAGGTCCACCATCCCCCACAAGAATTAGGTAACAACAACACTGAAAAGGCTAATATAAAACATAATTTATCAAGACCCAAGCTTTAAAAAGCCTACAGAAAATATTGTCAAATCAAAAACTGTCAATGGGAAGACATCATCAAAGATGTCTTCCAGAAAATTATACATAGTTTTTTCATCCATTTTGCAATGGAATTGTCAGGGTTTGAGGGCCAAATATGAAGAACTTAAGCTCTTTATTCATGAGCATTCCCCCATAATTGTATGTCTCCAGGAGAGCAAGCTTGATGCTAATACCCCTTGTCCTCGCAAATATATTAGTTATAGGACACCTTATGATCACGGAGTAGGGAGCCATGGCGGAAGTCTCATGTACATTTGTCGAGATGTTCCCCAAATACCTATATCTATACGTACAACCCTGCAGGCAGTTGTTGTACAAATTGATATAGGGAGAAAATATACAATATGCTCTCTGTACTTACCTCCAAATGATAATATTTTATATGATGATTTAGCAGAGGTCATTCAACAACTCCCTCAACCTTTTCTCTTACTGGGAGATATGAATGGTAGACATCCTTTATGGGGTGATGTTTTGGGCAACACAAGGGGCAATATTATCTCATCAATTGTTGAGAATGAGGATGTGGGACTCCTTAATACAGGAGAGCCCACACACTTCCATGTTCAGACAGGTACTTTGTCATGCATTGACCTTTCAATTGTAAGCTCTAACTGCCTTCTTGATTTTGATTGGAGGACATTAGATGATTGTCATACTAGTGATCATGCACCAATCATTATAAACACCAACAAGGGTCCACTTTTGCAAAGATCGCCACGTTGGAATCTAGACAAGGCAGACTGGGTTAAATTTTCTGAGCTAAGTGAAATCGAAGGGAGAGCAGAACAGTTTGAAAGTGTTGATGATGCCATAGACCTACTGAATGGAACTCTTCATACAGCAGGAGTCAATTCAATTCCCAAAACAACAGAGTTATTCAAACGACGACCAGTCCCGTGGTGGTCTTCAGAACTAACTGCCCTCCACAGAGCCACAAAAAGATCTCTTAACACGATTGCGTAGACGCAGAACTGATGAGAATTTAATTATGTACAAGAAATGTAGAGCACAGTTCCGTCGTGCCATGAAAGAAGCAAGGCGCCAGTCATGGATGTCTTTTGTTTCCTCCATTAACAGTAGAACACCACCATCTCCTGTGTGGAGGAAAGTAAAAAAGATAGCTGGCAAATTCACCCCCAACCCACCACCAGTGTTGAAGGTGAATGGCCAGTATGTAACTGAAGCAAATGAAGTTAGCAATGCCCTGGCTAATAATTTTTCAAATGTATCCAGCAAGTGTGAAGGAGCCCCTGGTCACTAGTATAGAAGCACTGAAGAAAAGAAAATTTTAAATTTTGCAACAAGAAGGGAAGAGTCGTATAATTCTCCTTTCACTGAGGTAGAATTTGATTCCGCACTTGCTCATTGCAATGATGCAGCCCCTGGACCCGATGGAATTCCATCTGCAATGATTAAACATGTACATTTTAATACAAAGCTATTTATTTTAAGCATTATTAATAGAATGTGGCATGATCATAGTTACCCAAGTGTTTGGGAATTAGCCATTATTTTAGCCTTTTTAAAACCTGGTACGGACAAGTTTTTAGCAGCAAACTATCGTCCTATTGCATTGACATCTTGTTTATGTAAAATCTTGGAGAAGATGGTCAATGCAAGGCTGATATGGTACCTTAAAAAGAAAGGTATTTTATCATCGATTCAATGTGGATTCCGAAAAATGCACTCAACGACTGATGTTGATACGACTTGAGTCTTCTATTTGTGAAGCCTTTGCTTCCAAACAGCACCATGTTACAGTATTTTTTGACCTTGAAAAGGCATATAATACCACATGGAGATATGGTATTCTTAAAACCATTCATGAATTAGGATTGAGAGGAGAGCTGCCACTATTTATTCAGGCATTTCTTTCACGTAGAGTTTTTCAAGTGAGAGTGGGGGAAACTATCAGAGAGTAAGTGCCAGGAAGAAGGAGTTCCTCGGGGTAGTGTGTTGAGTGTAACCCTTTTTGCACTAGCAATTAATGGGATATCCTCAGCTATTCCCCAGGATGTTCTCAACATTATTTGTGGATGATCTCTCAATATCATTTGCTGGCACTAGAATGGCAATGGTTGAGAGAAAAATCCAACTCTCTATTGATAAAATTATCCAGTGGGCTGACATGAATGGATTTAAGTTCTCGACAAGTAAAACTACCATTGTCCATTTTTTTCGTATCCGGGGAGTACATCCAGACCCGGATATATACATTAAAGGTCAACGGATACCTTGTGCAAGAGAAGCTAAATTTTTAGGTTTGATATTTGATTGTAGGCTTACATGGGTTTCTCACTTAAAAGCATTAAAAGCTAAATGTGTTGAAGCTCTGAATATCTTGAAAGTATTGTCCCATACATCGTGGGGGGCAGACCGCAATACTATTTTAAAATTATACAAGGCCTTGATTTTTTTCCAAAATTAGTTATGGTTGTGAGGTATATTCTTCAGCCACCCCAAGCCGGTTAAAAATATCAGACTCGATACATCATGCAGGTATTAGATTGTCTACTGGAGCTTTTAAAACCTCGCCTATTCCAAGTCTCCTTGTTGATGCTGGAGAGTTACCTCTAGACCTTTACTGAATGTTTTCCATTCTTTGGTGTTGGTTTAGATTGCAAAGACTCCCTAACTCTCTAGCCTTTCAGACTGCAAGCCTTGTAAGACACGCATCATACTTTGAGTTGCACCCAAAATCTCCTCAACCTTATGGCTTTCGGGTGAAACGATTATTGAATAGTCTGGATATAATTAGAAATAAGGTCCTTCCATTCAAGGTATCATCAACACCTCCCTGGAAGTCACCAGAGATATCTTTTTGTAAATATTTTATTGGAGATAAGAAGAATATGTCAGACCTAGAAGCCAGGTCTCTTTTTAATGAACATGTTAAAGAACATAGAGGATCAACTTTTATCTATACTGATGGCTCCAAATCTGATGCTGGCGTTGGATTTGGAGTACATAGTAATGGTTTTAATTGTAGAGGTGCACTTCCTCTGACCGCTTCCATATTTACTGCCGAACTGTATGGCATATTAATCTGCTATTGAGAAAATAGCATTGGAGAAGGAGGGTAATTTTACAATTTTTAGTGATGCAAGGAGTGTCCTTCAAGCTATGGAAGTTTTTAATTCTAATAACCCTCTAGTTTTAAAGATTTTAGAATGGCTTTTTATTATTGGACGGAGAGGTATAACAGTTCAATTTTGTTGGGTTCCAGCACATGTAGGTGTGTCCGGGAATGAGAAGGCAGATTCACTGGCTAAGGAGGCTGCATCCGAGTTGCTGCCAAGAAGGTATCCCATTCCCTGTAATGATTTCTTACCTGACATCAAGAAATTAGTTTGCAATAAATGGCAACAGCAATGGGATAGTCAAGATGGCAATAAAATGCGAGAGATAACAAATGACATATCTCCTTGGAGGTATAATATGATGCCCCGAAAATGGGAGACGTCTCTTTGTCGTCTCCGTATTGGTCACACTTGGTTGACACACGAGTTTCTGCTGAAGGGCCAACACCAACCGTATTGTGACGACTGTTTAGTACCTCTAACAGTAAGGCATTTGTTGACCGAATGCCCCAATTATAACAACTTGCGGAATAGATATTTGTTTGAGGCTCGAGGTGAGGGTGGCAGGTTCATCCTTGCCAAGATTCTTGGAAATGATGTGTCCTACCATGCAAGTGGCATTTTTAGATTCATTTCAGAAGCAGGTCTTCTGAAAAATATTTAACTTTTATGACATTAAATTTTTATGATTTTAATTGAATACTCTTTATTTTTTATTTTATTTTATTTTTTATTTTTGTATACATAAATTAAATGTTACCGGCGTCAATGACCTCAGGTGTCAGGATGCCGGAAAACTTTTAAATCAATCAATCATTCTCATCAATGATAGCCTACATTATTCTTATCTTGGTTAACCTTTAGAATGTTCCTTAGTATTTTATTGAGAGAGAGGTTTTAATATTATGGAGTTTTATCTCAGGAACACCACCCCAAATGATAACCTTTTGTATTATTATATGGTACACCAAGGAGTAATACATGGTCATAAGAGCAGACTGAGGCACATGTGAGGAGAGTTGATAAAAAAACACCTTGTATTTTACTTAATTTCCTAAAAACTTCAGGTGATTGCAGAGTAAAACTTAACTTATTATCTATAATAGTAAATAATTAATAATAATAAAAATTAATTAATAATAATAAAAGATAATTGATAAAAATAATAAATGATTAATAATAGTGAAAAATAATTAATAGTAATAAAAGATAATTGATCATAATTAGAAATAATTGATAATAAATAATCAATAATAAAATATAATTAATAACAAAAATTATAATAATAATATAAAATAATGATAATAAAAAACAATTAATAATGATAAAAGATAATTAATAATAATAATTGATAATAATTAGAAATAAATAATAATAATAAAAATAATTGATAATATTAAGAAATAATGTTACTTGTTTACAACACCACGCTCTCCATTTACTCCAAAATATTGCAATCCAGCAGTTCTCCTCTTCTTGCTCAGTAATTAGGTGGTTATTTAAATCCTAGGAAAGCAATAAATAGCAAGATATGTTAAGGAAGGGGGAAGTGGTTATAAAAAGAAAATAGCTCGGTTTCCTCACTAAACAACTGGGAACTGACATGTCAACATAGTCAACCAAACAGAATTCGTGATGCCAGCGTACATAAACAGAAGTTCGTGATGCCAGCGTACATTTGATATACTGTATATTCAAAATATACATAATTAAAAATGGAATAATTTACTCAAAAGTGTCCACAAAATATGCAATTTACAAATAGTGACACTTTTGAGTAATCACTCAATTTTTGATTAAGTATATTTTGAATATACATAATATCAAATGTACGCTGGCATCACAAACTTCTGTTTATGTACGCTGGCATCACGAATTCTGTTTGGTTGACTATGCTGACATGTCAGTTCCAAGTCATTTGGTGAGGAAACCGAGCTATTTTCTTTTTATAACCCCTTCCCCCATCTTCAACATATCTTGCTAATTATTGCTTTCCCAGAATTTAAATAACCACCTAATTACTGTGCAAGAAGAGGAGAACTGCAGGAGTGCATTATTTTGGAGTAAATGGAGAGCATGGTATTGTAAACAATTACCAAAATAATTGCTAAAAATAAAAAATAATTGATAATAATGAAAATATTAATAATAATAAAAAGTAATTAATAATAATAAAAAGTAATTAATGATAAACATAATTAATGATAATAGAACATAACTAATGATAATTAAAAATAATTAATAATGTTAAAAAAATAATAATGATGAAAATAGTTAATGATGATAAAAAATAATGATGATAATGAATGAATGAATGAATGATTTAAAGTTTTCAGGCATCCTGACATCTAAGGTCATTGACGCCGGTAATGATGATAAGAAATAATTATTGATAATAGAAAATATATAATGATAATAGAAAATAATTATTAATAAAAGATAATTGATAATGATGAAAATAATTAATAATAAAAAATAATTAATAATAATAAAAGATTAATTAATGATTATAAAAGATATTTAATAACAATGAATAATTAATGATAATGGAAAATAATTAAGGATAATGAATAATTAATAGTAATAAATAAAAAATAATAAATAATTAATAATGATATATAATAATATAACATACATGTACCAAGGCACTTCCCCCAATTTTGGGGGTTAGCCGACATCAAACAAAGGAAACAAAAAAGGGGATGTCTCCTCTCAATGTTCCTCCCAGCCTGACAAGGGACTCAACCGAGTTTGGCTGGTACTGCTAGGGTGGCACAGCCCACCCTCCCACATTATCCACCACAGATGAAGCTTCATAATGCTGAATCCCCTACTGCTTCTACCTCCGTGGTCACCCAAGGCACCGGAGGAAGCAGCAAGGCCTACCGGAACTGCGTCACAATTGCTCACCATTCATTCCTATTTCTAGCACGCTCTCTTGCCTCTCTCACATCTATCCTCCTATCACCCAGAGCTTCCTTCACTCCATCCATCCACCCAAACCTTGGCCTTCCTCTTGTACTTCTCCCAGCAACTCTTGCATTCATCACCTTCTTTAGCAGACAGCCATTTTCCATTCTCTCAACATGGCCAAACCACCTCAACACATTCCTATCCACTCTAGATGGTAATGCATTTCTTACACCCGTTCTCAACCTCAATACTTCGTTCCTAACCCTATCTACTCGAGATACACCAGTCATACTCCTTAGACACTTCATCTCAAACACATTCAATTTCTGTCTCTCCGTCACTTTCATTCCCCACAACTCAGATCCATACATCACAGTTGGTACAATCACTTTCTCACACAGAACTCTCTTTACATTCATGCCCAACCCTCTATTTTTTACTACTCCCTTAACTTCCCCCAACACTTTGCATCCTTCATTCACTCTGACGTACATCTGCTTCCACTCCACCATTTGCTGCAACAACAAACCCCAAGTACTTAAACTGATCCACCTCCTCAAGTAACTCTCCATTCAACATGACATTCAACCTCGCACCACCTTCCCTTCTCGTACATCTCATAACCTTACTTGTACCCACATTAACTCTCAACTTTCTTCCCTCACACACCCTTCCAAATTCTGTCGCTAATCGGCCAAGCTTCTCTTCCGCATCTGCAACCAGTACAGTATCATCCGCAAACAACAACTGATTTACCTCCCATTCATGGTCATTCTCGTCTACCAGTTTCAATCCTCGTCCAAGCACTCAAGCATTCACCTCTCTCACCACTCCATCAACATACAAGTTAAACAACCACGGTGACATCACACATCCCTGTCTCAGTCCCACTCTCACCGGAAACCAATCGCTCACTTCATTTCCTATCCTAACACATGCTTTACTACCTTTGTAGAAACTTTTCACTGCTTGCAACAACCTCCCACCAACTCCATATAACCTCATCACATTCCACATTGCTTCCCTATCAACTCTATCATACGCTTTCTCCAGATCCATAAACACAACATACATATCTTTACCTTTTGGTAAATATTTCTCGCATATCTGCCTAACTGTAAAAATCTGATTCATGCAACCCCTACCTCATCTAAAACCCCCCTGTACTTCTAAGATTGTATTCTCTGTTTTATCCTTAATCCTATTAATCAGTACTCTACCATACACTTTTCCAACTATACTCAACAAACTAATACCCCTTGAATTACAACACTCATGCACATCTCCCTTACGCTTGTATAGTGGTACAATACAGGCACGAACCCAATCTACTGGTACCATTGACAACACAAAACATGCATTAAACAATCTCACCAACCATTGAAGTACAGTCACACCCCCTTCCTTCAACATCTCAGCTCTCACACCATCCATACCAGATGCTTTTCCTACTCTCGTTTCATCTAGTGCACTCCTCATTTCCTCTCTTGTATTTTCTCTCTCATTCTCATCTCCCATTACCGGCACCTCAACACCTACAACAGCAATTATATCTGCCTCCCTATTATCCTCAACATTCAGTAAACTTTCAAAATATTCCGCCCACCTTTTCCTTGCCTCCTCTCCTTTTAACAACCTTCCATTTCCATCTTTCACTGTCTCTTCAATTCTTGAACCCGGCTTCCTTACTATCTTCACTTCTTTCCAAAACTTCTTCTTATTTTCTTCATATGAATGACCCAATCCCTGACCCCACCTCAGGTCAGCTGCCCTCTTTGCCTCACTTATCTTGCGCTTTACTTGCACATTTTTCATTCTATATCTTTTATATTTCTCTACACTATTACTCTGCTGCCATTCTTCAAAAACCCTCTTTTTCTCTTCCACTTTTACTTTAATAAATAATGATAATGATAAATAATTAATAATAATAATAAATAATAATGATAATAATTATTAATAAGGATAATTGATAATAATAATAATAATAAATACCAACAATAATAATAATAATAATAATAATAATAATAATAATAATAATAATAATGATGATGATAATAATGATAATAATTAATAATTGATGATAATAATTAATGATAATTAATAATGATAATAATAATAATAATAAATAATAATTGATTGTAATAATTAATAATAATTAATAATTCATAATAATAATAATAATAATAATAATAATAATAATAGTAATGAAGAATGATAATCAATAATAATTAATAATAATTAATAATAGGTATACTGCATTCTTGCAGACATTTTGCTTAAAGTTCAGCGAGTTCAACTACTATGAAATCTCCTCCATCTATTATTAAATCAATTGTTAGGTCATCTTCTACTTCTTCTTTGCCTCTTTTCATGCCTTTTTATGCTTTCTTTACCTTTCCAACTGTTATGTTCGGTATCAGCTCAGTAGTTTCATTATATCTATTGGTAAAGTGGTTTTTTTATTATATTACTATCAGATAGCATTGTATAGAAATCCTCTGCAATTTTTATCTTTCTATATCTATTGTTGATAATATTTCCATTTTCATCCTTTATATCACCAGCTCTTGTTCAACACACATATCTAGCAGTTTCTTACCACTGGTATGGCATACTTCCCAATGACACCTTCTACCTTTCCAGCACCCACTCTGGCACCTAGTTAACTCATTCCAGAATTAGTTATGATCTTCACTTTTCTCATAACCTGCCCCATATGCACTAACAAAAACTCAACATTCCCTTCCCAACTTAACCTTACCCACATTAACCTAGATGACACCTTCCATTCCACTACTTTACCTGCCATCCATTCACTCAGCAATAAAGCCACACCCTCTCTTACTCTTCCCTTTTCAATACCTGACACTCTACCTGTCACTTCACCAAACATCACTTCACCCTTTCCTTTAATCTTTGTCTCACCCAATGCCAAGGCATCCATCCTTCCATTTCAAAACATACTTCCAATTTAACATCTTTTACTCTCTATAGTACTACATCCATGCGCATTAAAACACCTAGAAACTAGAGTGCGTAGAACAGCTACTCTCCCCCAACTCCTCTTCTTTGATGTCTCACAGGAAATAACTATACTAGAGGAGATTTCTTGTCCTCCCATCCTATCCTTTTTGGTCGACTTTTCCGTCATGCAGGGGTACGCTGGCGCTATTCTTATTGTTGTTATGCCCCTAATTTTTGTATTATGTTGTCAAGGTAAAAGGTTTTCATGGTAGTTGTATATGTATAATCTATTTTCAATCTTGATTCTTGTTCCATTATAGGACGTTATTTTTTTTATTATTTGCCTTACAAAATAAATTTCTTCACACATCATTTAAACTCTAGTCCTGTAATTATGGAGATTACTTCGGCCTGTGCTACAATCGGTCATTGAAATGGATAACATAAAGCCCTTCCTCCTTTCTATTTGGCTATAACTCACTTTAGAAATGTGCCCTAGAAAAATATGGAAGGTTCAAAAGATTCAAAAAACCACTATGATTATTTTAACATTTCAAGACCATGACGTAACCTCTCATGTATAAATCGAAAATGAAAGGATTCTAGTTCGTGTCTACAAACAGAAACCTCTACAGTGCTATAATTGCTATAAATTTGGACATCCATCAAGAGTACGCAAAAATGAAAAGATCTGCAACAATTATTCGGATACCGAGGATGGACCCTGCACTTCTATTTCAAAATGCACTAATTGTAGCCAGAATCATAAAGCTACTAATAAGAAAATGTCCTCAATATGAAATAGAAGAAGCTGCTGTTCAGAATTCAAATGTAGAGCATATCAGTGTAGTATATGCTAGGTGACTTCCAAGAAAAACCAAAAGTTATGCCAAGGCCTTACAATCTAAGGATGGAGTACATACAGAAAAAATTACACCATCACCTAGACTAGGTAAAGTAAAGCATCCTATTGCTAAATCACCTACCAAGGCTGTGAAAATGCTTCTTACATTAAATTCGGTGCCATCCTCCAAGAAGGCACCCCCCTCTATCCTCTAAATCTGCCACCTTCTTAATGAGAGAATGCCTTGATGAAGTTATTGAGCTTCAGCATGGCATATCATTCCCGTGCTGAAACTTGGTGACTGGCAGGAGGGCTCTCGAACTTGGGGAAATTGCTCCCCCAGTTCGAATCTAAAATTCTTTCTTTCATCTTTTTCTTTCTCTCAATATTACTTTGACCTTCTCCTAATTTTATAAACTTTCTTTCGTGTTGCTTTCCCAACTCTATGAGAAAAATTTCTCTTATTATATATATGTTTATATTATGTACATATATATATATATATATATATATATATATATATATATATATATATATATATATATATATATATATATATATTTGTTTATTTATTTTTTGGGGGGAGGGTGCTTGGATGTTTCTACATTTATCATAGCCACTGGTGAGGATGTTTATACATCCGTTATTGCTGCCTGCTTAGATGAATTGGAGGAGGTGTCGCGTTTGGGAGGTATTTGCGTTCAAAGCTATATGTGGGAGTATTGGATGATCTCAGCCATCCCGAAAATGGTTTGGACCTTTTTGGTGGAACTATTCTCAAGTGTTGGGTCTTCGGAATCCAGGGGGATCCAATGCTTGGGGTAGGACTCTTGGCTTTTGGCCGGAAGCCCATCATTACAAATATGGGGAAGATGATTCCATATTTTCTTGGTCTCGGTCCTAATAAGCGTGTTTCGGCTTACACCTGTGCCTCTATATCTGTTTTGATGCTATCCTTCGGGTAGGGTATGGTGTGGACCATCTGGGAAGTATACTCTCATTGTGCCGATAGTGGAGAACGCAAATTTCCTATCTGACCTATGATGCCTCGATATTCTCAAGCAGGTAAACCCCACTTAACCCTTACCGATCATCTACTCCGGTGAAAAGACAGTACCTGCTACTCCAAGTGGTGCTACTCAATGAATCACAATGACTATGATCCCTGCATGGACTCCTTGAAAATGTCTATCAACAATTTAGTACGATTCAATTAATTTTTATGGTATCATTGGGAAGGTATATCATTCTTCTTTTTCACTTTACATTTATAATAGACGTACAGTACTGCGAATACTTATCACAAAGGAAGATGAAACTTTGTGTTATAATTGAGAAAAACATTCGGAAATAGGAATTTTCCCGGTCATTAATCCCCAATAATACGGTTACCTTTTATTTTTTATCGTACAAAGTTTTCACGCAAAAAGCTTATGCATCAGTGCCCATCTCGATGATTTAGTAAACTGATTGCGAGTTTATTTTTTCACGTTTCAATCAATTTTGTTAAGAAATCCAACTATCTAAGCGTGAATTGGCGACGTTCATTTCCTAGCGAGGTCGCTAACGCACTTCTCAGAAATATCAATGGATGGGTTGCCAGTTACCAAAATGGAAACAAATTACTTAAAATTGTTAAAACATATGATATAGTTGAAGGTTTAATTAAATTATGGTATATCAGGTAAAAGTGATATAGAAATAAATAAAAAATTATCCATTAAAGGAAGATTAAATGAAGCTAATAAGGATTTCATGAATATTTCTAACGATATGGCAACTTTAGAAAATTCAGAGGTATTTCACAATCGGTGTCCGAATCCATACCATCCATGCAAAACACACCTATAGCAAATCCAGCCACCTATCTCTTCGACATGAGAGAGAGAGAGAGAGAGAGAGAGAGGGGGGGGGTCAAGCCGGTGATACTCGTGCATTAGAATTACTGATTTTTATTATATTTTTATATACATATAAGCAATTACTAAAAAGACCTATATCATCTACCCTTTATCAGTATTCATTATCGTATGAGACCTTCATACAGGATGGCAGATTTCTACCCATATAAAAAAAATAGTGTTTACCTATCGAGTAGGAATGTACGTACAGCACAGTACATTGTGTTGTTTGTGGTTTATGGCGACACAAACACACATACCCACACACAGACACACACATACATATATATATGTGTATATATATATATATATATATATATATATATATATATATATATATAGACATATATATATATATATATATATATATATATATATATATATATATATATATATTTATATATATACATAATATATATATATATTTATATATATATACATAATATATATATACAGTAGGGTCCCGAATTATGCGAGAATTTGGTCGATTAATGACCTCGTGTAAATGGAAAATCGCGAATTTCGAAACACACAACTAACAGA
Source organism: Palaemon carinicauda (assembly GCF_036898095.1). Lineage (NCBI taxonomy): Eukaryota > Metazoa > Arthropoda > Malacostraca > Decapoda > Palaemonidae > Palaemon > Palaemon carinicauda. Next base: position 95,249,750 of record NC_090729.1, read on the forward strand.
AATAATTCCATTGCGGCCATGGCAACCAGCAATTTGCCTATTCAAATGTGTTTACTACCCATTTCCAATACTTTCTTTGTACTATACTGTATTTCTTTATAATATCAAATTGTTTTTGTAAATAAATAAAAAATTTAATATACTTTAAAGTTCTAATAACTTGAAAAATGGTTAAAATTACAACCAGGATAGGTGTAAACACCATATATTTCCCGTTATAACACAACCCAAAATACAGACAAATTTTAATGTTTGTCATATCTATTGTATAATACAACTGGTGAATAGCAAAACCATCACTCTATAGACTAGCTTGTTGTATGATTGAAAATCCAGAATTATCAAAATAAAGGCGATTTTATATCATGCGTTTCCTAAACACGCTAAAAAGCACAATAGAAAACGACAACCAATGTTTTGTTTACGTTTATCTCTGATCACAACGAAGAAACAGACGCATTTATACATCTGTGTTTTTGAATTGACAGCAATTTTACCAAGTATAGATTATATGTTGAATTTGTTATTACCAATGTTCTAATTATTTTCTATTAGAACTTTCAAATAAATGAAATGAATGCCATTTATGAAATGTTTTTCTTTATGATGCCGCCTGAAACGGAAACCTTCCATTTGTTTACGCTCCATCTTCGATCATAATAAACAAACGAATGCATTAAACACACATGATCTAAGTCATAACTAATGATATTACAAGCATTTAGTAAACATTATGTTATTACAAATATTTTACTTACCGTATCCATATAAATTCCTAAATTCGTAGCAAAGCTGGAAATTTTTTTTCCTTATGCGTTTAATCCACAATAGCAAACTGCCGCTAATGACAGAGTGATAACTTACGATAATTCTAAACTGTTACGAAAGATAATTGTCCTTTCCATATCCAAAATACTTTTCCTAACTTCAGTTATAAGTCAACTTGTACCCACCTCAATTATGGATCCATATGCAAAAAAGGTAAAAGAAGAAATTACTAGGCCTATTTTTAAAGTCACCGAACACTTAGGTTACCGCTATAACGTTCGATGAGAGAGAGAGAGAGAGAGAGAGAGAGAGAGAGAGAGAGAGAGAGAGAGAGAGAGAGAGAGAGAGAGAGAGAGAGGGGATGGTTTTAAAGTACTAAACAATAAATATGATAGGTTATAACACATTGGTGTTTATGTAATATTAACTGTATAGATGGTTTGAATAAGTTAAGAAATGGTGTAAACAATTCTTTGTTATTGTATTCGCGCGGAAGCTAGACATCAGCTGATGTGATCACAGCTAAAAGTAAAACAAAAATAAGTTAGCAATACTCGATTTTTTAAACACACCCGAAATTTAACAACATAAGTACATGTTTTATTATAGCGCAATTGACATTTAAAGAGTAAAAATTTTCTGGAATAGAATGGCGTTTCCTAAAAAATAGTGGTTTGCGGACGAAATCGGTTACCGTATTTTAAGCTATGATTGAAATGGATGTATACACGGTATATTTTTTTCGTTTTGTATTTAATTGACACTTCAAGAAAACTGATTTTGGTTTCTTCATCTATTTGTAAGTATTGTATAACGAGAGAGAGAGAGAGAGAGAGAGAGAGAGAGAGAGAGAGAGAGAGAGAGAGAGAGAGAGAGAGAGAATCAGCTGTTGTAATTGAATGTGTTTTTGTTTCGTGTACCCCCTGAAGCGAGGAATTGATCGTCACGACTAACAATATTCATGTTAATTTCATTCTTAAACTCAAGTTGCCATATGTGAACTATGGTTTTATTTCTTACGGAGAGAGAGAGAGAGAGAGAGAGAGAGAGAGAGAGAGAGAGAGAGAGAGAGAGAGAGAGAGAGAGAGATTTCTGCCATCAAATCTCTCTCTCTCTCTCTCTCTCTCTCTCTCTCTCTCTCTCTCTCTCTCTAGATTTTATTTTACCGTCTACTCTACAAAACCAATGTTTGCAAATCAAATGTATACTGTTTAAAATATGACAAAATATTGACGACTCGTTACCGAAGTTTAGGCTATTCACTGCCGATAAACGAACCCAGTCTACTCGTGAAAACCTTGAAAGCCCAGAGGGAAAAATAAGGCTTTTAAATATACTGTACTAAACAAAAATAATGCTTTAATATACCATCATTAACACTACCATTACAATTATCGTAAGGTTGGAGAAAGATAAAGATTACCGAGAACGTAACCACATTTCTGTTTACATTTTGTCAGCTGGACTCGCACAGTTAACAGTTGATTTCATTGTTGATGTGGAATTTTATCCTTAAATAGGCTATTCATTATGAAATTATGTTAATGAAATGTAATGTTAATATTGTTTTGTAACATTTATTATAAATCACCGTATTTAGGGCTACCAATATACTTAACCCTGGATAGGTACGCTCCTCGGACACCCCTTTAAGGGTATACTCGGATGCGAACGACCCCGACGCCAAAAAAAATTCTTGAAAAATCAGTTTTTGCAGTAACCTCCTTTTTTCTTTTGCCAAAAAAAACTTCAATGAATGCTTAAAACAACTGTAAAGATAAATACTACTCATCTGCAGAAAAACTATTTATTATAAATATTTTAAAAAATTAAGTAGAAAAAAAAAGACCTGACATAAAAATTCATAAAAAAAAAGTTTATACATATATACACAAATCCTTTTAGGAATTGATTCTTGAATGTTTAGGACACATCTTGATGTATTTTGGATGAAGTCAGACCCATGGAGGTGAAGATCTGAAATGAGAAAAAAAGGGTAACTTTTTTTGGCCAAAAAAATTTGTCCAAATTTCATGAATTTTTTTGGGTACCCAAATGAAATAGGAAGTGGCTAATTTTTTTAGGGAATAAACATATGTTATCCTAAAATAGAAATATGTAAAAAAATCTTCATTATTTTGTAAATTACATTTATATCAGGGGCCATATCTAAAGGTAATTTTTTGAGTACTTAGACATTTCGTAAAAAAATACATATATTTAATATATAATATGATATTTATGCAGGTAAAAATATACCAAAATATCACAAATTCTATAGGGAACAAGAATATATATAGATAGGGCAGCTTACGCTTCGGATATGTCCACAAAATGGCCGCCAACCACACTGACTCAGACTCCCTAATCTGCCACTTGAAATGTAGGAAGGGTATGTCAATTTCAAGGTGTTATTTACTAATCTAATTATTATTGGATATGCATAAAAATTGTATGGTGGGTTGCTGGATAATTGTCGATTATTTTACGACTATAAAATTAAAATTCTGACCCAAAAAATTTTTTTTGAAGGGAAATAAAATCGAAAAAAAAAATGTGAAACAATATTTTAGCTAAAAAAATTTGATGATATTCAATCAAAAAAAAAGTAAACAAAATTTTCCGACAAATAAACATCTAGAGGAATCATTACTCTGTGATAGTTCCTTAGTACGTAGTAATTTTGAAAGAATTGGGAAAAAACGAAAAAATGGCAATCACCGGAAAATCGAACACATACCTATATATACGCCATATCTGGCTAAAAAAAAGATAGGCATGGGTAGCCAGATCATCTAGAAACACTTTCCAACACTATAAAAATATAAGTTTTGCGACACTACTTGCCAATTCCTTACGGTAACATGACTAAGCAAAAAAATGCAAAACAAATAAAAAGGGGCACTCGCGGAAAAATGGCTAACATTCTAATATACGGCATTTCAGAAAAAAAAAATTCAGCCACGTGCTAGGCAAACCATCAAGGCACATTTTCCGACAAATAAACATCTAAATGAATAATTACTCTGTGATAGTTCCTTAGTACGTAGTAATTTTGAAAGAAATGGGAAAAAACGAAAAAATGGCAATCACAGGAAAATCGAACACATACCTATATATACGCCATATCTGGCTAAAAAAAGAAGATAGGCATGGGTAGCCAGATCATCTAGAAACACTTTCCAACACTATAAAATTATAAGTTTTGCGACACTACTTGCCAATTCCTTACGGTAACATGACTAAGCAAAAAAATGCAAAACAAATAAAAAGGGGCACTCGTGGAAAAATGGCCATTCTAATATACGGCATTTCAGAAAAAAAAAATTTCAGCCACGTGCTAGGCAAACCATCAAGGCATATTTTCCGACAAATAAACATATAAATGAAATATTACTCTGTGATAGTTCCTTAGTACGTAGTAATTTTGAAAGAAATGGGAAAAAACGAAAAAATGGCAATCACAGGAAAATCGAACACATACTTATATATACGCCATATCTGGCTAAAAAAAAAATAGGCATGGGTAGCCAGATCATCTAGAAACACTTTCCAACACTATAAAAATATAAGTTTTGCGACACTACTTGCCAATTCCTTACGGTAACATGACTAAGCAAAAAAATGCAAAACAAATAAAAAGGGGCACTCGCGGAAAAATGCCCAACATTCTAATATACGGCATCTCAGATAAAAAAAAAAAAGACATGCACGTGTTAGCCCAACCATCAAGGCACACTTTCTAACACATAAACATGAAAAAAAAATGAATAATATACGGCAATTCCTTACTACGTAGTAATTTTTACAAATATTGAAAAAAAAACAGAAATTGGTAACCGCAGTTAAATACCCAATATACCAATAACTACGTCGTATCTGCCAAAAACAAAGTCATGCATGGGTAGCCAGATCATCTAGACACACTTTCCAACATTAAAAAAGCAAAAGTTTTACGACATAATTTCGCAATATCTTACGGAAAAATGACTTGGCAAAAAAATGAAAAAAAATGAAAAAGGGGCACTCGCGGTAAAATGGTCCTCGTGGTGATGAACGACATTTTAACTAAAAAAAAAAACATGCACATGGTAGCCAAACAATCCACCAAGACTTTCCACAACTGATAACCTATACAAGTTGCACCATTCTACGACAATTTCATAATACGTAATAACTTTGATAATTATGCAAACTACCTTAGAAGGGTAAACTCGGACGCGAACGACCCCGACGCGTCTCAGAAATCGGGGAAGGAGTACAGCTACTCCAATGCACATCTGGACACTACTAGAGCGTGTAGGGGAGACACCTCCTGCAGGTCGATCACCCACAAATTCAGTCACGGGGGTGAGTCACGTGAGAAAAACCTGTTTTTTTTTGACGCTCGGGGTCGCAAACGACCCATCGTACCTATCCAGGGTTAAAAAGACAATAGATTTGATACATTTTGTAGTGCTTGACTCGCGAACTTTGAACAGCCTCGCCGATACAGAAAATTTATTTTTGAAAAATAGCGATTGCGGAAAAGGGGAATCGTGTAATTCGAACACGCTTAATTCGGGACCCTACTGTATATATATATATATATATATATATATATATATATATATATATATATTCATATGGATAAATATCAACACAACATCGTGTTCAAATAGAAATAAATTTCTACCTCTCGTGGCATGGTTGGTTTCGACCTGGCCTTTCATTAGAAGGGGCTAGCGTTCGATCCCAAGTATGAGGTAGAAATTTATTTCTATTTGAACACGATGTTGTGTTGATATTTATCCATATTGACTCATTAGGGGTAATTTGAATGAATTACTACCAATTGTGTCACGTGGTGGCCCGGGGAAATCTGGTAAAACTCGCTGGTAAAGAGACTGATGTCTCACCAGGTAAATCCTCGGACAGCTAGATTAA
>NC_090729.1:95265443-95285443 GCF_036898095.1 Palaemon carinicauda
GAATTGCATGTGTACAAACCTGCTGATTGGTTTGAAAAAGACACAAATGTACATACCCATGCCTTCACAGAGAAAACCCAAACCACCAATGTGGCGTGTTGCTGAACCTAAAGGGATAGTAAGGAGTTTATTCAGAAAAAAAGTAGGAACCATTGCACCTGGAGATATATCTCGTTTTGGGAAAAATAGTTATCTCATCCATGCCAAATCTTCGATTCAGTCTGCAATACTATCTAACTTACAGACAGGCAGTGATGAAATTACATTGGAAATGGAACCTCATCTAAATTTTAGTTATGGAAGGGGAGTGGTCTTTAATAAAGACCTGTACGAATTTACAGAGGAGGAGATCCTTTCCATGTGTCCACTAAATGTATGGAAGGTGCATAAGGTTCCTGGAACATCAATGATTATACTTACTTTCCAGGATGCTGATGTACCTTTCCATATTGTTATTGAAAATGAAAGGATTAAACTTCGGCCTTTGAAACAAAAGGCCCTGCAATGTTTTAATTGTTTTAAATTTGGACACCCATCCAAAGTTTGCAAAAATGAAAAAAATGTGTGGTATTTGCTCCAAAACCTATCATAGAGAATGTACACTTGAGGCCAGGTGTTCAAACTGCAATTTGAATCATAAATCAACTGATAGGAGATGCGAACTGTATAAGTTGGAGGAAACTGCCCATAAACAAATCAAGTTTAGAACACATAAGTGTGGGACATGCAAAAAACTGGTTAATAAATTAACCAGCTATGCAGAGGCCTTAAAATCAAAGGGAAATTTACTGCAGGAGACATCAAACTGACCTACCACTGTCAGTAATCCTAAGAAAAGAAATACAACTTCTGATGATAGAGTACTGCATGACATGGTAATCATACTGCCCTTTGAGTCTCTGCCACAGTGTATTAAAAATGGGTCATTGCCCATTTCTGTACAGTTTTCGTCCCCCATTACCAACAATAGTAATAACCTCTCTCAGGCCATGTCCTTGCCTGATTTGATGGAGATTCCACCTGACACCAAGTTACCAGGTGCACCTGTATTGGGGAAGGTGCAAAAACCTGGTAGCTCACCACCTACTAATCGGAAAAGAGAGAGACCTCCATCTCTCTCGCCCCCTTCCATAAGAAATATCAAAATTACGACGTCAAATAAATATGATGCTTTGTCTGTTGATGTTTCTGATCAACTGGAAGTGGATTTAAATAAATCGGAATTTCAAGTGGAGGTCCGGCAACCTCCTCAACAATCAGATAAAAAAGACAAAAAGAAAATCATAAATGCTAAACCCAATCTATCAAGACCCTCTTTAATAAAACCACCTGGAAATAGTGTTAGATCAGAAACTGCTAATGGGAAATCTCCATCCAAGTGGTCTACCAAATTATAAGTCATAGCGTAGTTTTTTCCTCCATTTTGCAATGGAATTGTCAAGGTTTAAGGGCTAAATATGAAGAACTTAAGCTCCTTATTCATGAGCATTCCCCCATAATTATATGTCTACAGGAGAGCAAACTTGATCATAATACTCCTTGTCCTCACAAATATATTAGTTATAGGACACCATATGATCACCAAGTGGGAAGCCATGGCGGAAGTCTCATATACGTTCGTCGAGATGTTCCCCAAGTTTCTCTGTCTGTTTGTACACCTCTGCAGGCAGTGGTTGTACAGGTTGATATAGGGAGAAAATATACAATTTGTTCTCTGTACTTGCCTCCAAATGATAACATTGGAGATTTGAATGGTAGACATCCTTTGTGGGGTGATATTTTAGCAAACACGAGGGGGAATATCATATCATCAATTGTGGAAAATGAAGATGGGGGAGTACTTAATACAGGAGAGCCCACACACTTTCATGTCCAGACAGGTACCTTGTCATGTATTGACCTATCAATCATAAGCTCTAATTGTCTTCTTGACTTCGATTGGAGGACATAAGATGATTGACATGCTAGTGATCATGCATCAATCATTATAAATACCAACAATGGTCCACCTTTACAGAGATCACCATGATGGAATCTTGACAAGGCAGACTAGGATGAATTTCGTGAGCTAAGCGAAATTGAGGGGGATGCAGGACAGGTTGAAAATATTGATTATTCCTTAGACTTACTGAATGGAACTCTCCATACAGCATGAGTCGATTCAATTCCCAAAACAACAGGGTTATTTAAACGACGACCAGTCCCGTGGTGGTCTTCAGAACTAACTGCCTGCACAGAGCCACAAGATCTCTAACGCGATTGCGTAGACACTGAACTGATGAGAATTTAATTATGTACAAGAAATGTACAGCGCAGTTCCGTCGTGCCATGAAAGAAGCAAGGCGCCAGTCATGGATGTCTTTTGTTTCCTCCATTAACAGTAAAACACCACCATCTTCTGTGTGGCGGAAAGTAAAAAAAAGAGCTGGCAAATTCACCCCCAACCCACCACCAGTGTTGAAGGTGAATGGTCAGTATGTAACTGAAGCAAATGTTGTTAGCTATGCCCTGGCTAATAATTTTTCAAATGTATCCAGCAAGTGTGAAGGAGCCCCGGATCACCAGTATAGTAGCATTGAAGAAAAGAAAATTTTAAATTTTGCAACAAGAAGGGAAGAGTCGTATGATTATCCTTTCACTGAAAGAGAATTTGATTCCGAACTTGCTCATTGCAACAAGACAGCCCCTGCTAGTAAGAAGGAGTTCCTCAGGGTAGTGTGCTGAGTGTAACCCTTTTTGCACTAGCAATTAATGGGATATCCTCAGCCATTCCCCGGGATGTTCTCTCAACATTATTTGTGGATGATCTCTCCATATCATTTGCTGGAGCTAGAATGGCAATGGTTGAGAGAAAAATACAACTCTCAATTGACAAAATTATCCAGTGGGCCGATATGAATGGATTCAAGTTCTCGACAAATAAAACTACAATTGTCCATTTCTGTCGTATCCGGGGATTACATCTAGACCCGTATATATACATCAAAGCTCAACGGATCCCATGTGTAAGTGAAGCTATATGTTTAGGTTTGATATTTGATTGTAGGCTTACATGGGTTCCTCACTTAGAAGGGTTAAAAGCTAAATGTCTTGAGGCTCTGAATCTTTTAAAAGTATTGTCTCATACATCATCGGGGGCAGACCATAAAACTATTTTGAAATTATACAAGGCCTTAATTTTTTCCAAAATTAGTTATGGCTGTGAAATATACTCCTCAGCCACCCCAAGCCGATTAAATATATTACATTCAATACATCATGGTGGTATAAGATTGTCCACAGGAGCGTTTAGAACCTCACCTATCCCAAGTCTCCTTGTTGATGATGGAGAGTTACTTCTAGACCATTACCGCATGTCTTCCATTATTCGGTATTGGTTTAGGTTACAAAGACTCTCCAACTCTTAAGCTTTTCAGACTACAAGCCTTGTAAGGAACTCAACATACTTTGAGTCGCACCCAAAATCTCCTCAACCATATGGCTTTCGAGTAAAACAATTACTAAACAGTCTTGATAAAATTAGAGGTAAGGTACTTCTATGTAAGATACCATCAACCCCTCCGTGGAAATTACTAGAGATATCTTTCTGTAAATATTTTATTGGTATTAAAAAACCTGACTGAATTAGAAGCTAGGTTCCTTTTTTATGGAACATGTTGAAGAACATAGGAAGTCAACTTTTATGTATACCTATGGCTCCAAATCCGAAGGTCTCCCATTCTTTGTAATGATTTTTTTACCAGCAATTCGGAATTCTATTTATAACAATTGGCTACAGCATTGGGATAGTTTAAGCGGAAATAAGATGAGAGAAATTGCTATTGGTATATCCCCTTGGAGGTATAATTGGATGCCCCGAAAATGGGAGACGACTATTTGTTGTCTCCGCATTGGTCACACCCGGATGACACACGAGTTTCTGCTGGCTGGCCAACACCAACCATATTGCGACGACTGTTTGATACTCATGACAGTGAGGTATTTGTTGACTGAATGCCCCACTTATAGCTCTGAAAGAAATAGATATCTGTTTGAGGCTCGTGATGAAGATGGGAGGCTCATTCTTGCCAAGATCCTTGGACATGATGTGTCTTACAATGCCATTGGCATTTTTAACTTCATACCAGAAGCAGGTCTTAATGCTATTCAACTTTTATATCATATTAACTTCTGGTGGAATTTCTAGATTTATATCCGAAGCAGGTCTTCTTAATGCTATTTAACTTTTATAACATATTTACATCTCTGGTTTTAATTGAATACTCTTTTAATCTTTATTTATGATAAACGATATCAGCGTCAATGACCTTCGATGTCAGGAGGCCAGAGAACTTCAAATCAATCAATCTAAATCTGCCACACCTCAGATGAAAAGCCCAAGGCTTTCATCTCGGGTAGTTTCATTGCGAGATATAGGGGATGAATCCCCTGCTAGAGAGCTATTTGATGCATATGCCATAATGGAAGTGCATAATCCTAATGGCTCTCCATCTTTCAATCAGAAAAGAGGGGAGACCACCATCTCTGTCTCCTCCAACGAGAAATGCAAAAATACCTATTGCAAATAGGTTCAATATTTTATCTGAAAAAGATGATGAACCTTCAAGAAGCTTAAATCAATAAAAAATTCAAGTTGATGTTCACCATCCCCCTCAAGAATTAGGTAAAAAGAACATTAAAAGGGCAAGTGTAAAACCTAATTTATTAAGACCTTCTCTAAAGAAGCCGACAGGAAATATTGAATTAAAAACTGCCAATGGGAAGACCTCATCCAAGATGTCTTCCAGAAATAATCCAGAGTTTTCTCCTCCATTTTGCAATGGAATTTTCAGAGTTTAAGGGCCAAATATGAAGAACTTAAGCTCCTCATTTATGAGCACTCCCCTATAGTTGTTTGTCTACAGGAGAGCAAGCTTGATTCTAATACTCCATGCCCTCAAGAGTTATGTTAGTTATAGGACACCATATGATCAACAAACAGGGAGCCATGGCGGAAGTCTTGCATACGTTCGCCGAGATATTCCCCAAATATCTTTACCCGTTTGTACCCCTCTGTAGGCAGTGGTTGTACAAATTGATGTAAGGAGATAATACACAATTTTCTTTCTTTATTTGCCTCCTAATAACATCTCTTGTTTTCGGATTTTAATAGTAGACATCATTTATGAGGTGATGTTTTAGCAAACAAAAGGGACAACATTATATCATTAATTGTGGAAAAAGATGTGGGACTACTTGATACAGGAGAGCCCACGCACTTTCATGTTCAGACAGGTACCTTGTCGTGTCATTGACCTATCAATCGCAAGCTCTAATTGCCTTCTCGATTTCGATTGGAGGACATTAGATGATAGGCATACTAGTGATTATGCACCAATCATTATAAACCTTTACAGTGATCCCCACGATGGAATCTTAAGAAGGAGAACTAGAATAGATTCTATGAGCTAAGCGAAATTGAAGGGAATGCAGAACAGTTTGAGAATATTGATGATGCCATAGACTTGCTGAATGGAACCCATAATACGGCAGGAGTCAATTCAACTCCCAAAACAACAGGGTTATTCAAACGACGATCAGTCCCTTGCTGGTCTTTGGAACTAACTGCCCAGCACAGAGCCACAAGAAAGTCTTTAACTCAATTGTGCAGACGCCATACTGAGGAGAATTTAATTATAAATAAGAAATGTATGTCATTTCTCCAATGTATCAAGTAATTGTTAAGTTGCTCCTGGTTACCAGTATAGAAGCAATGAAGAACAAAAAATGCTAAATTTTGCAACAAAATAGGATAAATCCTACAATAATACTTTTATTGAAAGGGAATTTGATTCCGCACTTGCTTTCCTCTTAACGAGAGAATGCCGTGATGTAGTCATGTGGTTTCTTCATATTGTTGAAGAATTGTGACGGGGAAGAGGGCTCTCAAACTTGGGGAAATTGCTCAACAAGTTTGAATCTAAATTTCTCTTCCTTTCAAATATTTCTTCTGCTCAATGTTACTTTGACTTTCTTTTGTCTTGCTGTCCTAACTCTATGAGTATTATTTCTCTTAAGTTTATATATATGTATATATGAATGGATGTATATATATTTATTTTATTTGTTCATTTATTTATTTATTTATTTTCTATTTCATTTAAATGGCATGGATATTTCCACATTCATTATTACGGCCTTGGGAGGTATTTTCATTCAAAGGTATATATTAGAGTATTGGAGGATCTCAGCCATCCCGAAGATGGTTTGGACCTTTTTGGCGGAACTATTTTCAAGGATTGGGTGATGGGAATCCGGGGGGATCCAATCTTTCACGTGAGAATCTTGGCTTCGGGCCCCAAGCCCATTATTACAGATTTGGGGAGGATGATTCCTTATTTTCTTGGTCTCAGTCCTAACAAGCAGGTTTAACTTACACCTGTGTCTCTATATCTGTTTTGGTGCTATCCATTGGATAAGGTATGGGGTGGACCATCTGGGAAGTATACTCTCATTTTGGTGATAGTGGAGAATGCAACTTTCCTTTCCAATATATGATACTTTCTTAATATTCTCAAGAAGGTAAACCAACCAACAACAAAAACAAACTAGAGACAGCCTTCTGTTATGGATCCTGCTGACAACGAAACCCCCTCCCCTGGATATGCTGACTCCTCCTCGGCACTGTTGGCGACCTCTTGCAATTCTATTAGGGAAAATTTGGTTGCTGACTTAGGAATGAAAAAGGACCACTGCAATGTTCAGAAATTAAAAGTCATTCATATATGTGATTTGCCAATAAGCTGTCATTATGAAGCATTGTGGATGACCTTTAAAGCTTATGGTAAGATTACTGAAATATGTATGAATTTTAGGGAAGATGACAAATGGGCAGTATGTATTTGCTTTTATATTCACGAGGAGGCTTTTAAAGCAGTTTGTGTGGTCTCAAACATTAAAATTGATGATAGCAAGATTACAGGAGCACTGTGCAATATTGCTCCTAGAAACCTAGACATATATTGCCCCAGTGATTGGCACCAAAATGAGTCTATGGACCTGAAAACAAAATTAGTAAGTGAAAGAAAGCCTAAACCACCAATGTGGATTATAGCAACCTCAAAGAAAGAAGAATATAACTATTTCAAATTTAGTCAACTAATACAACAGAAAGTACTACGGGCTGCAAGAGTGCAAGAGCCCGTGCCTGGCCGTAAGGGCCAGGCAATCTTCAACAACAACAACAGAAAGTAGGCACTATAGAGCAAGGAGACATTTCTAGATTTGGCAAGAAGTCCATTTTAATTCATGCCAAATCTAGAACACAGCCTATTATGCTAAATAATATTAAGGTAGAAGAAAATTTAATGGTAGACATTAAGCTGCATTTGAATTTCAGTTATAGTAAAGATTTTTATGAATTTAATGAAGAAGGAATATTAGATATGTGCACTAGAGAGATGTGGAAGGTTCATAAGATTCCAAGAACCACTATTATTATTTTAACATTTCAAGACCATGGTATACCCTCCCATGTATACATCGTGTCTACAAACAGAAACCATTACATTGTTATAATTGCTATAAATTTGGACATCCATCAAGACTATGCAAAAATGAAAAGATCTGCAAAATTTATTGGGATCTTGAGCATGGACCCTCACTTCTATTTCAAAGTGCCCTAATTGTAGCCAAAATCATAAAGCTACTAATAAAAAATCCCCTCAGTATGAAATAAAAGAAGCTGCTGTCCAGAAGTCAGATGCAGAGCATATCAGTGTAGGATATGGTAGGCGACTGCTAAGAAAAACTAAGAGTTATGCCAAGGCCTTACAAAATAAGGATGCAGGACACATAGAAAAAATTACACGACCTGAACCAGGTAATGTAAGTCATCATATTGCTAAATTACCTTCCAAGGCCCATGCCTCTTACTTTAAATTCGGTGCCACTCGTCCAAAAGGCACCCCCTTTTCCTCTAAATATGCCGCCCCTCGGATGAAAAGCCCAAGGCTTTCATCTCAGGTAGCATTATTGCCAGATTTAGGGGAGAAATCCCATGATAGAGAGTTATTGGATGCACCTACCATAATGGAGGTGCATAAGCCTAATGGTTCTCCATCTCTCAATCGAAAAAGAGGGAGACCACCATCCCTCTCCCCTCCAACGAGAAATGCAAAGTTACCTATTGGAAATAAGTACAATATTTTATCTGAAAAAGATGAACCTTCAACAAACTTTAATCAATCAAAAATTCAAGTTGAGGTTTACCATCCCCCTCAGAAATTAGGTTAAAAGAACATTTTGCAATGGAATTGTCAGGGTTTAAGGGCCAAATATGAAGAACTTAAGCTCATCATTCCTGAGCACTCCCCTATACGTGTATGTCAGCAGGAGAGCAAGCTTGATGCTAATACTCCATGTCCTCAAGAGTATGTTAGGTATAGGACACCATACGATCAACAAACAGGGAACCATGGTGGAAGTCTTACATACGTTCACTGAGATGTTCCCCAAATATCTTTACCCATTTATACCCCTCTGGAAGCAGTGGTTTTACAAATAGATGTTGGGAGAAAATACACGATTTGGTCTCTTTATTTACCTCCTAATGACAACATTTCGTATCATGATATAGTAGAGGTGATTCAACAACTCCCTCAACCTTTTCTCTTGTTGGTGGATTTTAATATTACATTCCATTATGGGGCGATGTTTTAGTAAAAACTAGGGGCAACATTATATCATCAATTGTGGAAAATGAAGATGTGGGATTTCCTAATACAGGAGAGCCCACTCACTTTCACGTTCAGACAGGTACTTTTTCGTGCACTGACCTATCAATCTCAAGCTCTAATTGCCTTCTCGATTTTGATTGGAGGACATTGGATGATTGGCATACCAGTGATCATGCACCAATCATTATAAACCCCAACAATGGTCTACCTTTACAGAGATCACCACGATTGAATCTTGAGAAGGCATAGCTTTCATGAGCTGAGCAAAATTGAATGGAATGCAGAACATTTTGAGAATATTGATGATGCCATAGACTTGCTGAATGGAACTCTCCATACAGCAAGAGTCAATTCAATTCCCAAAACAACAGGGTTATTCAAACGAAGACCAATCCCTTGGTGGTCTCCAGAACTAACTGGCCTGCACAGAGGAACAAGAAAGTCTTTAATTCGATTGCCCAGACACCATACTGATGAGAATTTAATTAAATACAAGAAGTGTAGAGCCAGGCTTGGGTGTCTTTTGTTTCCTCCATTAACAGTAGAACACCACCATCCTCCGTGTGCAGGAAAGTAAAAAAGATATCAGGTAAATTCACCCCCAACCCACCACCAGTGTTAAGGGTGAATGGTCAATATTTGACTGGAGCAACTGAGGCTAGAAATGCAATGGCTGATCATTACTCCAATGTATCAAGCAAGTGTGAAGTAGCTCCTGGTTACCAGTATAGAAGGTGTGAAGAACGTAAAATGCTAAATTTTGCAACAGAAAAGAAGAAATCCTGCAATAATCCTTTTACCGAAAGGGAATTTGATTCCGTATTTGCAACGATACAGCCCCTGGTCCTGATGAAATTCCTTATGCAATTATCAAACATGTACCTGTTAATACTAAGTTATTTATTTTGAGGTTTATTAACAGGATATGGCATGATCATAGTTATCCAAGTGTTTGGGAACTATCCATTATTTTAGCCTTTTTAAAACCTGGTAAGGATAAATTTTTAGCAGCAAACTACTGACCAATTGCATTGACATGTTATTTATGCAAGATCATTGAGAAGAGGGTCAATGCAAGACTGGTATAGTACCTGCAGAAGAAATGTATTTTATCACCTATCCAGTGTGGATTTAGGAAAAAGCATTCAATGACAGATGTGTTGGTATGACTTAAGTCCTCTATTTGTGAAGCTTTTGACCTTGAAAAAGCATATGATATTAAATGGAGATATGGTATTCCTAAAATTACTTTGGGATTACAAGGAGAGCTGCCATCGTTCATTCAATCATTCATTTCACATACTGTATATTTTTTCAAGTGCGAGTGTGAGAAACTCTATCAGAGAGAAAAAGTCAGGAAGAAGGAGTTCCACAGGGTAGTGTGCTAAGTGTAACTATTTGCACTAGCAAGTAATGGGCTATCCTCTCATTCCTCAAATATTCTCTCGACACTATTTGTAGATGATCTCTCCATATCATTTGCTGGATCTAGAATGTCGATGATTGAGAGAAAATTACAACTCTCAATTAACAAAATTATTCAGTGGGCTGATATGAATGGATTTAAGTATTCCTCAAGCAAAACTACTGTTGTCCATTTCTTTCGTATTCGGGGAGTACCCTGATATATACATCAAAGGTCAACGGATCCCATGTGTAAGCGAAGCTAGATTTTTGGGATTGATATTTGACTGTAGGGTTACATGGGTTCCTTACTTGAAAGCTTTAAAAGTAAAGTGTCTTAAACCTCTGAATCTTTTAAGAGTTTTGTCCCATACATCATGGGGAGCAGACCGCAAAAATATTTTGAAATTTTATAAGGGCTTAATTTTTTTCGAAAATTAGTTATGGATGTGAAATATACTCCTCAGCCACCCTGAGTCGACTAAAAATTTTAGATTTTCTACATCATACTGGTATCAGATTAGAAACAGGAGCCTTTAGTACTTCACCTATCTCAAGCCTCCTTGTTGACACTGGAGAGTTACATTTAGACATGTACTGAAAGTCTTCTATTGTTCAATGTTGGTTTACTTTGCAAAGACTTCCATATTCTTTATCATTTCAGACTACAAGCCTTGTAAGGTGCTCAACATACTTTGAGATGCACCCTAAATCTCCTCAACCTTATAGTTTTTGGGTGAAACAACTATTGAACATTCTTGATATAATTAGAAGTAAGGTGCTTCCATTTAAGATATCATCAAACCCTCCGTGGAAATTACCTTAGATATCTTTTTGTAAATATTTTATTGGTGTTAAAAAGAATATGACTGAATTAGAACCTAGGTTTCTTTTTATGGAACATGTTGTAGAACATAGGGTATCAACTTTTATATATACTAATGGCTCCAAATCCGATGTTGGCATTGGATTTGGGGTAAATAGTAATGGTTTTAATTGTAGAGGTGCACTTCCTCTAACAGTTTCCATATTTACTGCCAAACTGTATGGCATACTAAAAGCTATTGAGAAATTGGCGTCGGAGGAGAGGTGTAATTTTACTATTTTTAGTGATGCAAGGAGTGTCCTTCAAGCTTTAGAAGTTTTTAATTCTGGTAACCCTTTAGTTTTAAAGATTTTAGAATGGCTTTTTATTATTGGACTGGGAGGTATATCAGTTCGATTTTGTTGGGTATCAGTGCACATAGGTGTGTCTGGGAATGAGAAGGCAGATTTACTGGCGAAGAATGCTGCATCCCAGTTGCTACCAAGAAGGTATCCCATTCCTTGTAATGATTTCCTACCTATCATCAAGAAAATTGTTTTATGATAATTGGCAACAGCACTGGGATATTCTAGATGGCAATAAAATGAGAGAAATAATAAATGTCATATCTCCTTGGAGATAAAACATGATGCCCCGAAAATGGGAAACGTTTCTTTGTTGTCTCCGCGTTGAAGAACATAGGGAATCAGCTTTTATATATACCGATGGCTCCAATTCTGATGCTAGCGTTGGATTTGGAGTATATAGTAGTTCTTTTAAATGTAGAGGGGCACTTCCTCCAATATCTTCCATCTTTACTGCTGAATTATATGGCATACTAACCGCTATTGAGAAAATAGCGTTAAACGAGGAGGGCACTTTTACCATTTATAGTGATGTAAGAAGTGTCCTTCAAGCTTCAGAAGGTTTTAATTCTAGTAACCCTTTAGTTTTAAAGATTTTAGAGTGGCTTTTAATTATCAGCCTAAAAGGTATAACAGTTCGTAGGTGTGTCTGGAAATGAAGAGGCAGATTCACTGGCAAAGAGTGCTTCAGCCAAGTTACTACCAAGAAGGTCTCCCATTTTTTGTGATGATTTTTTACCAGCAATTGGGAATTATATTTATAACAAATGGCAATAGCATTGGGATAGTTTAAGCGAAAATAAGATTAGATAAATTGCGATTAGTATATCCCCTTGGAGTTATAATGGGATGCCTCGAAAATAGGAGACTACTCTTTGTCGTCTCCGCATTGGTCACACCCTGATGACAAACGAGTTTCTGCTGGCTGGCCAACACCAACCATATTGCGACGATTGTTTGATACCCTTGACAGTGAGGCATTTGTTGATTGAATGCCCCACTTATAGCACTGAAAGAAATAGATATCTGTTTGAGTGAAGATGGCAGGTTCATCCTTACCAAGATCCTTAGACATGATGTGTCATACAATGACAGTGGCATTTTTTAATTTATTTCAGAAGCAGGTCTTCTTTATGCTATTTAACTTTTATATCATATTAACTTCTATTGGAATTTATAGATTTATATCAGAAGCAGGTCTTCTTAATGCTATTTAACTTTTATAACATATATACTTCTCTGGTTTTAATTGAATATTCTTTTAATCTTTATTTATAATAAATGATATCGGCGTCAATGACCTTCGATCACACCCGGTTGACACACGAGTTTCTGCTAAATGGCCAACACCAACCATATTGCGACGACTGTTTGGTACCCTTGACAGTGAGATATATGTTGATTAAATGCCCCACATATAGTACTGAAAGAAATCGATATCTGTTTAAGGCTCGAGGTGAGGATGGTTTTTGGACATGATGTGTCCTACTATGCGAGCAGCATTTTTAGATTTATTTCAGAAGCAGGTCTTCTGAAAACCATTTAACTTATATAATGACATCATAGCTTTTATAGTGTTAATTGAATATTCTTTTATTTCTTGTATATAATAAATGATATCTGTGTCAATGACCTTTGATGTCAGGATGTCAGAAAACTTTAAATCAATCAATCAATCAACAACTGATGTGTTGATACGACTTGAGGTCTCCATTGGTGAAGCCTTTGCTTCCTAACAGCACCATGTAACAGTTTTTTTTTTTTTTTTTTTTTTTTGCCTTGAAAAGGCATAGATTAATGCATGGAGATATATTGTACTAAAAACCATTCATAATTTAGGATTGATAGGAGAGCTACCATTGTTTATTCAAGCATTTGTTTCACATAGATTTTTTTCAAGTTAGAGTAGGTGAAACTCGGTCAGAGAGGAAATGTCAGAAAGAGTGAGTTCCCCAGGGTAGTGTGCTGAGTGTAACCTTATTTGAACTAGCCATAAATGGGATATCCTCAGTAATTCCTAAAGATATTATCTTAACACTATTTGTAGATGATCTCCCTATATCATTAGCTGGAGCTAGAATGGCTATGGTTGAGAGAAAATTACAAATCTCAATTGACACAATAATTCAATGGGCTGATATGAATGGATTTAAATTTTCAACAAGGAAAACTGTTGTTGTCCATTTCTGTCGTCCAGACTTGGATATGTACATCTAATGTCAACATATCCCATGCCTAATTGAAGTAAGATTTTTGGGATTGATATTTGATTGTAGGCTTACAGAGGTTCCTCACTTAAATTCTTTAAAAGTAGTGTCTTGAGTCTCTGAATCTTTGAAAAGTTTTGTTCCATACATCATGTGGGTAGACCGCAAAACTATTTAAAAGTTATACAATGCCTTGATTTTTTTCAAAATTTAGTTATGGTTGTGAAATATACTCCTCATCCAACCAATCCGATTAAAGATTTTAGATTCTATACACCACACTGGTATCAGAGTGGCAACAAGAGCATTTAGAACTTCGCCTTATCCAAGCCTCCTTGTTGACACGAGAATTACCATTAGACCCTTACTGAAAGTCTTCTATTAATCGGTATTGGTTTAGGTTGCAAAGACTTCCTAATCCTTTAGCCTGTCAGACTGCAATCCTTGTAAAGCAGACATCATAATTTGAGTTTCCCCAAAATCTCCTCAACCTTATGGTTTTCGGGTTAAACAATTGATACACAGTCTTGATATACTTAGAAGTAAAGTGCTTCCATTTAAGATATCATCAATGCCTCCCTTGAATTTACCATAGGTATCTTATTGCGAATATTTTATGGGAGTTAAAAAGAATATGGCTGACTTAGAAGCCAAGTCTCTTTTTATGGAACATGTTGCAGAACATACAGAGTCACTTTTATATATACTGATAACTCCAAATCTGATGCTGGCATTGGATTTGGAGTATATAGTAATGCTTTTAGTTGTAGAGGTGTACTTCCTCTAATAGCTTATATGTTTACGGCCAAACTATATGGCATGCTAACCACTATTGAAAAAAATAGTGTTGGATGAGGGAGCTAATTTCACCAGTTTTAGTGATGCAAGGAGTGTCTTTCAAGCTTTAGAAGTTTTTAATTTGACTAACCCGTTAGTTTTAAAGAATGCTGCAGCTGAGTTGCTACAAAGAAGGTATCCCATTGATTGTTTACCCAACGTTAAGAATTTGAATTCCAATAACTGGCAACAGCATTGGGATAGTTTAGTTGAAACTAAGATGCAAGAAATAGCAAGTGTTATATCCCCTTGGAGGTATAACATGATAAACCAAAAGTTGGGGATTACTCTTTGTCGATTCTGCATTGGTCACGCTCGGTTGAATTTCTGTTTACTGGCCAATACTAACCATGTTGTGATGATTGTTTGGTACCCTTAACAGTGAGGCATTTGTTAATTGATTGCCCCACTTATAGTAGCGAAAGATATTAATATCTGTTTGAGGCTCAAGGTGAGGATGGCAGGTTCATCCTTGCAAAGATACTTGGACATAATGCGTCCTACCATGCTAGTGTTATTTTTAGCTTTATTTCGGAAACAGGTCTTCTGAAAGATATGTAACTTTTAGAATGACATATTTGTTTTATGTTTTTAATTGTATATTCTTTTATATTTTATTTCAATGAATGATATTGTTTTATGTTTTTAATTGTATATTCTTTTATATTTTATTTCAATGAATGATAACTGCATCAATGATCTTAGATGTCAGGATACCAGAAAACCTGATATTAATCAATCGACCCTGGGACAACCTTGATGTTCTGAAGTCTCCGTTGTAATCAATCAAACCTTGGACAACCTTGGGGTTCTGAAGTCTCCGTTGCTTCCCCTAGAAATGCAGTGCAGATTTCCACAAAAACGGAGCCTTCGTTGGAGGTCCCAGGTTCCCCGTTGCAGAGTCGCTAGAGGTCCTGCATCTGGGGACAGCATTAGTGCATAGATGCCTCTCCAGTGGTGGATTTTGATCCTCCCCCTCGCAACTCTGGAAGTCTTCTACCGAAGGAGTCTCTGGTGTCTCTGGCTATATGGATCTCAGCATGTAGTCACCAACCTTATGTTCGGCCTGCTTTGGCAGACCAACGTGAGCAGATGCAGACGAGTATCCTCCAAGGTTAATTGTTGGGGGCATCCCACTGTGGTGGACCCAGGAACTAGCTTCGTCTATGATCTCTTTGTAACTTATGATCCCGACCTTCTGTCTGGGCTTGCCCAGCATGCCGAAGAAAAGAAGAGTGAGATGCCCGGAGGTCCTCCTCCAGGTCTTGGGTAACAATCTCGTTCTCGGGAGAGTCACCCTATGCCATTTCCTGTAAGGCAGTCGAGAGGGACTCCCTTCGGCAGCATCAGGTGTCGAACGACCTTCCCGTTCGTGGCCGAAATACCCATCGCCTGAATGGTCTCTCCTTGTAGTTTCCGCAAGCATGTGTTTGAATCTTCCGTACCTCGCTCAAGCTCCTCAGAGCATAGTTTTTTGGAGTTAAACAACGATGGGGTTAAGGAGGCTTATAAGGTCAGGTTTTTCGAAATTTGCACGCAGGGTTTCTACATCTTCTAAGGGAGAACCTGCTGTTTTGTCTGGTGCGCAGTAATAGCTCAGTCCTCCTTACCCCCTAGAGCGTGAACATCTATGCTTGTAGGGGAGGGTAAGGTTATCCTTCGCCTTCGGGAGAAAGGATGAGCAGGAATGCTTTTGTCTAGAATGGGTTAGTTTGGAGACACAGATCACCGTCTAGAGGATGATAATTGTGCATTGTTGCGCACCCAAAAATCTGGCAATGTGAGCGGGCGGGCTCTTCGGCCTGATGAAGTTCTGTACCCTCTTTGAGCTATGTGCTATGCTCACCTTAGCAAGTTACCATCTCTCACTCGCTAGTATGCAAAGCTTCGTCTTCACTCACAGGTGAGCGCTACCTTGGTAGCATGCTACGCGCAGGCAGCTAGCTCACCTGTGCGCAGAGTGTACACCTCCTTTGCTCCACAGGTGAGTGGTACCTCGCTAGCGCATTCCTGAAGGCGCCATGTGCAGGTGGCGAGACAACAGGAAGAGGTAGACTCTACCTTAAATGTACGCGCTGCCACAAGTGCTCGCTCACCTCACCAGTGCTCTCCTTATCCACCTCATCATCATGGAGGACAGCGATGGCACTGTCTGGGTAATGCATTTATCATTCCAGCTTCCCACTCTACTTCAGTAGGTGGCGAGAAGGCGAATGCACATAGACAGGCTGAGTACGCTCGCATCCCTAGGGAGGGACAGCATGGAGAGAAACATGGTTGTTCGTCCAGTTGTGATCTTCCCTTCCTAGGCACTCCAACTCGGCCTAGGAAACATTCCAGGGCTGCACCATTGAGACCTGTCACCTTCTTGAAGGACACACCGTTGTTCGCCGATCTGGTGTAAGCAATACGGCAGGCAATCTCACGACCGACCCACAACCCTTCAGATGTAGCTCCCGGGTACCCCTTCCATTCCACTTGGGGTTTTGTGTTCTTCGGGTAGAAGTAGTGCACCCTTTGACCAGGTGCTTAACAATGCCACTAGTCAAGCTCCTTCTCAGGCTGTGCCTCGTCCTCCTCTCTCCTTCCCCTCAGCGTTCCTCTATTTATTATACCCTAGGACTAGCAGAGGTTTGAGATCTCCCAGGGAGGTCTTCTTCATGGACAACTATAAGCTTCGTGTGTAAATGTAGATTGTCGGGATTAGTGTGCCCCAGGGGCGGAAGTTCCAGCTCCTCTTCCAGCTCTCTCCGGAGGCGTAAGGCTGAAGGAACCAGAGAAGGAGAGTTCCTCCCTTCTCGTGAAATTTAATATACGGCCGCAGGAAAGGAAGGATGTGAAGACCGTACCTCCTAAGAACTTGCGCCAGACTACTTGGCTCACAATTCGAAGAGAAGGTCTTCCATAATCCAAACCCATTTCCAAAAGACCGAAGCCTAGTGGATCAGGAAGATCAACTCCCTGGAGGAACAGGATCAAGTTCCAATTGAGGGTAAGGATATGGTCCTAGACATTTTCTATGGCACTCCCACGCCCACCAAGACTAAGGTAGCTTTGCCTTGTCTGGAGGTGTCAAGAGTGCTAAGAAGAGAGCTTACATTCAAGTGCCAGGAGCATCACAGTCCCTCAGGTCTGTGAAGTTGTCGCATTTACTTCCTCCCACTTATGTCCGGCAGAGGAAGTATTACGATGTAGTGAATGATGATCACTCTCAACTTTCCTTAAATCTGGAGATTCTGGCTCTTACCCAGAATACAGTTGCCGGTGACTTTCTCTGTGGTTGATGTTGCAGGCTTTGAACGGGTTGCGAAGGGCTCTTTGCAATCCGTCTCATGGTTGGACTACTGGTTTGGATCTGTGGGTTATCCCTTCAAGAATGATGACTTCTCTACCAACCAGAAGAAGGAGGCAATATCAGCTCTCCTTCTCTCTAGCACCAGGATGATGGAGTTTTTAACCCATAACATCGTCAACTAGTGGGTCAACTGGGTTTTGAGATGATGGGACTCCGTAGCTTCAAAATTCCAGAGGCAGGTGTCTAGGAGGGAAGCGATGTAGCTTCGTAACTGCCTGATAGATGGATCCCCCTCCTCAACATGGAGGACATTGAGGCAGTTGCAGAGAGATTGAGAAAGGTGAATTAAGACTCCTTTTTCCATCGGACAATGATATCTCGCCACTACTCCTCAGCACACTGCTGCATCCATCATCCCCTGTCAATCACCAGTGACATGGTAAAGGGTTATGTCTCAAAACAGGCAGTGCCTAAAGGCCAAGGATCAAAGCAGCCCTTTCAATGCAGAGGCTCCAACAAGTGCAAGGGAGCAAACAGAGGAGAATATGGCTGTTCCCGCTAAGGGGGTGTATTTTCCAATCAGTCCATCGGTGGATGAATGCCTCCAGAGCAGGTGGCAGAGGTGGATATTACATGGGGTTGATCCTTGGCCGGTCTCCGCCCTCTGAGCGTGATACCAAGTATCGTTCAATCTCTCTCTCCCTCCTTTGACCCTACATCCAGTGGTGTTGTAATACTACGTGAGGGGATCCACAAAGGTACACGTCCTTTAGGCTGAAGATGAGTCCATGCTGGAGAGGGACACCCTCCAAGAGGTCGGAAATAAGTCCCCAGGCATAGACCTCTCAACTTTGAACGTTTTGTCCAGCAGACCTCATTCAATATGGAGACGGCGCAAATAATCAGATAGGCCGTCAGACCAAAAGACCTCATGATCACGCTAGATCTCAAAGATGTGTATTTCCACATCCCAATTCATCCATCTTTGAGGAAGTACCGAAAATTTTCCCACAACGATAAGATATACCAATGCAAGGTGCTGTGCTTTGGTCTGTTCACAACACCTCAGTGGTTCTACTCCGTTACCTACATGATTGGCTGATTTTAGCTGACGAAGGAAACTTCTCTCACCCATCGAAACAAGCTCCTCAAGTTTTGCCAAGATCTGAGGATCATGGTAAATTTTGAGAATTCCTCTCTGCAACCTTCACAAGATCTGGTATGTTAAGGATGAATATTAATACCAAACTAGGCAAAAGTTTTTCCTTTCAAAGAAAGAGTAGAGAGGTTGAAACAGGCAGCCCGTCCATTTCTTTCGCAGGACAAGCTACCACTATATTGGTGGCCAAGACTGCTCGGACACATTTCCTCCTTGAAGATATTGATACTCAATGGTCGTAGGCGAACATGCTCTCTGCAGTGGTCTAAGCTCACAGACCCTCCGAACATCCTGATTCCGATAAGGTCAGGGCAAAAGAGAGACCTGAGTTGGTTGGTGTGAGACACCAACCTGTTCAAGGGACTAAACCTTCTCTCTCCTTCCCTGGAATTGATGTCTTGAGGATTCTGGACCTTGGTTCGAAGCCCCCGTTACCTGACTACCCGGAGTCTGAGAGTTCATTTGTGAAGGTTCTTGCACTCTTTCGCTAGTAAAATGGCCTGGCCCAAAAGATCCCATATGGGATGAGCATGGTCCGCCTAAACTCCCCCAAGGTACCCATATGGATACTTCATTGCATGCAATTATCTCGCTAATTTTTAAAAATTTTGAAAAATACACTGGAGTAAAAAGGTCTTGTATTTACCTATATAATAACATATTAAAAGGATTTTTTAAAGTTTCCCATAAAACTTAGGGTGGACTTTAAAGGGTTGTGATATTTAATAAAACTATGTGTAATGTAAAAGGCTCATGAAAGATAGCGATATGCATTACAGTTAAAAGAGAAGATTCTCTCTCTCTCTCTCTCTCTCTCTCTCTCTCTCTCTCTCTCTCTCTCTCTCTCTCTCTCTCTCATTATAAAAAAAATGTAAAGATTTTGAAAATTTCATTTGATTGTGTATGCTTGAATATTTTTTTATTATAAGATTTGTTATTTCAGTGAAGAAAAATAAAGATATTAGAATTGGTATAGAATTATCAGTAACTTCCTTATTTGTTAACAAAAAAAATATTTTTTAAGAAAATAAATCTTTTGAAATTTACCATCATGAGATGATATGAAATTTGTTTAAATATATTTATCTCAAGTTTATATACCTTGTGCTATAAGTGTAGTGTTGAGCACTTAAAACAGATGTCGGCCCCTTTAGTTCAGTAGTATTAGGGTTCAATCTGGAAGAAATTGGTAACAAGCTGAATTTTTCAGG
>NC_090729.1:95292943-95465443 GCF_036898095.1 Palaemon carinicauda
GTTCATGGCGGATCAGGCGCCTGTAAGTGTGTTTAGTGGGGGTCCGAGGGACGTTGCTCTCGCACGTGGGGAGCGCGTCTCGGTGGAGGACCCCATGTGGAATAATAATGTGCCTTTTTCGTCGCCAGATTCCTGGGTGGATGTCTCAGGCGCTTCGGCTGCGGAAGGTGCCGTCGGTAGAGAGGATTCCCCGCAAGAAGATCCGCTGGCATGGGGTGTACCAAGGACTCCGCTGAGGTCTCCGTTGGATATGGAGGAGGGCCTGAGCGAGTCCTTCCCCTTCATGGCTCATCTGTCATCGTTGGTGCCGCCTACGTCAGCAGTTCCGGAGAGTTTTCTGCAGCCTTCTACGTCCGGAGTACGACGTAGTCCCAAGAAGCCTCCGTCCGGTACGCAGTCGAGGTACCCAGGCAAGTCAGACTCGTCGGTGCAAGATTCGTCGGGCTCGTCGAGTGAGGAATGTCGGAGGAGACATAGGAGGAAGAGAGATCGATCTGTGAGGAGGAACTCCCCTTCGGGGTCTCCCAAAGGATCTAAAGACAGGAGAGGAAGCTCTCGTTCACCTCCAAGTAAGAGCAGGAGACCTAGTTCTCTGCAAGGAACATGGGTCTTCATTCCAGACAACAAGCGGAGGGACCTGACAAAGACCTCAAGCTTGATAGCCAAGCGAGCAGGAGACAGTCCTCCTAGAAGGGCCTCCAATAGTCTCGTTATGGCGTCAGCCGATGAGCGGAGGGCCTCGTCTAGTAGGCATAAGTCCCGTCCTAGAGCCACTCAATCCGCCCAGCGGAGGGAGTCGTCTCCTAGGATGGTCAGCCTCGACAGGTCTCCCCATCGAGATGATAGACGAGGACGAGCTCCTCCGTCGAACTATTTCACGGAGGAGCCCGTCCTTTCGTCGAGGGACTCGAGGAAGAAGGAGCCTGCTGGCGAAGAGGACAGGAAGAACTGAGGGTCCCGTCCAAGCGGAGGTGCCCGTGATCACGCCTCTCCCCAGCGTAGGACGGAGGAAGTGGACGACGAGACTACGTTGCCGACGGAGGACTCTGCCTATAGGAGGGTGATCTCCTTGATCAGAGGCTACAACAATTTGGTGGAGCCCGTCCCACAAGAGGAGGAAGTGTGGACCTCCGGGTTAAACAAGTTCTTAGCAGCACCCGCTCAGAAGAAATCCTCGTTAGCCCTTCCGGAGGC
Source organism: Palaemon carinicauda (assembly GCF_036898095.1). NCBI lineage: Eukaryota > Metazoa > Arthropoda > Malacostraca > Decapoda > Palaemonidae > Palaemon > Palaemon carinicauda. Next base: position 95,294,138 of record NC_090729.1, read on the forward strand.
CAGAGATGTGGGGGTAGGCAGAATCCACATTGACAAGGTTATAGCCTGCAATAGTGACTCTAGTAAAAGCTATAGTGCGGCTAAACTCTTGCAGGGACTTAAGTCTCAAAGCAAATATTATACGTTGGAAGGGAGACCGCATGGGGCAAGCAAGATGGAGGAGGCCCTGGACATCCTATGCCAAGGCTACTCCAACGAAAGGGCGTCATCGGCTCCCACCTTCTTCTCCCAGTCCGAGTCCGTGATGATGGAGGAGATGTCAAAGGACCTGGTCAACGTCGCCTCGTGGTTTGATTGGTGGGCCATCACCTTTGTGGGCACTCAGATTCCAACAGACTCGATGGAGCCGGCCAAACGTGAGGCTCTGAACGAGTTGTTGGGATCAGGTAGCCGTGCCCAGAAGTTTGTGACGTTCCAGTCCTTGGCTCTCTCCGCGAACTGGGTACTGAGGAGAAGAGACGCTTTGGTTAAGAACCTGCCAGTGAAAATCCCCGACAGGGAAGTTAGAGCCCTGCGGAACATCTCCGTATGGGAAGAACACCTTATCCCAACTAAAAAGGCAGAAGAGCTGGCGGAAAAGATGTTTAAAAAGAGGGAATTTGCCGTACATAAGCCACAGTTGGTGAGACGACCCGTATTCAGGAGACCTGTGGCAGAAGCGCCCTCGACTTCGCGATCTGCCCCAACGCAAGGAAGGCGAGAACCTTCCTCAGGACAATGGTCCCAATCAGTGAATCCCTCCCGAAGAGGACCTTCGTCAACTCCTCCAACCTACAGGAGTGCGTACTCATCCTCCAGAAGAGAACGGGCAGGCCGGTCAGCCCGTAGAAGATAAGGCGAGAGGCCCCCCTCCCCTGCCCAAGCCTCAGGTAGGGGGATGCCTCAGACTCTCTTGGCAAGCATGGAAGCTCCACGGAGCAGATCCGTGGACAGTAACGGTATTGAAGGAAGGCTACAGGATTCCATTTCTGGAAGACCCGCCTCTGCTGATTCCAGCAAGTCAGGCGGACTGGTTGGTTCCCATGGACCCGGCGAAAAGGACAGCACTGGACGAAGAAGTTTCCACAATGTTGCAGAAAGGAGCCTTGGAGACAGTGAATTTTCCGGGTCCAGGGTTCTACAGTCGCCTGTTCTTGCTAGAGAAAGCGACAGGAGGGTGGAGACCAGTAATAGACCTGTCAGCCCTCAACAAGTATATTCGGAAGACCACCTTCAAAATGGACACCCCAAGAACAGTCATGGCGTCCTTGAGGGCGGGAGACTTTATGATATCCATAGACCTCAAGGACGCCTATTTCCAGATTCCTATTCACCCAGCAAGCAGGAAGTTTCTCCGGGTGAAGTGGGGTGCCCAGGTTTTGCAATTCAAGGCCCTGTGCTTCGGACTTTCCACGGCGCCCCAGGTATTCACAAGGGTGTTTACGACAGTCTCCGTATGGGCCCACGAACGGAGGATTCGTCTAATCCGATACCTGGACGACTGGTTACTCCTTTCGTCCTCAAAGGAAGTCTTGAAGCAACAGGGCGAAGACCTTCTGCAATTATGCAAAAATCTGGCCATCACAGTCAACCTGGAGAAATCTCAGTTGATCCCGACCAACAAGATGACTTACTTGGGAATAATGCTGGATTCATTACAGGTCAAGGCTTTTCCATCTATAGACAGGCTGAACAACCTGGACCAAGTTCTCCGTCCCTTCCTTCTAGGACATCCCAGAAGGGCGAAGGATTGGCAGAGGTTGGTAGGACATCTGATGTCCCTAGAGAATCTAGTTCTACACGGGAGGCAGAACCTAAGATTAGTTCAATGGAATCTAAAAGAGAATTGGAACCAGAGAATTTCCTCAGACAAAGTTGTTCCAGTTCTTCAGGAAACCAGGCAAGCTCTAGAGTGGTGGCAGGATCGGACACACACTCTAAAAGGGATGCCATTGTCCGCCGAACCTCCGGAAATCCTTCTGTTTACGGACGCATCGAAGGAGGGATTGGGTGCACATCTTCAGGAAAAGACAGCGAAGGGAAGACGGACAGAAAAGGAAAAATCCCTACACATCAATGTCCTGGAGATGAGGGCGGTCCAAGAAGCCTGCAAACACTTCACAAAGGATCTGAAAGGGAACTCAGTGGCTCTGATGTCGGACAATGCAACCGTGGTGGCATATGTAAAGAAGGAGGGAGGACTGAAGTCGAAGGAGTTGTGCAATCTTGCCCTACAAGTCCTGAAGTGGGCAGAAAAGGAGGAAGTCAACCTGACGGCAAGATTCATTCCGGGGAAGAAGAACGTCCTGGCAGACGGCCTCAGCAGAGTGGGACAAGTAGTGGCAACAGAGTGGTCCCTGCATCCACAAGTGGCAAGCTACGTCATTCAGATGTGGGGATCCCCGGTAATGGATCTGTTCGCAACAAGGTTGAACGCGCAACTCCCCGTATTCTGTTCTCCTGTCCCAGACCCGAAAGCAGCAATGGAGGACGCCTTTCAACACAGGTGGGACGGTCTCGACGTCTATGCCTTCCCACCCTTCTCCCTGATAAGACAAGTCCTCAACAGGGTGAGGACGGCAATCAACCTAAAGATGACTTTGGTAGTGCCTTGGTGGCCGGAGAGAGAGTGGTTCGCAGACCTAAAAAGCCTCGCCATTCTCCCTCCGTGGCCTCTCCCCGACAAGCCAGACCTCCTGAGGCAGCCACACTTTCAGAGGTTTCACGAAAACCCGCAATCCCTTCGTCTTCACGCCTGGAGGTTATCCAGTGCCTCCTGAAAGGACAAGGGTACTCGTCTAAGACAGCTAAGAGGATGTCCCTTTACTTAAGAAAATATTCCACGGCTGTCTACCAATCCAAATGGACGTTGTTCGTTAAGTGGTGCAAGGCCAAGAGGATAGAACCCTTAGAAGCATCAGTTCCCATGATAGCAGATTTCCTGGTCCATCTCAGGGATAAGATGGCCATGTCAGTCCCAGCGGTTAAAGGAGTTCGAGCCGCCCTTGGTCAAGTATTCCTCTTGAAGGGAATAGATTTAGGATCTTCCAGACATATTTCCATGCTCATCAAGGCCTTCGAACAAGCATGTCCTCCTTCTTCCCCTGGAATCCCGAGTTGTGACCTGGCTAGGGTGCTAGATACGCTCCGTAAACCACCCTTTGAACCCTTAAAAGACATCGTGGACAAGAATCTCACGTTCAAAGCAGTCTTCCTGTTAGCGTTGGCCTCAGCTAAGAGGGTGGGCGAGCTACATGGGTTGTCGTATGAAGTAGAGCACTCTAGAGGGTGGAAGGAGATCATCTTTAAGTTTGTCACCTCCTTCGTTGCCAAGACCCAGAACCCTTCCGTTTGGGATCCTAGGTTTGAAAGTTTTACGGTCCCAGCAATTCCTAACTCGGGTAATCAGGAGGACTTGAAATTGCGCCCTGTCAGGGTGATTAGGAAATATCTTAAAAGAACGGAGAGGATCCGTCCGACTATTAAGAACCTCTTCGTATCCTGGGGTAAAACTAAAAAGAACATATCCAAGAATACTGTTTCTTTTTGGTTCAGACAAGTAATTATTCAAGCTTATTCAGGCGAGGGGCTTACAGTACCAGGAAAGCCCAGGGCTCATGATGTTAGGGGCCTAAGCACCTCTCTAGCGTTTGAAAAGAACATGTCGGTAGCTCAGGTTCTTCGAGCAGGAACTTGGTCTAATCAGTCGACATTCACCGCTCACTATCTCAAGGATTGTACGAGGAAGTCTCTGGATGGATTTTCGATCGGGCCAGTCATCTCAGTGCTCCATCCAGTTTGACGGCTTAAGCCCCAGGTTCAATCGCGAATCACAAATGCTCTAGACACATACATACATACATATACCAAAGGCACTTCCCCCAATTTTGGGGGGTAGCCGACAACAACAAGAAACAAAACAAAAAGGGGACCTCTACTCTCTACGTTCCTCCAGCCTAACCAGGGACTCAGCCGAGTTCAGCTGGTACTGCTAGGGTGCCACAGCCCAACCTCCCACATTTCCACCACAGATGAAGCTTCATACTGCTGAGTCCCCTACTGCTGCCACCTCCGCGGTCATCTAAGGCACCGGAGGAAGCAGCAGGGCCTACCGGAACTGCGTCACAATCGCTCGCCATTCATTCCTATTTCTAGCACGCTCTCTTGCCTCTCTCACATCTATCCTCCTATCACCCAGAGCTTTCTTCACACCATCCATCCACCCAAACCTTGGCCTTCCTCTTGTACTTCTCCCATCAACTCTTGCATTCATCACCTTCTTTAGCAGACAGCCATTTTCCATTCTCTCAACATGGCCAAACCACCTCAACACATTCATATCCACTCTAGCCGCTAACTCATTTCTTACACCCGTTCTCACCCTCACCACTTCGTTCCTAACCCTATCTACTCGAGATACACCAGCCATACTCCTCAGACACTTCATCTCAAACACATTCAATTTCTGTCTCTCCATCACTTTCATTCCCCACAACTCCGATCCATACATCACAGTTGGTACAATCACTTTCTCATATAGAACTCTCTTTACATTCATGCCCAATCCTCTATTTTTTACTACTCCCTTAACTGCCCCCAACACTTTGCAACCTTCATTCACTCTCTGACGTACATCTGCTTCCACTCCACCATTTGCTGCAACAACAGACCCCAAGTACTTAAACTGATCCACCTCCTCAAGTAACTCTCCATTCAACATGACATTCAACCTTGCACCACCTTCCCTTCTCGTACATCTCATAACCTTACTCTTACCCACATTAACTCTCAACTTCCTTCTCTCACACACCCTTCCAAATTCTGTCACTAGTCGGTCAAGCTTCTCTTCTGTGTCTGCTACCAGTACAGTATCATCCGCAAACAACAACTGATTTACCTCCCATTCATGATCATTCTCGCCTACCAGTTTTAATCCTCGTCCAAGCCCTCTAGCATTCACCTCTCTCACCACTCCATCAACATACAAGTTAAACAACCACGGCGACATCACACATCCCTGTCTCAGCCCCACTCTCACCGGCAACCAATCGCTCACCTCATTTCCTATTCTAACACATGCTTTACTACCTGTGTAGAAACTTTTCACTGCTTGCAACAACCTTCCACCAACTCCATATAACCTCATCACATTCCACATTGCTCCCCTATCAACTCTATCATATGCTTTCTCCAGATCCATAAACGCAACATACACCTCCTTACCTTTTGCTAAATATTTCTCGCATATCTGCCTAACTGTAAAAATCTGATTCATACAACCCCTACCTCTTCTAAAACCACCCTGTACTTCAAAGATTGCATTCTCTGTTTTATCCTTAATCCTATTAATCAGTATTCTACCATACACTTTTCCAACTACACTCAACAAACTAATACCTCTTGAATTACAACACTCATGCACATCTCCCTTACCCTTATATAGTGGTACAATACATGCACAGACCCAATCTACTGGTACCATTGACAACACAAAACACACATTAAACAATCTCACCAACCATTCAAGTACAGTCACACCCCCTTCCTTCAACATCTCAGCTTTCACACCATCCATACCCGATGCTTTTCCTACTCTCGTTTCATCTAGTGCTCTCCTCACTTCCTCTATTGTAATCTCTCTCTCATTTTCATCTCCCATCACTGGCACCTCAACACCTGGAACCGCAATTATATCTGCCTCCCTATCATCCTCAACATTCAGCAAACTTTCTAAATATTCCGCCCACCTTTTCCTTGCCTCCTCTCCTTTTAACAACCTTCCATTTCCATCTTTCACTGTCTCTTCAATTCTTGCGCCGGCCTTCCTTACTCTCTTCACTTCTTTCCAAAACTTCTTCTTATTCTCCTCATATGACTGACCCAGTCCCTGACCCCACCTCAGGTCAGCTGCCCTCTTTGCCTCACGTACCTTGTGCTTTACTTCCACCTTTTGCTCTCTATATTTTTCATACTTCTCTATACTATTACTCTGCAGCCATTCTTCAAAAGCCCTCTTTTTCTCTTCCACTTTTACCTTCACTCCTTCATTCCACCATTCACTGCCCTTCCTCATGCTGCCTCCAACAACCTTCTTGCCACATACATCACTTGCAATCCCAACAAAATTTTCTTTTGCTAACTTCCACTCCTCCTCTAAATTACCAGTTTCTCTTACTCTCACCTCGTCATATGCCATTTTCAACCTTTCCTGATATTTACTTTTTACTCCCGGTTTTATTAGCTCTTCAACCCTCACTAGCTCCCTTTTACATCCACCTACTCTATTCCCCCAGTCTTTTGCTACAACTAATTTTCCTTCCACCAAAAAATGATCAGACATACCGTTAGCCATACCCCTAAACAGGTGCACGTCTTTCAATCTTCCAAACATTCTTTTAGTTATCAACACATAATCCATTAATGCCCTTTCTACTACTCTTCCATTTGCCACTCTTACCCATGTATACTTATTTTTATCTTTCTTTTTAAAAAAAAAAAAGCTAGCACTTATTACCATCTCTTGTTCAACACACATATCTACCAGTCTCTCACCACTCTCATTTTCACCTGGTATGCCATATTTCCCAATGACACCTTCTACCTCTCCAGCACCCACTCTAGCATTTAAGTCACCCATAACAACTACATAATTCCTTCTACCCAGTCCTTCTACACACCTAGTTAATTCATTCCAGAACTCATTCCGCTCTTCTTCACTTTTCTCACTACCTGGCCCATACGCACTGACAAACGCCCAACATTCCCTACCCAACCTAACCCTTACCCACATTAACCTAGATGATATCTCCTTCCATTCCACTACTTTACCTGTCATCCATTCACTCAACAATAAAGCCATACCCTCTCTCGCTCTTCCCCTTTCAATCCCAGACACTCTACCAGACATTTCACCAAACATCACTTCACCCTTTCCTTTCATCTTTGTCTCACACAAGCCCAATACATCCATCCTTCTACTTCTAAACATACTTCCAATCTCACATCTTTTACTCTCTATCGTACTACATCCACGCACATTCAAACACCCCAAAACTAGAGTGCGGGGAGCAGTCACTCTCCCCCCAGCTCCATCTCTTTGTTGCTGTCTCACAGGATACTTTTACAGGAGAGGGGGTTCCCAGCCCCCTCGTCCCGTCCCTTTTAGTCGCCTCTTACGACACGCAGGGATAACGTTGGCGCTATTCTAATTGTTTTATGCCCCCGCTGCCACAGGGGGCTCTAGACACAAGTATGATTATCTTTGGTTTTCTCCTTCTTTCCCTTTTCTCGTACTATCAGTCATCCTCGGATCTTATACACAATAGACAAGTCTCAAGAGTCGCCAATATTCATCTAGCACAACAAGGAATATTTGAAGGGTAAGTGTTATTTACACACTTAATGAGTCCTTTGTGTAGTTTATCCTACTTACCATCGGGGTCTATGTATGGGAGGCACTCCCACCTCCTAAAGTGTAAGTCTCCCAAGAAAGTGTTTCGAGGTAAGTCTCTGTGTCGGAACAAACTACAAATTTTTAGTAATTTGTATTTTTCCTAACATACTTACCGAGAAACACTTTCGGGTCATGCCCCCCCCCAACCGTCCCCCAGTTGCCTCACTGTTCTTGAGTATTGTCCCTTACTTAAAACTTACTGAAGAAGACGACCTGGCTAACATGTGGCCTACCCTGGGCATTGCTCTTGGGTCACGTTTTCCCCCGGTAGGCCTACCACTATAGAAAATGGGAGTAGGGTAAACTACACAAAACTCTGGTCGTTTGAGAGGAGGTTCCAGTAACTCCTAAGAAAGTGATTCTCGGTAAGTATGTTAGGAAAAATACAAATTACTAAAAAATTTTTATTTTTCCTGCTCTTCTAGTGGAGAGCAATTGCTGCCAAATTTCTAATGCTGAGAGAATTATCTCTCAACATAATACTCATGTGACAGAATATAAGTAAACAATGAAAACCACGCCGGGATAACCGGACAGAAAATGTCTCGTAGGAATGTACAATTCGACGGTGTTTAGCCACCTACCTGCCTGTCGGAATGAAATTGGTTCGTATAAAGGCCGATTCACACGACCCGTTTTCTTTCCGATAGGCTGGCCGGTGGCGAAACACCATCGAAATGTTATATATTCACACGAGACGTTCCCTGTCCGTTTACCCTGGCACGGTTTTTATTGTCTACTTAGATTCTGTCACGTGAGTATCATGGGAGGTAATTCTCTCAGCATTAGAAATTTGGCAGCAACTGCTCTTCTACTAGAAGAGGAGGAGGAAGAGATTCCGATGAAAAAGGAAAAGGATATTGGTACATCAGTCATTAAAGAAAATAAAGAGGGAGGGAGAGTTCTGGACACAGTATAAAGAACTGGCAGATGATGAAGTGAAATTTTTTTTTCACTATTTCAGAATGTCAAAAGAAAAGTTTATCTGTTTGCTACAAAAGATGGAAATGAGCCTACCCAGGAAGAAAACAAATTGCCAAGAAGCTATATCTCCAAAGGAAAGACTTGCAGCTGGCTTAAGGTAAAACATTGCAAACAATAAAAGAATTTCATTAAGGTAAATAATTCACAATAGGGGATGAAACTTCATTAAAACGAAAATTTATCCTTGCTCTCATCTCTGAAAACAAATTTTCTTACTTCACAAAGAATATTTTTCATCATGTCAAACAACTCATACCCTCACACAAGTTCAATTGACTTCTCATCCATGGTGTCAACTGTCAACGATGAACTAACTGTACACTGTATGACTCAATAAGGAAAAGTCAAGGTTGCAGGTCACGAAAACGAACGGGTACGATACGGGTCCTCGTTCACATGAAGCATCATCCACCCATTGTTTGGGTTGCTAACGGCCATCAAACCGGCCGGGGTTGCTTGGGAAGAAAGTCAAGCCGACTTGGACGGCTGACGACCGAGGGCCGCTGTTAACCTGACGGGTCATGTGAACAGTTGCATTTAAATACATGTAAAAAAGCTAGATGCCGCTTACCTTGGATAGGTATTGTTATTTGTCTACCTTGAATAGGTATCATGGGTCAACCTCGACCCGAGGTCCAAAAAAATTTCATAAAAAAATCCTTCACAAATCAATTCACAACCCTTTAATAGCAAAGAAAACTTCAATGAATATTCTAATCTTCAAAAAAGCAAATAAAAGCCAAGTCCAAAATGTTTATTTATTACAAATAAATAAAAAAAATAAGTATAAATAAAATTGACTACAAAAAAATTCACCTAAAATCTAAATATGGAAATAAACTAAAACTATTCTAAGCACTTATTCTATGATAATTGAGCACCATTTGCTGAGATCCAGGGGGAGGGGAGGAACCAAAAGGGAACGTTTCCTGAAATGAGAAAATGGTTTAAAAAATCTATCCTCTTTTCAAAATTTTTTTGGGCTAGGTAAATGACATAGTGGCTGAAATTTTTACAGGATATTGTATTTTTATCGTACAACAAAAATGTGTAAAATAATCTGCACTTGGATATTATTTAATGTTCTATAAAGGGGCAATTTATTTTTTTTGGAGGGGGGGGGGGTGAGTTATATCATGAAATTTTTCAAGACAAATCCTTATATCCATTGCTGAGCATGGTAATTATGCATGAGAATATCGGAAATTTTATGTCAGCTTTTGTCAGATATGCTCACAAAATGGCCGCCAACCACACCACCTTGGAAGGTCAAATCTGCTACCTCTAATGGAGAAAGATATGTCAATATCAGCGAGTCATTTACGTATATAATTGTACGAGGATTTGCAGAAAAATAATATGGTAGCTAGAATGAAGTTTATAGATTATTTTACAATTGAAAAAAATAAAATGATCATAATTAAGTTATCATAAAGGTACAAACTTACAAAAACAGGAGAAATTATAAATTATATGGGGTAGAAGACATTCACAAACACTTTACAACAATCCTTTTTTATACACGCCTAAACACTACTGCATATTCGATAATTATATAAAAAATTTATATTACACAACTTACCTTAATTAGGTATTGATGGGTCGAGCTCTCTCAGAAATAGCACAAGGAAATGAGCTGGGATGAAATGCGTCCTCACCTGACTGCTGCGCACACTGAACATCGCAGGTCGATATCACTCACAACCAATACGGATGAAAAATTATGGCAAAAAAAGTTTTTTTTTTTTTTTTTTTTTTAACCTCGGGTCGTATACAAACCACCACACTTATCCAAGGTGAAAGGACGGCCCGCATGTCGGAAAGAAAACGGGTCGTGTGAATCGGCCTTAGGGCCCGGCCAGAAACGGGTCGTGTGAATCGGCCTTAGGGCCCGGCCAGACCAAGCGCGGCTAGCGGCGAGGTTAGCGGCAAGAGGTTCCAGCTGATAATTGAAACTTTAGGTATCTTATGTAGGTGGCCAGATAGGAGGCGCGGGAAGCCTCAATCCTCTGCAGTTGCCGCCAGACTATGTTTCATGTTTTAAAAAATCGCGGCGGCTTGAGCGTCTTCACCCAAGATTACGCCATTTTTCATCAGTTCCTGAAGGGGTAGAGTTCAATTGTTCGTTTCCAGCCATTACTAATCAACAATTTATTGGGAGGTGTTTCGGAGAGCAAAAATTGATTAAATAAATGGAAGTTATGGCAATCAACTGCAAATGGATGGTAATAAAATAGTGGGTAGGCCTACGCTTTTTTGTGCTTTGCAAGCTATTTAATCACCATTTAGTATATGTATATATATATATATATATATATATATATATATATATATATATATATATATATATATATATATATATATATATATATATATATATATATATATATATACACACACACACACACACATATATATATATATATATATATATATATATATATATATATATATATATATATATATATATATATATATATATATAAGGTATAGAGAAATTTCAAATGTGAAAAGAATCGTATGTATATTTAAACAATATATCTTATGCAAATGCTAGTTAATTCTGGAATGAAAGGGACAATGATTTTTCGTGAACTTTATCATATCTGAAGCAATTATAATAGCTGGTAAGAGAGAGATTGAGGTTGTCTATAGTTCGACGTTTGTTTTTTTGAGTCTGAATCCAGGAAGGATGTTCCCATTAAAGAATCTAAAGACTTGTGAAATATGCAGATATTCATTAAATCTGTCGCCGTACAAACGAGACTGGCAACAATAATTTCAAAATCCGTTTATTTTCCCTTCTCTGTTTATTAAAATCGTGAATCCAGACTCTTGTGTAATTTATAGTTCAGATTAAAATAACGATTTTCAATCGGAAGTAATTTCCTACTCAAACACCATCGTCATGTTTACGAGGAAGGCTATCAGCTGAGAGTGAGGAGGCAAGAGATGTGTGGCGGTTCCGGTGTGGCCACCCAACATTTTGTTGCTGGCTTGCCGCCCGAGTCATGCCGCTAACCTCGCCGCTCAACGCGCTTGGTCTAGCCGAGCTCTTAATCTGACATCTACAGTAACCAAGCAATAATATCTATCACACTTTCTTCTTCAAAGTGTTATAAAAATTAAAAGATAATGATAAAAGTATTTTTAGTTACGTTATAATCATTGCGTAAACGCATATAGCCACAACAACAGAAAAAAAAACAGCTGTTTTGTTTGTATTTCAATCATCATAGGATTTTTTCTACTTGCACAGTAGTTTGGAAGTATTGACTTAACATATAATATGCTCAGTATAATCATATACTTTAGTTGTATGTGTAAGTAAAATCGAAAAAAGATTAAATTTTATTTTCACAGTAAGTAAAATCGTTGGCTTTCGTTCAAATAGGACTGCCAAGAGATGGCTAGCTGGTGTTTACATTTTCTCAAATTGTAAACATTGTTAAAAGTCACAACTTCTTTTATTTTTATACTTTCTCAAACAGAAATATAGCTTATTTTATAAACTAAAAACATAAATATCCTAGTAATCATTGTTTCTTTTAAAGAATCCTGAATGAAACACAGCTTTCCAATACAACAGCTGATTTTCTCTCTCTCTCTCTCTCTCTCTCTCTCTCTCTCTCTCTCTCTCTCTCTCTCTCTCTCTCTCTCTCTCTCTCTCTTGCTTTCTTAATTTTAGCTTAAAATATCTTATTTCCTCAGCTGGCAACTGCTTTTAGATATCACACTATTGCATTCTAGAAAATTACGATTATTTAAATAGTTAATTGTGCATAATAAAACATTAATGTACTTTTGTTTTAAATTTCGGGTGTATTTTTACAATCAAGTATTGCTGACATAGTTTCCTTTTAGGTTTTTTTATAAGATCAGTTGATGTCTTATCTGCGCACTTACAAATAACAGAGTATTGTTTATACTATTTTTAAACTTAATTAAAATATTTATATACTGTAGTTAATACAGTACTACATAAGCACCAATGTTTTGTAAGCTATGATAATTTTCATAAAGTACATTTATAGCTATCATTATTATAGTCAAACTATTCGGTGGTGGCCGCTGAGATGAGCTCTTTCCTTGAAGGTATTGTGCCCGAGCGTAAACATTTAGTTAATTTTTCCTTGAAGGAATCACTCTTTAGAGACAAGTCGAAAACCTTTGAAAACAACAATAAAGGCAGACTATGAGATTAACACTTGTACAGGGGGCGAGTATCTAACTTTCCTTTACCCTTTCCTTACAACTGTACTTGCTGGCAGAAGATCGGCTACAATAATAGCTTGCTTAATTTCTTTTCTTGCTGGCACACACATACTGAATTTATATATATATATATATATATATATATATATATATATATATATATATATATATATATATATATATATATATATATATATATACACACACACATATATATATATATATATATATATATATATATATATATAAACAGTATATACATATGTATGTATATATATATATATATATATATATATATATATATATATATATATATATATATAAACGGATTTTGAGCGAAGCGAAAAATATATTTTTGGGTGAGATAGCCATGGCGTCCTGATGGAAGGTTCCTTTTTGGTAGCTTCCTTGGGTATATAACTACTAAATATTTCCAGAGAATTTAACCACAGGTTATCACAGAATTCTAACTTCTGGAGCGAGTATCCTAAAGGTTTCCCTTTAAGACATCGTATATCAACAGGGGACGCATGTATTAACGCGCCACATAGCTATCTACACCCTACATAGAGTTAACACTTCGAAGTGTAGGGGCGGAGAATAGCTGGGGAGCCGTTCCACAGCTAATCTCGTTCGTGGCTACTTTTGGTACTCGAGACGTAAACAAATGGGCGCCATTGCTAAATGACGTCACGTCCGTCCTCATCCTGAAGCCAGTTGCTTGCCGATCACCATGATACAGCAGAGCAGGGTGGGACCTGAAAAACTGGACGAAGTAGCAGGGAGGGTCCATCAGGACGCCATGGCTATCTCACCCAAAAATAGATTTTTCGCTTCGCTCAAAATCCGTTTTTTGGGCTCAAGCCATGGCGTCCTGATGGAAGAATACCAGAGAATCAATGTATCGTGGTAGATTTTCCCCTTTTAGAGTAAGTGCCGAGGGCTTTGAACAGGTTAGCATAGTAATCTTAATAGAAGAACCGTAGGGAAGAGAGCTTCCTGCCCCCCTAGCAGTGAAGTCCCCACGGGCCATGCCGAGATCAAAGTGGTCATCGAAGGGCTACTCACCTTGCTGGGAGAACCTGAAGAACTTGGAGACAAGACTGAATGGTTGGCATTCATATAGGAACATTCTCAAGGGCAGACAAGTGGTGGTTAGGCACTGTATGTTAATGGAGAATTGTCTGGTCTCTAAGATATGAAGTAAGTAAGTATTCGTGTAGGAATATTACATTGCACAGGTGAGTATATAATAAGGGTTGAAACCTTAGTAATCTTCATCAACCATAAGAGGAAGGGGATAATAAAACTATGACAGACGTGTATTTCATAGTATAAGTAGGAGCGGATTGAGACGCACAAGTAATAAAATAGAAATTTTATTTCACAATTGCAGAGTATATTAATGAAATGCAATAAATATGTAAAAGTAATTTACAACAAATTATAATGTACATAGTAATGAAAGACGTGCTCTTGAATCTGAAAGAGAATTTCAAAATTATTAGTAGGCACTCGTTCCAGAGGAACGTCAGTCTTTAAAAGTAAAACACATCATGCTCTAGGCATGCGGCACTCGTGTGACGACTATGACATTTCACCTGGGATAAGAACAGTATATGAAAAACACTAAGTGTTTTTGAAATCACTACGTATCACTCGAGGGTCAACATAGGCACCCGTAGAGTTAGAGTCCCAAGTAACTCACTGTTCTATGCAGAGTTAGGTGCAGGTTTCATAACACTACCTGTGGCTACCACAAAATGTTTGACTTCGTGCACTTGTTTCGCATAATGTTTGAAGAAAACGCGCGAAGATTTCCAGCCTGTGAAACTCTTAAGGCTTTCGAAATCCATACTCTGAAAGAAATTCAGAGACGATGCAGCTTTTCTAGGATCATGACCGGCGGGTGTACTGTCAGGATCCGCTCTGCGAATGAAATAGATGATTTTCGCTCTTAGTTGTTTCAGTGATAGTTCGCTGCCCGATGTTTCTCCTTTGAAGAGTTGGCCTCCACCAAAGTCCGAAGTTCTGCGAAGATAGACCTTGAGGCTCTCTACTGGAGATAGAGAGGCATCTTCTTTCAGGGGGCATATTCTCCAAGGGCCCCATCTTTTGGTGGGTAATTCGTTTTTGGCGAGAAACGTCGGATCCGGGAAGAGGGTAAGGTCTCCTGAGTCAGTAAACAGGATATGACCCTCTTCCCTTGATAATGCCACTATTTCGCTGACTCGGGCTCCTGAGGCAAGAGCAAAAAGAAATATAACTTTTTGAGTCAGATCCTTGAGAGGGCATGAATCATTGTCCAAGTTGGAGGCAAAATGGAGCACCTTGTCCAGAGACCAGGAGATCGGTTTTGGTGGGGGTGCTGGGCGTAGACGAGCGCATGCTTTCGGCAGTTTATTGAAGATGTCGTTGCACAGATCAATCTGGAAGGCATACATCAGTGGTCTAGTCAAGGCCGATTTGCAAGTAGAAATCGTGTTGGCTGCTAAGCCTTGTCCATGAAGGTGAATAAAGAAGGACATGCAAAAATCAATGGTGATTTCCGTAGGATTATTTGCCTTGACGAATGAGACCCATTTTCTCCAGGATGATTCGTATTGCCGTCTTGTGGATTCGGTCTTGTATTCCTCGAGGAAGTCTAGACTTTTCTTCGAGATCCCAAACCTTTTCTTCGCGGCTAGGGAGAGAAAATCATGAGATGAAGGTCCCTGACTTTCAGTGATGAAGCGAAGACAGTCGACTTCTGTACTTGCTGGGAGAGAACTGGGCCCGGGAGAGGGATCAGCGTGGGCTGCAGCTCCAGGACCATTGGGTACCAATTGCTCCGGGGCCACTTGGGAGCCACTAGGGCCGCTGTTCCTTTGAAGGTTCTCAGTTTGGAGAGGACTTTCAGTAGAAGGTTGGTGGGAGGGAACAGGTAGATCTTGGACCATCTGTTCCAGTCCAGTGACATGGCATCCACTGCCTCTGCCTTGGGGTCCTCGTACAGGGCCACGTATCGAGGAAGTTGATTGTTGTCGCTCGTTGCGAAGAGATCGATCTGAAGTTCTGGGACTTGGTGAGAGATGAAGGAGAATGATCTTGCGTCTAGAGACCATTCCGACTCTATCGGGCTTGTCCGGGATAGAGCGTCCGCCGTCACGTTGCGGAATCCTTGTGGGTGAACTGCAGACAGGTGCCACTTCTTCTTCTCTGCCAGACGGAAGATTGTCAGAAGCACCTGATTTATCTGGGGTGATCTTGAGCCTTGGCAATTGAGACATCGAACTACCACCGAGTTGTCTAGGGTTAGACGAATATGGATCGAGGGAGGCGGGGAGAGTTTCTTCAGTGTTAGAAGGACCGCCATGGCCTCCAAGATGTTGATGTGAAACGTCTTGAATAGGGGAGACCATGTGCCTTGAGCCTGTTTTTGGTGGGAGTGACCTCCCCAACCCTCCAGCGAAGCGTCCGTGTGGATGTTGAGTGATGTTGGTGGGTGTTGAAGAGGGATGGACCTTTTCAGGGCCGTTGCTTCCAACCACGGCTTTAGGAGCAGCCAAAGTCTGTTTGGGAGCCGTCTCTTGAGGTCTCTTCGAGCGATGGATTCGGAACGTCTCCAGACTCCCGCGGCATCCTTTAGCTGTGCACGAAGCACTGGGTTTGTCACTGAGGCGAACTGTAGAGAGCCTAGAACTCGTTCCTGCTGACGTCTTGAGATCCGTTTGGATTTCAGCAGTCGCTTGACAGACCCTGCTATTTCCTTCCTTTTCTTCTGGGGGATGGAAAGGCGGTGTGACTGAAGGTTCCACTGGATTCCTAACCATTGGAACTTCTGAGCTGGAGAGAGGCGAGATTTCTTCGCGTTTATCTTGAATCCCAGGTGTTCTAGTAACTGGGTGACTTTGCTGTAGGATCTTAAACAATCCTCGGGCGATGGAGCCCAGACTAGCCAGTCGTCGAGGTAGGCCATCACCTGGACGTCTTGGAGGCGGAGCTGTTGTACTATGGCGTCCGCCAGCTTTGTGAAGATCCGAGGGGCCACGTTGAGGCCGAAGGGCATGGCCCTGAAGGCGTAGCTTTTCCTTTGGAGTCGAAATCCTAGGTAGGAGGAAGCGTGGTGGTTCATTGGAACGTGCCAGTTGGCATCCGCCAGGTCTATGGAGGCCGTGTAAGAACCTTGAGGCAGAAGGGTCCTTATCTGTTGAAGAGTCAGCATCTTGAACTTGTTGTTCGCTATGAACTTGTTGAGGGGGGATAAGTCTAGAATGACTCTGAGCTTGTCGGAGTCCTTCTTGGGGACGCAAAACAGTCTCCCTTGGAACCTGGTTGACTTTACCCTCCTTATCACCTTCTTGTTCAAGAGATCTAGGACATATTCTTCCAGAAGGGGGGTTGATTGTTGGAAGAATTGCTGGAAGGTTGGGGGTGGTTGAGTCCAACTCCAGCCTAGACCCTTCTTGACGATGCTGTGTGCCCAGGGATCGAAGGTCCAACGATCCTGGAATTGGCGGAGTCTTCCTCCCACCGGAAGCACTTCATTGCTTCTGGTGTCCCGAGGGTTTACTGCCTCGGCCGCTAGCTCCCGTTCCTCCTCTGCCTCTGGAGGGACGGCGAGATGCGTCTCTGCCTGCACCTCTGCTTGAGCCTCTACCTTTGGGACGAAAGGTAGTCGTCTGTTGCTCAAAGGCAGGGGTGAAAACCGGTGACTGGGACAAGACTGGTTGGGTGACCAGTTGAAAGGTCTGCTGTGGCTGAGCAGCCACTTGGGGAGTAGCGGGTCCCGGAAACTGCCGTCTCTGTTGACGTTGCTGGGGTTTCGGCTTGGAGGATTTCCTCTTAGGTTGAGGGCCATCGTCCTGAGAGGATTTCCTCTTCTTCGACATGCCCCACTTGTGGAGAAAGTTCCTGTTGTCAGTGGCGGCCTTGTCGGTAATCTCTTTCACAAGATCAGAGGGAAAGAGGTGTTTACCCCAGCTGTTGGAGGAAATCAGCCTCCGGGGTTCGGGTCTCACTGTGGCACTTGAGAACACGAATTCACGACAGGCTCTCCGAGCCTTCATGAAGCTGTACAGGTCCTTGACCAGAGTCGCCATATGCGTCTTGGCGAGCACCATGTAGTGGTCGGGGACTCTAGTGTCACCAGCCATGACGTCAAGCTGTACTTGGAGGGACATGGATGCGGCGAACCTTTCCTTCGTGTCTTGTTCCCGACGAAGGAGATGGTCATTAAGTTTCGGGAGGTCTTCATTAAACTGAAGGTATGCTGGATATTCTTCCAGTGTCGAACATCGGGGGGAGTCACCAGGGAGAAGGGTCTGCACTCTTCCAGTGCAGGGCAAGGTTTCCCTTCTTCCACTGCCTTGTGAACCGCAGCGAAGGCCTTTTCCATAAAGGGGAGGATCGCATCATCAGGTGCGACGTAGGTAGGGTGCTTCTTGCTCAGTGCCGGAAGCTTTGAGCAGTTAAAACCCCTACTTTTAAAAGCGTTGGCCAGCATAGCCTGGGCCTTCGGGAGATCGAACACTATCACCTCCTTAGGTTCGGTCTCTTCTTTAGAGGCAGGTTCGGATCGAAGCCGGACGTAACAGTCCAGATAAGCCTCAAAGCTCGGGAAGAACTCCACTTCTTCCAGGGCAACTGAGCCGACCTTCTCGCTGATGAAGATTCTGCCCGTTGCGATGGGCATATGCTCGGCATACCTCCAAGGGTTGGCGTGCAAGCATGCCGGGAGGTCCTTAACCGAAATCCTTTTCGGCTCCTTGGAACTTCCCATGGTCCTGATGTACTCGTGTGTCTCACGGAGTTTCTTGTCCATAAGTGCTTCAAGCATACGGAACATCTCCTGGGCGGTTGGGATGGGGTCCGGGGTGGCGGAGGTAGACAGGAGAGATACTTCCGTCGGTGTAGGAGTTGGGGCGGTGGTGGAAGGCGGTGCGACCTCCTGCTCCGACTCAGTGTATTCCACTTGGTCCTCCTCATAGTCCAACTCTTCGGCCATGAGGTTCCTCTCCGTTGTCTCCGAAACCTCCGACATACGCTCCGCGTTGTCGGTATCCAGGCGACACTCGTGCATGGACTGGGCCATGACAACATCGGGTTCCACCGTGATCTGGACGGTGGGGATCTGATCCTTGGGGACCACAGAGTCTGGGGATGCCTTTGGGAACAGTAAGGCCCTCAAGTCTTCAGTGGCAAGGTACGGTCCAGTGGCGTTCTTCTGGAAGCCACGCACCCATCTGCGTAGCTTCTCCCGAGAAGCGTCCCTAACCTCCGCGGAAGGAGGGTTATTGAACACCTCGACCAGGCGTTCCTGGCAGACCGTAGTACAGTTCTGCGGGTCCCAGAACTTCAGATCACCTTTCTTGTTTGCACAAGGGTCGTGGGTCCTACACGCCGTGTGCCCATGAAAGTGCGGGCGCTTCACTGCACAGAAGCCGTGGTCGCACTTCAGTTGCTCCTCCTGTAAGAGAAAGAGAACATGAGTATGGGGGAGTCATAAGGATGACTTTTATTCTAAAGTTAAATATTAAATGATTAATCTTTAACTTAAAATTAAGTGTGATGATCAGAGAATGGGCGGAAAAGAAGGAGATAGACACATACTCCGTGTAACCCGCCCGGCTGGTTACCGTGACCTTATCCATAGACAATTTGTTGTGACCGAAGGCACAGGACAGAATTAGACATGGAATGCCAGGAAGGCAGTGGGAATTCTATTGGGAATTGTCAAGGATATAAAACTGGGACTGAGGCCACTCAGACCCTAGAATTGGGAACGTAGAAGATCCCATAGGGTAACGGTTTCCGGCAACCAGCCGTGCTAAGATACACACAGCATGCTGGAAATCTGTGATATGCAAGAAGACAGCATGGTTACTAATAGAGCGGTAAGATAATACCTATCCATTTACGTAATCAAACCATCTGGTTGCGATGTAGGGCTATCAACATGAGATGATAGCTAGTAGAAGGGGTGCAAGTCGCCTTGACGCCTCCGGAAGGCTCCGGCAGACCGACGGTACGCCGGAGGCCGCTCCAGCAGAGTTTCTGGCATTAGGGAAGACAGATATAAAAGTCAGGGGTAATACCAGGGTGGCGGCCGCCGGCACAGCGGCGGAATTCCGGCGGGGAGCGGCGGCTCCGGCAGCCGAAGGTTGCCGGCTTGGTGACAGGGACAAGGATGGTTATAGCAGAACCGGACTGCCGGCAGTGGATGCCGGCACTCCGGGGGCCGGACCGGTGGACGGACGACCGAAGCTATGAGGTAAGAGGGAAGGCCATCGGCTGGACGCCGGCGGGAGGCGGCAGTCCCCCGGCACGCGGAGGACTGGCTGCCCAGAGGGCAAGGGATAAGTCACCAAGGTAGGAGGTGGGTATCACCGACAGGGGAGGCGGCAAGGGACCGGCACCAGGATACTGAAAGAGACAGAGGGAGGGATGTAGGGGTACGGCCACGGACCCCAAGACATCCCACCTGAGTGGGTGTACCCATAATAGAGGCTAGCCCTATCACCCAGAAGCAGGGGCCGCGGAGGACCAGGAGCCAAGGTAGCCCAAGGGAGGGCTAGGGAACACCCAAGAGGGGGGGGGGGAGAACCCCTGCGGACAAAAAGCATCCAGTGGCTAACCCCATAGGACACTATGAAGGGTATATGTACCAGAGCAGACTGCCACAGGAGCTCAAGGTAGCCCTATCACTCCAAGCTAAGGAGGAGTTGTAGGACAGGGGACAGATGGGTATAGACTAACCTAAGTATAGGCTAGGCCATACAAGAGATAGGTGGGGAGGGGAGAAGAGAAGGGTCTTCTATGGAGGAGGCTCTGTACCAAAGCGGCCACCAAGGAAGGGAGGACGCTCCCTAGCCTAAGGTAAGGCAGCCTGTCTGAGAACGGTGCATGGGTATCGTTTCAGCAAGGCACAGAACTGACTCCCCCAAAACCTAACCTAGAGCAGGGATGTTACGCCCTGAACTAGGAAGGATGGAAGACGTATCGCTATTGCAGGAAAGGTCGGAGACCTAGCCCCAGCAATAGAGGAAGGACTAGCCGTTCCTCATTCTCGGACGCAACCCTAAGGGGGGATCATTCCCTTAGGGAGGACAGAGAAGCGATATATACTCTGATATGAGCTTGATCCCCTTACGTGGTAGGGGGAGCAAGGCTACACAGAGGGGATGCCCTAAGGCAGGGGATGAAGGAAGCATATAGGGGTCCTACTTGTAGGTTAGGTTAGAAAGGCACACTATCTAACCTGTCCCCTATATGGTCCCTGAAGGCGAAAACACTTGCATCACAGTCAATAGTATTGTAAAATAATGCCACTATCTTCATAATTAAACCTAGGATCACTGAAATATATCATGCATGAACACTGATGTTAGGCGCTCTGGCCTAGGGGCTAGACTAGCTAACTGGTATGGGGTCAGATGATGACCGATAACAAGGCGTCAAAACACGATATATAAAGTTCCTAGCTATGAAGACTAAATAACTAATAGTATCGATTAGTTAATGAGGCCGGAAATCGCTGTTGAGGCTAGCTAAATAAGGCATGCAAAACAACAGCGACGCCATAAAATGGCGGGTCCGGTCGAGGCACAGCTCTGCCACAAAACATCAAATATCTCAAAAAGTAAAAGTTACTTTATGGTCAGAGCTTATTTAAACAATACTGGAACCTTGTACTCAACTTTCCAGAAGAAGGCGAGGCTGAGGGTAGAGACATGGCTAAGATGCAAGTCGATAAAGTACGCACAGGGAAAAGTCCGACTAGTAAGGCAAGCTACTAAACGAAGGATGAGGACGGACGTGACGTCATTTAGCAATGGCGCCCGTTTGTTTACGTCTCGAGTACCAAAAGTAGCCACGAACGAGATTAGCTGTGGAACGACTCCCCAGCTATTCTCCGCCCCTACACTTCGAAGTGTTAACTCTATGTAGGGTGTAGATAGCTATGTGGCGCGTTAATACATGCGTCCCCTGTTGATATACGATGTCTTAAAGGGAAACCTTTAGGATACTCGCTCCAGAAGTTAGAATTCTGTGATAACCTGTGGTTAAATTCTCTGGGAATATTTAGTAGTTATATACCCAAGGAAGCTACCAAAAAGGAACCTTCCATCAGGACGCCATGGCTTGAGCCCCCAAAAAAAAAAAAAATATATATATATATATATATATATATATATATATATATATATATGTATATATATGCATATATATATATATACATATACATATACATATATACGTATATATATGCATATATATACACATGTATATATATACATATATATATGTATATATATGTATATGTATATATATATACACACACACACACACATATATATATATATATATATATATATATATATAACATATATATATGTATATATATGTATATATATACACATACATATACATATATATATATATATATATATATATATATATATATATATATATATATATATATATATATATATATATATATATATGTATATATAATCTCCTACGCCTATATTCAACATGGGTAACCAAGCTTAAACAATATTTATAATGAACCTGAAAGGGGTTCCTTTAAAGACAAAACCTTAAATTGCTCTGCCCTTGTTAAATAGGCCTACTTATTTTTCACTACCGATATTTCCGTGCATGTGGTGTTCGGGTTGCATCCTTCAATCAATGGTCTTTCAGCTTATAACATTACGATTTCTTAAAGGAAAAGTCAATTTAATCTTCGTTTTGTGTATTCTATATCATGTAGCAATTTACTTAGAGAGACTGCATCCATTGACTGCAAAGTTTACCCTTCAGGGGCTTAAATATGGCTCACTGATATTTGCCTGATAAATTTGCCTTTGTGACCTTCAAGATGTACTGGTTAATCAGATTTCAAACTTCCTTGTGCCAGTCTTATTAAGACGATAGGATAAACCTAGCAATTAACCTGTGATTACAATTTCGAAAAAAATATAGTTGGTTCTAATTATCATTATAAAAGTGCAAACATTACCTTATCAAATATATACTGTATGCTCGGCAAGAATAACGAGAGAGAGAGAGAGAGAGAGAGAGAGAGAGAGAGAGAGAGAGAGAGAGAGAGAGAGAGAGAGAGCCGGGATTTAACCTCTAGTTAATCCTGTGAGTCTGATATTAGTCAAAAAGGAAGGACATCTGTCATAAAGCGGCTACGCTTTATCAGTTTCACTCCGTTTGGATGGCTAGCGTAAGTACAGTGTTCATTTTTACTTAAAGTGGTTGAATTATTTTGACACGAGTACGCTGTACAGTGGGTCAGAAATCGTCTCAGCGGCCACGACAGATTGGTTTTACTATAGTTTCTCTCTCTCTCTCTCTCTCTCTCTCTCTCTCTCTCTCTCTCTCTCTCTCTCTCTCTCTGACAGATGAAATCTATGTTATTTTACAAAGCCTCTATTAAATACTTACTGACGGAACCGCAATTAATAATATCCTCTGCTTTATAATCAAGCACCCCACAGCTAAAAACTATAAAATATAGTGCATCGGCAACATGAATGAAACTCCGGTTAACTTTATGTGATTCAACTGAACAATACAAGTAAAAAAAAGTATGAGAGAAGTATTTCAAATAAAACTATTAAAATTATTATGCTAATTGGAACATGATAGATTAAGTAATAATTTTTTTCTTTTTTTTCTTTTAAGTAAATAGGAAATATCCTGTTAAGCGTGTCCCCTGGACCACTTCTCTGTTAACCGTCTTGTTTTTTTTTTTTTTGTAGTTAGAGGTCATTTTACTAATGATAGTGTTATGTATTATTGTTATGATGTACTGTATTACTTCAAATGTTACGTGTATTGCGCAACATTGCATCATATTGCATTGGTAAAACATGTTTGAGAAAGTATATAGCTGAAAACGGATTTTGAGCGAAGCGAAAAATCTATTTTTGGGTGAGATGGCCATGTCGTCCTGATGGAAGGTTCCTTCAGTAGCTTCCTTTGGATATATATAACTACTAAAATATTCCCAGAGAATTAAACTAAAGGTTTTCACAGAATTCTGACTTCTGGAGCAAGTATTCTAAGGGTTAACGCTTTAGAATATCGTATATCAACAGGGGACGCATGCATTAACACGTCACATGGCCATCTGCACCCCACCTAGCGTTTACGCTTCGAGGGGGAGATGTGGCGAGTGAATGTGGGAGGTAACTGAGGTGCCGTTCCAAAGATACTCTCCCTTCGTCACTGTTACGATACTCGCAGCTGCGTGATGTCACGTCCACCCGCATCATTCCGTTCCAGCTATAACCGGTCTCCGCGATACAGTACAGCAGGGAGGGGCTTAGTAGGCTGAACTGGAACAGTTGGGCGGGTCCATCAGGACGACATGGCCATCTCACCCAAAAATAGATTTTTCGCTTCGCTCAAAATCCGTTTTTCGGGCTCAAGCCAGGTCGTCCTGATGGAAGTGTACCAGAGAATTAATGTACGTGGATTGGTTTCCAATTTAAGTGCCTGGTACTCCGAATAAACGTTCCGTGGTCTGGTGACCAAGAGACCGTGACATCTCCGTTTAATGTCACTACCAGAGGCATTACAATGACCTGGCGTCCCACCCCCCTGGCGAGGAAGGTCCTAGTAGGACAAGAGGAACATCTTGAAGTAATCTGACGAAGAAATATCACCTGGATAAGAAATCGTGCCGGTCTCCAGACAGAACAGAAGGGTAAGTATTTGTGTAGGAACAAATTTATACCATTAGGTGAGTACATAAGAGATAGTAGGTACACTAATCATAATAACTTTAGTAAAGGTTCAGTAAAACGCGAACAGCAATATATTTTCTTATAAAAATAGGAGCGAAGAAGACGCATGTTTTAAATAAAATAAATATTTTATTTTGAATTTGCAAGGAAATATGAAAATTTTTGTACAATAATAAAATACAATAATAGACATAGATATGGTAAAAGCTGGTGGTGCAGAATCTGAAAGAGAAACAATCATTTCTGTAATCACTAGTTCCCGAGGAACGTCAGTCTCTTAAGTCAAGATACAGTTTATGTTCGAGAACATGTGGCGCACGTGTACGAATCTATGTCGTTTCACCTTGGTAAAGGACAGTCCATTAGTGACACTAAGTGTCCACTGAAATCACTATGTAACGCACTAGGGTCAACACAGGCACCCGTTTGAGTTAAAGTTCCTAGAAAACTCACTGTCCTACGCAGCACTAAACAGCAGGTTTCATCACGCTACCTGCTGCCACCACGAATCTTTTTACTTCTCGCACCTGCTTCGAATAGTTTTTGAAAAACACTCTGGGGGACTTCCAGCCTGTGAAGGATCGGAGGCTTTCAAAGTCCATTCCTTGGAAGAAATTTAGGGAAGAGGCGACTTTCCTGGGATCGTGACCTGTGGGTGTACTGTCAGGATCCGCTCTGCGAATGAAGTAGGTGATTTTCGCTCTAAGTTGTTTTAGTGACAGGTTGCTGCCCGACGTTTCTCCTTTGAAAAGCTGTCCTCCACCAAAGTCAGAAGTTCTTCGAAGATAGACCTTAAGACTCTCCATAGGGCATAGAGACATCTTCCTTCAAGGGACATATTCTCCAAGGGCCCCATGTTTTGGTGGGAAGTTCATTTTTAGCGAGAAACGTGGGGTCAGGGAAGACTGTAAGTTCCCCCGTGTCGGCGAACTGTATCTGGCCCTCTTCTCTTGATAATGCCACTATTCCACTGACTCGGGCTCCCGAGGCGAGAGCAAAAAGGAAGATCACTTTCTGAGTCAAGTCTTTCAGAGGGCAAGATTCGTTGTCCAAGTTAGAGGCAAAATGGAGCACCTTATCCAGGGACCAGGTGATGGGTCTCAGTGGAGGTGCTGGACGGAGTCTAGCACACGCCTTCGGGAGTTTATTGAAGATTTCGCTGGATAAATCTATTTGGAAGGCGTACAGAAGTGGTCTAGTCAAGGCCGATTTGCAGGTGGAAATCGTATTGGCTTCTAAGCCTTGTCCATGAAGGTGAATAAAGAAGGACATGCAAAAATCTATGGAGATTTCCGTAGGGTTTTTTGCCTCGACGAAGGATACCCACTTCTTCTAGACTGACTCATATTGCCTTCTGGTAGACTCTGTATTGTATTCCTCTAGGAAGTCCAAACTTTTCTTCGAGATCCCAAACCTTTTCTTCACGGCTAGGGAGAGAAAATCATGAGATGAAGGTCCTTGACTTTCTTTGATGAAGCGAAGACAGTCGACTTCTGCACCTGTTGGGAGAGAACTGGGCCCGGCAGGGGGATCAGCTTGGCCTGTAGCTCCAGGACTAGGGGGAACCAGTTGCTCCGGGGCCACTTGGGAGCCACTAAGGCTGCTGTCCCTTTGAAGGTTCTCAGTTTGGAGAGGACTTTCAGCAGAAGGTTGGGTGGAGGGAACAGGTAAATCTTGGACCATCTGTTCCAGTCCAGGGACATGGCGTCCACTGCTTCCGCTTTGGGGTCCTCGTAAGGGGCCACATATCGAGGAAGTTGCTTGTTGTTGCTTGTCGCGAAGCGGTCGATCTGTAGTTCTGGGACTTGACGAGAGATGAAGGAGAATGATCTTGTGTCTAGGGACCATTCCGACTCTATGTGGTTTGTCCTCGATAGAGCGTCCGCCGTCACATTGCGGAATCCTTGTAGGTGAACTGCAGACAGGTGCCACTTCTTCCTGTCCGCTAGGCGGAAGATGGGTAGTAACACCTGATTTAGGTGGGGCAATCTCGAGCCCTGACGATTGAGACATCTGACTACCACCGAGCTGTCCAGAGTTAGACGGATGTGTATCGAAGGATGTGGGGATAATTTCTTCAGGGTGAGAAGAACCGCCATGGCCTCCACGATGTTGATGTGAAACGTCTTGAATAGGGGAGACCATGTTCCTTGAACTTGTCGCTGGTGGGAGTGGCCCCCCCAACCCTCCAGGGAAGCGTCCGTGTGGATGTTGAGCGACGGAGGTGGAGGTTGGAGAGGGATGGATCTTTTCAAGGTCCTTGCTTCTGACCACGGGCTGAGCAGGGAGCGAAGCCTGTTTGGTAGGGGTCTCTTGAGGTCTCTTCGAGCGACGGATGCGTTTCGTCTCCAAACTCCTGATGCATCCTTTAGCTGTGCTCAAAGCACTGGGTTTGTCACTGAGGCGAACTGTAGTGAGCCGAGAACTTGCTCTTGCTGTCGTCTTGAGATCCGTTTGGATTTGAGAAGTCTTCTGACAGACCCTGCTATTTCTTTCCTTTTCTTTAATGGAATGGAAGGCAGTGTGACTGAAGGTCCCAATGGATTCCTAACCATTGGAACTTCTGAGCTGGAGCGAGGCGAGACTTGTTGGTGTTTATCTTGAAACCCAGATGTTCCAGGAATTGGGTTACTTTGCTGCAAGCTGTCAAACACCTTTCTGGCGAAGTCGACCTGACTAGCCAGTCGTCAAGGTAGGCCATGACTTGGAAGCCCTGAAGGCGTAGCTGGTGGACGATTGTGTCTGCTAGCTTGGTGAAGATTCTCGGAGCCACGTTGAGCCCTAAGGGCAAGGCTCTGAAGGCGTAGCTTCTTCGATTGAGCCGGAATCCTAGGTAGGAGGAAGCGAGGTGGTTCATTTGGATGTGCCAGTAGGCATCCGCCAGGTCTATTGAGACCGTGTAGGCCTTGCGAGGCAGTAGGGCTCTGATTTGTTGAAGAGTTAGCATCTTGAATTTGTGGTTCACAATGAACTTGTTGAGGGGGGACAAGTCCAGAATACCTGAGTTTGTCTGAGTCCTTCTTGGGAACACAAAACAGTCTTCCCTGGAACCTGGTGGACTTTACCCTCTTGATCACCTTCTTGTTCAAGAGTTCTAGGACATATTCTTCCAAGAGGGGGGTTGATGGCTGGAAGAATTGGTGGAAGGTTGGAAGTGGTTGCGTCCAGCTCCAACCTAGTCCCTTCTTGATGATACTGTGTGCCCAAGGATCGAAGGTCCAGCGATCCTGAAAGAGGCGGAGTCTTCCTCCCACCGGAAGCACTTCATTGCTTCTGGTTTCCCGAGGGCTTGCCACCTCGGCCGCTAGCTCCCCTTCCTCCTCTGCCCCTGGAGGGGCGGCGCGAGGAGTCTCTGCCTGAGCCTCTACCTCTGGGACGAAAGGTAGTCGACTGACGCTCGTAGGCAGGGGTAAAGGCCGGTGATTGTGACACCACTGGTTGGGGGACCAACTGAAAGGTCTGTTGCGGTTGAGAGACCACTTGGGGAGTAGCGGGAGCCGGAAACTGGCGTTTTTGTTGACGCTGCTGGGGTCTTGGTTTGGAAGATTTGGAAGATTTCCTCTTAGGCTGAGGGCCTTCGTTCTGGGAGGATTTCCTCTTTCTCAACATGCCCCATTTGTTGAGAAGGTTCCGATTCTCGGAGGCGGCCTTGTCGACGATCTCTTTAACCAAGTCAGAGGGAAAGAGATGTTTACCCCAGATGTTGGAGGAGATAAGTTTCCGGGGTTCGTGTTTCACTGCCGCGTTGGCAAACACGAACTCTCTGCAGGTTCTTCGGGACCTGATGAAGCTGTACAGGTCCTTCATCACAGTCACCAGGTGGGTTTTTGCCAGAACCATATAGAGGTCTGGGACCCTAACGTCCCCAGCCATGACCTCGAGCTGAATCTGGAGAGACAGGGAGGCAGCCAGTCTCTCCTTGGTCTCTTGCTCCCGACGAAGAAGGTGGTCGTTCAATTTCGGGAGGTCCTCGTTAAACTGACGTCCGGCTACGTCAGGGTCCAGCTTCCCAACCGTGAAGGTGTACTGGATATCTTTCCAGAACTTGTCGTCGGGGGGAAGGGCGAGGGAGAGGGGCCTACACTCCTCCAGGGTAGGACAGGGTTTTCCTTCTTCCACCGCCTTCATGACTGCATGGAAGGCTTTTTCCACGAAGGGGAAGGATGCGGAAGAGGGAGCAAGAAAGGATGGGTGCTTCTTGCTTAGAGCCAGCATTGGTAAAGCCGCGGCTCTTCAGGCAGTCTGCCAGTAAAGCTTGGGCCTTTGAGTGATCAAACACGATTACCTCCTTAGGCTCAGTCTCCTCCTTGGAGGCCGGTTCGGTCTTAAGTCGGACGTAACAGTCCGGGTAAGCTTCGAAGTTCGGGAAGAATTCCACTTCTTCCAGGAGGATAGACCCAAGCTTGTCGTTTATGAAGATCTTGCCAGTTGTGATTGGCATATGCTCGGCGTATCTCCAAGGGTTAGACTCCGAGCAGGAAGGAAGATCCTTAACCGAGATCTTCTTCAGTTGCCTCAATTCCAAGAAACGACTTGTAATCTGGGCGGAATGCTTACTAAGCCTCTCGTCCATTAAGGCCACCAATACCTGGATAGCATCTTCGGTGGCAGGCAGTACGGGCTGCGGTGTGGCGGAGGTAGAGGGGACTGGCTCCTCGGTCACTACAGGAGCTGCCGGAGGTGGAGGGGCGGCCTCGCCCTCTGAATCAGGGTATTCCACCTGATCCTCTTCATCCTCCGGATCCTCGCCCTTGAGGGTCCTCTCGGTGTCGTCAGACACGTCCGACATCTTCTCCACCTCGTCTAGACTACACTTGCTAAGCGTAGTCTCGATGTCCGGTTCAACGGTCACTTGAACCAATGGGATCTGATCCTGGGGGATCACAGAATCTGCCGACGCTTTCGGAAAAAGGATGGCCCTCATTTTTTCGTTGGGGAGATACGGTCCGGCAGCTTTTTTCTGGAAACCGCGCACCCACCTGCGCAGTTTCACTCGAGCATTGTCCCTGGCTTCTAAGGACGGGGGGTTGTCAAATCCCTCGTTGAGGAGGTCTTTGCAGACTGGGCAGGAGACTGGATCCCAGTATTTGAGGTTGCCCTTCTTTGCCGTACAGGGGGCGTGAGTCCGACACGCACCATGCCCGTAAAAGTCCGGGCGGCGGACCAAGCAGAAGGGGCTTTCACATTTCACATACTCCTCCTGTAAAAGAAAGAGAACATGAGTACATGGAAATAGAGTCATGACTTACATTACTCTTAAATTAAGATTCCTTAAACTAATTCTTAACTTAGAATTGTGTTATGTGAGCTCCGGATAGGTGAGCTAGAAAAGAAGTAGGAAGACACATACTTGTGAATCCCGTCCAGCCAGGTACCGCGACCTTTTCTGCTGGCAATTCCTTAAAACCTGAGGTTATAGGAGAGGGAATGGTATCCCTATGGGGAAGCCAGCCTAGGCTTCCTTATAAAGGAATTGTCTGCAGGGTAGAGAACGTCCGAGATCGCTCTGAACTTAGATAAAGGAGGGGAAATGGGATAAACCCCTCAATATTTGGGAAGGTCCCGGTAAGAGACTGCACTGAGAAGCACAGAGTATGCTGGAAAATTGTATGGTATACTCATACACCTCAGAGATTGTCTTCAGGGTATGAGATAGCAAAGATGATCAGTCTGGCTATATGGATGTATAGGTCGACTGCCGGCACGGGGCCAGCAGGCGGGGGAAGGGGTGCTTGTCCCTGGAAGCCGTGTCGCGTTGCCGCCAAGCCGGAGGCCTGGTCCGGCGGGGTGAATCCGTCAAGGCTATGCTCTGAGTAGCAGAGAGGTAGGAAACACCTATAGGGGCGACCGCCGGCACGGCGGCAGATCGCCGGCAGGGCGGAGGCGATGGTGAACCTAACTGGGTACATAAGATGGAAGGTGTCTGAGAAGCCGGCGGCAGCGGCGGTGGTCGCCGGCAGCGGCGTCGGTCGCCGGCAGCGGCGTCGGTCGCCGGCAGCGGCGTCGGTCGCCGGCAGCGGCGGTGGTCGCCGGCAGCGGCGTCGTTCGCCGGCAGCGGCGTTGGTCGCCGGCAGCCGGCAGGCTGGCGCCATGGATGGTACTCAGACAGGAAGTCCTATGAAGTAGGAAGGTCACCGGGTGTGCCGACGACTAGCGGCGGAAAGGGGCGGTGGCCCCTGGCAGCGTGTTGCCTTAGGTAAACCTGAGATAGGAAGGTCCTATATAGTAGGAAGTTACCTGACATGCCGGCGGCAGCAGTGGACCAACACCATGATAGGAAAGAGAAAGAGAAGGAGGGAAGGAGGAAGGGTAATGTCCGATACCCAACCGGCTTTCCTCCGGAAGGAGTGTACTCATGATAGGGGGGGGGACCTATCATCCCACGGCAGGGTGCCGGCAGACGGCTGGGTGCCCAAGGTAATCCAAGGGAGGATCAGAGAACACTCTAGACATAGGGGGGGGGGGAGGGTGATCTCCTGCTGGAAAGGGGGCCGCTAACGCAACCATATAGTTCGACTATGAGGGGGAAGTGTAGCAGAGCGGCCACCCAGACAGGAGAGCACAGCTTAACCTACTATTTTCCCTGAGGGGAAATTGTAGGACAGCAGACAGGGGTGTGAAGGCAAGCTGACACAAAGAATAGAGTGGGGTAGGGGGGGGGGGATGAGGGGGCAGAAGGGATCGCGACCCTAAAGCTCCCAGAGGGTGGGGGAATCTGTTTTCTATACTACCCAGGTAGGAGAGAGGCGCTCTCCAACCCTAGGGTAGGTTAGCTCAGAGTAGGAACAGAACTGGTGTACTGTCCTAAACTATAATAAAACAGAGACTCCCAAGGCCTAACCTAAACCATGAGATCTCCTCCTAGATTAGGTAAGGCTGGGGAAGTATCGCTAGGCTACAGGAGGAAGGGACAAGTCCCAACCAAGAGCAGTCTAGGGGGGAAGGGCTAGGCCCCCCCTACCTTCAGTCTCAGTCGATACCCCAGGGGAAAGACGTTCCTTAGGGGTGGACTGGGATGAACGATAAGTACTCTGGGGTTCTGACGAAATCCCCCCATACACTATGGGAGGGAATAGGGAAGAACTACCTAACCTTACCTACCCGAAATGTTTCGGGTAAGGGGCTACAAAAGGCAAGGCTACCCAGTGGGAGGTACATAGAGTAAGGGAGATAAGGAAGCATACAAGGAAGCGTTGGGTTAGGTATGGCCTGGTTGGACCAGGCACTGTTCCTTGTATGGTTCCCCGAAGGCAAAAAACGGATTTTGAGCGAAGCGAAAAATCTATTTTTGGGTGAGATAGCCATGGCGTCCTGATGGAAGGTTCCTTTTTGGTAGCTTCCTTGGGTATATAAACTACTAGATATTCCCAGAGAATTTAACCACAGGATATCACAGAATTCTAACTTCTGGAGCGAGTATACTAAAGGTTTCCCTTTAAGACATCGTATATCAACAGGGGACGCATGTATTAACGCGCCACATAGCTATCTGCACCCCACATAGAGTTAACACTTCAATGTGTAAGGGCGGAGAATAGCTGGGGAGCCGTTCCACAGCTAATCTCGTCCGTGGCTACTTTTGGTACTCGAGACGTAAACAAACGGGCGCCATTGCTAAATGACGTCACGTCCGTCCTCATCCTGAAGCCAGTTGCTTGCCGATCACCATGATACAGCAGGACAGGCTGGGACCTGAAAGGCTGGACGAAGTAGCAGGGAGGGTCCATCAGGACGCCATGGCTATCTCACCCAAAAATAGATTTTTCGCTTCGCTCAAAATCGGTTTTTTGGGCTCAAGCCATGGCGTCCTGATGGAAGAATACCAGAGAATCAATGTATCGTGGTAGATTTTCCCCTTTAGTGTAAGTGCCGAGGGCTTTGAATAGAGTAAGCATGGTAATCTTGATAGAGGTACTGTGGGGCTGAAACTCCCTGCCCCCCTTGGCAGAGAAGTCCCAACGGACCATGCTGAGGATCAAAGTGGTTCTTGAAGGGCTACCCTCCTTGCGGGGAGAACGTGAAGAACTCGGAGACAAGACAGAATGGTTGCTATTCGTATAGGAACATTCTCAAAAAACAGACAAGTGGTGGTTAGGCACTGTATATTATAAGGAGAACAGTCTGGTCTCGAAGGTATAGCCCAAGTAAGTATTCAGTTAGGAATATTACATAGCAAGGTTGAGTATATAATAGGGATTGACCCCATTATCTTCATCTGTTTTATAGAGGAAAAGGGGAAGGAAAATGAAACTATGACAACCATGTATTTCATAGTATAAGTAGGAGCGGATTGAGACGCACAAGTAAATAAAATAGAAATTTTATTTCACAATTGCAGAATATGGTAATAAATGCAATAAGGTATGTAAAGGTATTTACAATAAAATTATAATGTACATAGTAATGAAAGACTTCGTTCTTGAATCTGAAAGGAAATTTCAAATTATTAGAAAGCACGGGTTCCAGAGGAACATTAGTCTTTCAAAAGAAAAACACATCATGCACTAGGCATACGGCACTCATGTGACGACTATGACATTTCACCTGAGAGAGAACAGTCTATGAATTCACTACGTATCACGTGAGGGTCAACATAGGCACCCGAGGAGTTAAGAGTCCCAAGTAACTCACTGTTCTATGCAGAGTTAGGTGCAGGTTTCATAACACTACCTGCGGCTACCACGAAATGTTTGACTTCATGCACTTGTTTCGCGTAATGCTTGAAGAAAACACGCGAGGATTTCCATCCTGTGAAACTCTTGAGGCTTTCGAAATCCATACTCTGAAAGAAATTCAGAGACGATGCGACTTTTCTAGGATCATGACCTGCGGGTGTACTGTCAGGATCCGCTCTGCGAATGAAGTAGGTGATCTTCGCTCTTAGTTGTTTCAGTGACAGGTCGCTGCTTGATGTTTCTCCTTTGAAGAGTTGGCCTCCACCAAAGTCAGAAGTTCTACGAAGATAGACCTTGAGGCTCTCTACTGGACATAGAGAGACATCTTCTTTCAGGGGGCAGATTCTTCAAGGGCCCCATCTTTTGGTGGGTAATTCGTTTTTGGCGAGAAACGTCGGATCCGGGAAGAGGGTAAGGTCTCCTGAGTCTGTAAACAGAATGTGACCCTCGTCCCTTGATAATGCCACTATTTCGCTGACTCGGGCTCCTGAAGCAAGAGCAAAAAGAAATATAACCTTTTGAGTCAGATCCTTGAGAGGGCACGAATCGTTGTCCAAACTGGAGGCAAAATGGAGCACCTTGTCCAGAGACCAGGAGATAGGTTTTGGTGGGGGTGCTGGGCGTAGACGAGCGCATGCCTTCGGCAGTTTATTGAAGATGTCGCTGGACAGATCAATCTGGAAGGCATACATTAGTGGTCTAGTCAAGGCCGATTTGCAAGTAGAAATCGTGTTGGCTGCTAAGCCCTCTCCATGAAGGTGAATGAAGAAGGACATACAAAAATCGATGGTGATTTCCGTAGGATTTTTTTGCCTTGACGAATGAGACCCATTTTCTCTAGGATGATTCGTATTGCCGTCGTGTGGATTCGGTCTTATATTCCTCGAGGAAGTCTAGACTTTTCTTCGAGATCCCAAACCTTTTCTTCACGGCTAGGGAGAGAAAATCATGAGATGAAGGTCCCTGACTTTCGATGATGAAGCGAAGACAGTCGACTTCTGTACTTGCTGGGCGAGAACTGGGCCCGGGAGAGGGATCAGCGTGGGTTGTAGCTCCAGGACTAGGGGGTACCAGTTGCTCCGGGGCCACTTGGGAGCCACTAGGGCCGCTGTTCCTTTGAAGGTTCTCAGTTTGGAGAGGACTTTTAGCAGAAGGTTGGTGGGAGGGAACAGGTAGATCCTGGACCATCTGTTCCAATCCAGTGACATGGCGTCCACTGCTTCTGCCTTGGGGTCCTCGTACGGGGCCACATATCGAGGAAGTTGATTGTTGTCGCTCGTTGCGAAGAGATCGATCTGGAGTTCTGGGACTTGGTGAGAGATGAAGGAGAAGGATCTTGCGTCTAGAGACCATTCCGACTCTATCGGACTTGTTCGAGATAGAGCGTCCGCCGTCACGTAGCGGAATCCTTGTAGGTGAACTGCAGACAGGTGCCATTTCTTCTTCTCTGCCTGACGGAAGATTGTTAGAAGCACCTGATTTATCTGGGGCGATCTTGAGCCTTGTCGATTGAGACATCGGACTACCACCGAGTTGTCCAGGGTCAGACGAATATGGATCGAGGGAGGCGGGGAGAGTTTCTTCAGAGTTAGAAGGACCGCCATGGCCTCCAAGATGTTGATGTAATACGTATTGAATAGGGGAGACCATGTTCCTTGAGCCTGTTTTTGGTGGGAGTGACCTCCCCAACCCTCCAGCGAAGCGTCCGTGTGGATGTTGAGTGATGGAGGTGGGTGTTGAAGAGGGATGGACCTTTTCAGGGCCTTTGCTTCCGACCACGGCTTTAGGAGCAGCCGAAGTCTGTTTGGGAGCCGTCTCTTGAGGTCTCTTCGAGCGATGGATTCGGAACGTCTCCAGACTCCCGCGGCATCCTTTAGCTGTGCACGTAGCACTGGGTTTGTCACTGAGGCGAACTGTAGAGAGCCTAGAACTCGTTCCTGCTGACGTCTTGAGATCCGTTTGGATTTCAGCAGTCGCTTGACAGACCCTGCTATTTCCTTCCTTTTCTTCTGGGGGATAGAAAGGCGGTGTGACTGAAGGTTCCACTGGATTCCTAACCATTGAAACTTCTGAGCTGGAGAGAGGCGAGATTTCTTCGCGTTTATCTTGAATCCCAGGTGTTCTAGGAACTGGGTAACTTTGTTGCAGGATCTTAAACAATCCTCGGGCGATGGAGCCCAGACTAGCCAGTCGTCGAGGTAGGCCATCACCTGGACGTCTCGGAGGCGAAGCTGTTGAACGATGGCGTCTTCCAGCTTTGTGAAGATCCGAGGGGCCACGTTGAGGCCGAAGGGCATGGCCCTGAAGGCGTAGCTTTTCCTTTGGAGTCGAAATCCTAGGTAGGAGAAAGCGTGGTGGTTCATTGGAACGTGCCAGTAGGCATCCGCCAGGTCTATGGAGACCGTGTAGGAACCTTGAGGCAGAAGGGTCCTTATCTGTTGAAGAGTCAGCATCTTGAACTTGTTGTTCGCTATGAACTTGTTGAGGGGGGATAAGTCTAGAATGACTCTTGAGTTTGTCGGAGTCCTTCTTGGGGACGCAAAACAGTCTCCCTTGGAACCTGGTTGACTTTACCCTCCTTATCACCTTCTTGTTCAAGAGATCTAGGACATATTCTTCCAGAAGGGGGGTTGATTGTTGGAAGAATTGCTGGAAGGTTGGGGGTGGTTGAGTCCAACTCCAGCCTAGACCCTTCTTGACGATGCTGTGTGCCCAGGGATCGGAGGTCCAACGATCCTGGAATTGGCGGAGTCTTCCTCCCACCGGAAGCACTTCATTGCTTCTGGTGTCCCGAGGGTTTACTGCCTCGGCCGCTAGCTCCCCTTCCTCCTCTGCCTCTGGAGGGACGGCGAGATGCGTCTCTGCCTGCACCTCTGTTTGAGCCTCTACCTTTGGGACGAAAGGTAGTCGACTGTTGCTCGAAAGCAGGGGTGAAAACCGGCGACTGTGACAAGACCGGTTGGGTGACCAGCTGAAAGGTCTGCTGTGGCTGAGCTGCCACTTGGGGAGTAGCGGATCCCGGAAACTGTCGTCTCTGTTGACGTTGCTGGGGTTTCGGCTTGGAGGATTTCCTCTTAGGCTGAGGGCCGTCGTCCTGAGAGGATTTCCTTTTCTTCGACATGCCCCACTTGTGGAGAAGGTTCCTGTTCTCCATGGCGGCCTTGTCGGTGATCTCTTTCACAAGGGAAGAGGGAATGAGGTGCTTACCCCAGATGTTGGAGGAAATCAACCTCCGGGGTTCGGGTCTCACTGTGGCACTGGAGAACACGAATTCACGACAGGCTCTACGAGCCTTCATGAAGCTGTACAGGTCTTTTACTACAGTCGCCAAATGCGTTTTGGCGAGCACCATGTAGTCGTCGGGGACTCTAGTGTCACCGGCCATGACGTCGAGCTGTACCTGGAGGGACATGGATGCGGCGAGCCTTTCCTTCGTGTCATGTTCCCGACGAAGGAGATGGTCATTAAGTTTCGAGAGGTCTTCGTTAAACTGACGTCCAGCAACGTCAGGATCTAGTTTCCCTACCACGAATGTATGCTGGACATCTTTCCAGTGTCGAACATCGGGGGGAGTAATCAGGGAGAATGGTCTGCACTCCTCCAGTGCAGGGCAAGGTTTTCCTTCTTCCACTGCCTTGTGTACCACAGCGAAGGCCTTTTCCATGAAGGGGAGGATCGCATCGTCTGGTGCGACGTAGGTAGGGTGCTTCTTGCTCAGCGCCGGAAACTTTGAGCAGGTAAAACCCCTACTTTTAACAGCATTGGCCAGCATAGCCTGGGCCTTTGGGAGATCGAACACAATCACCTCCTTCGGTTCGGTCTCTTCTTTAGAGGCAGGTTCGGATCGAAGTCGGACATAACAGTCCAGATAAGCCTCAAAACTCGGGAAGAATTCCACTTCTTCCAGGGCAACCGAGCCGACCTTCTCACTGATGAAGATCCTGCCCATTGTAATTGCCATGTGCTCGGCATACCTCCAGGGGTTGGCGTCCGAACATGCCGGGAGGTCCTTAACCGAAATCCTTTTCGGCTCCTTTGAACTTCCCATGGTCCTGATGTATTCGTGTGTCTCACGGAGTTTCTTGTCCATGAGAGCTTCGAGCATTCGGAACATCTCCTGGGCGCTGGATGGGATGGGGTCTGGGGTGGCGGAGGTAGACGGGAGTGATACATCCGTCAGTGTAGGAGTCGGGGTGGGGGTGGAAGGTGGAGCGACCTCCTGCTCCGACTCGGTGTATTCCACTTGGTCTTCTCCATAGTCCAGTTCTTCGGCCATGAGGTTCCTCTCCGTGTTCTCCGACACTTCCGACATATGTTCTGCGTTGTCGGTATCCAGGCGACACTCGTGCATGGACTGGGCCATGACTACATCGGGTTCCACCGTTATCTGGACGGTGGGGATCTGATCCTTGGGGACCACAGAGTCTGGGGATGCCTTCGGGAAAAGCAAGGCCCTCAAGTCTTCGGTGGCAAGGTATGGTCCAGTGGCATTCTTCTGGAAGCCACGCACCCACTTGCGTAGCTTCTCTCGAGAAGCGTCCCTGACCTCCGCTGAGGGAGGATTATTGAACGCCTCGACCAGGCGGTCCTTGCAGACTGTACAGTTCTGCGGGTCCCAAAACTTCAGATCGCCTTTCTTGTTGGCGCAAGGGGCGTGGGTCCTACACGCCGTGTGCCCGTAGAAGTGTGGGCGCTTCACTCCACAGAAGCCGTGGTCGCACTTCACGTACTCCTCCTGTAAGAGAAAGAGAACATGAGTATAGGGAAGTCATATCAATGACTTATATTCTAAAGTTAAATATTAAAAGGTTAATTTTTAACTTAATTTTAAGTGATATAAACATTGTGATGTTTGAGAGTGGAGCGGGAAATGAAGTAGATAGACACATACTCCGTGTAACCCGCCCGGCTGGTTACCGTAACCTTATCCATAGGCAATTTGTTTGTGACCGAGGGCATGAGGCAGAATTCTTCATAGATTGCCAGGGAGGCAGGGGGAATTCTAGTAGGAATTGCCAAGGATATAAATCTGGGACTGAGACCACTCAGACCATTGAATTGGTGATATAGAAGACCCCATAGGGTAACGGTTTCCGGCAACCAGCCGTGCTAAGATACACACAGCATGCTGGAAATTTGTGATATGCAAGAAGACAGCACGGCTACTAATAGAACGGTAAGGCAATACCTATCTATTTATGTAGTCAAACCATCTGGTTGCAAAGTAGGGCTATCAGCATGAGTTGATAGCTAGGAGAAGGGGTGCAAGTCACTTTGGCGCCTCCGGAATGCTCCGGCACAACGGCGGCACGCCGGTGGGAGGCGGAGGCGGAGGCAGCCGAAGGTTGCCGGCTTGGTGACAGGGACAAGGATGAGCTATAGCAGAACCGGACTGCCGGCAATGGATGCCGGCACTCCGGGGGCCGGTCCGATGGACGGACGACCGAAGCTAGGAGGTATGAGGGTAGGCCATCGGCTGTACGCCGACGGGAGGCGGCAGCCCTCCGGCACACGGAGGACTGACGGCCCGGGGGGCAAGGAATGTGTCACCAAGGGGGGAGGTCGGTTTCACCGACAGTAGAGACGGCAAGGGACCGGCACCAGGACAGTGAAAGAGACAGAAGGAGGGATGTAGGGGTACGGACACGAACCCCAAGGCATCCCACCTGAATGGGTGTACCCATGATAGAGGCTAGCCCTATCATCCAGTGGCAGGGGCCGCAGGCAGCCGGGAGCCAGTGTAGCCCAAGGGAGGGCTAGGGAACACCCAAGAGGGGGGGAGAACCCCTGCGGACAAAATGCATCCAGTGGCTAACCCCATAGGACACTATGAAGGTTAAATGTACCAGAGCGGACTGCACACAGGGACTCAAGGTAGCCCTATCACTCCACCCTAAGGAGGAGTTGTAGGACAGGGGACAGCTGGGTATAGGCTAACCTTAGTATAGGCTAGGCCATACAAGAGATAGGTGGAGAGGGGAGAAGAAGAAGGGTCTTCCAAAGGGGAGGCTCTGTACCAAAGCGGCCACTAAGGAAGGGAGGACGCTCCCTAGCCTAAGGTAGGCAGCCTGTCTGAGAACGGTGCATGGGTACCGTTTCAGCAAGACACAGGACTAACTCCCCCCAAGCCTAACCTAGAGCAGGGATGTTACACCCTGAACCAGGAAGGTTGGAAGACGTATCGCAATGCAGGGAAGGTCAGGTAACCTAGCCTCAGCAATAGAGGAAGGGCAGGCCGTTCCTCATTCTCGGACGCAACCCTAAGGGGGGATCATTCCCTTAGGGAGGACAGAGAAGCGATATGTACTCTGGTATGAGCTTGATCCCCTTACGTGGTAGGGGGAGCAAGGCTACGCAGAGGGAATGCTCTAAGGCAGGGGGTGAAGGGAGCATATAGGGGGCCTACAATTAGGTTAGGTTAGAGAGGTACACTGTCAAACTTATCCCCTATATGGTCCCTGAAGGCGAAAACACTTGCATCACAGTAAACAGTATCATAAAATAATGCCACTATCTTCATAACTAAACCTAGGATCACTGTAATATATCATGCATGAACACTGATGATAGGCACTCTGGCCTAGGGGCTAGACTAGCGAACTGGTATGGGGTCAGGCGATGACCAATAAAAGAGCGTCAAAACACGATATATAAAGTTCCTAGCTATGAAGATTAAATAACTAATAGTATCGATTAGTTAATGAGGCCGGAAAAACTGTTGAGGCTAGCTAAATAAGGCATGCAAAACAACAGCGACGCCATAAAATGGCGGCTCCGGTAGCAGCAAAGCTCTGCCAAAAAACATAAAATATCTTGAAAAGTAAAAGTTACTTTACGGTCAGAGCTTATTTAAACAATACTGGAACCTTGTACTCAACTTTCCAGAAGAAGGCGAGGCCGAGGGTAGAGACATGGCTAAGATGCAAGTCGATAAGATAAGCACAGGGAAAAATCCGTCTAGTAAGGCAAGCTACTAAGCGAAGGATGAGGACGGACGTGACGTCATTTAGCAATGGCGCCCGTTTGTTTACGTCTCGAGTACCAAAAGTAGCCACGGACGAGATTAGCTGTGGAACGGCTCCCCAGCTATTCTCCGCCCCTATACATCGAAGTGTTAACTCTATGTGGGGTGCAGATAGCTATGTGGCGCGTTAATACATGCGTCCCCTGTTGATATACGATGTCTTAAAGGGAAACCTTTAGGATACTCGCTCCAGAAGTTAGAATTCTGTGATAACCTGTGGTTAAATTCTCTAGGAATATCTAGTAGTTTATATACCCAAGGAAGCTACCAAAAAGGAACCTTCCATCAGGACGCCATGGCTTGAGCCCAAAAATATGTGCAACATGGAATCTTGTATATGTTTAAAAATGCCTAAATCTTCATTAAAATAACACTAGGAACACTCATATGCAGAAGTAAATATGAATACTAGGCTGCGGCCTATGCTAGGCATAAAGGCTAGTTTGGGGTCGACTGGCTAGGAGCGCCGAAGACCACAACGGCATAAATGAACTATTCTTAAAATTGAAGATTAAACAACCTAAGATAAATTAGTTATAAGGCCGTGAAGGCTATGCTTGCTAACTAAGCCTATATCTTCATTAACATAACACTAAGAACATTATTATATCATGCAGAAGCAAACATGAACACTAGGCTGTGGCCCATGCTAGGCTGAAAGGTTATTATGGGGTCGGCTAACTAAGATCGCCGAAGACCACTATCGGCATAATATAACTTTTTCCTAATAATGAAGACTAAATAACTAAAGATTTATCTCAGATAAAAGGTCGGGGAAGGCTGTTTTGGCTAACTAAATAACGCATGCAAGCGAACAGCAGCGCCGTAAATGGTGACCCGAGGCAAGGCACTGCTCGGCCACAAAACTCAAGATTTTAGCGTAAAAAATCGTTACTCGACGGCCAGAGCTTATTTAAACAATACAAGAACCTGGTACTCAACATTCCAGAAGAAGGCAAAGCAGAAGGCTGAGACATCTTGAAGGATGCACACAAAAAACAGCGATAACTGGGAACAAACCAAAGGGCGTTATGGCTACTAATAGCGGAATGATGCGGGCGGACGTGACGTCACGCAGCTGCGAGTATCGTAACAGTGACGAAGGGAGAGTATCTTTGGAACGGCACCTCAGTTACCTCCCACATTCACTCGCCACATCTCCCCCTCGAAGCGTAAACGCTAGGTGGGGTGCAGATGGCCATGTGACGTGTTAATGCATGCGTCTCCTGTTGATATACGATATTCTAAAGGGTTAACCCTTAGAATACTCGCTCCAGAAGTTAGAATTCTGTGAAAACCTTTAGTTTAATTCTCTGGGAATATTTTAGTAGTTATATATATCCAAAGGAAGCTACTGAAGGAATCTTCCATCAGGACGACATGGCTTGAGCCCAAAAATTATGTATTTTGATATTAGGGTTCAAGCATTTGTTTATTACCTCAAAGATAGGATGTGATTCTTCATACTTTTGCATTGCAGTAGGATTTAAGTCTTTTGAGAGCGATGCTCTATTGTTCGATTTGTTTTTGTTTGAGAGATTTGTTTATGAGACGCTCGACGCTCAGTAGTTGGGAGTTGGTTGTTAGAAACTCAGAGTCACAGAGCAATGTAATCAGAAGTCCATTAAATGTATTTTAAGAATACCAACATATCATTAAACCCCACCGAGAAAAATTGGCGACATCGGAAGGGACTAACTCATGGATAATTACTAATAATTATTAACTCATGTTCAGGTGAGTAATATGCTGAAATCCCCTGACGATCTACAACCTACATTATATTGGCGATGACAGGAGGACGAATATACGCAGAGATCATAGAGAAGCAGAAGAAACATTGGAGCCTTTGTAGATCAACGACCAGGAGCAGAAGAAAAAACCCAATGAAGATTTCTCATGCAGCACACCAACCCGAATTTCATCAAACACGAGCAAACAAAACAAGAAAACAGGAATTTTGAAATTGGGTAGGGTACTGAAAAAGGTAGGAAGTTACAAGGTGACTTTAGAACAGTAACCTAATCAAGGTATCAAGGTAAGCAGTCAAAATGCCTTTTGACATTGAACATCCTGAACGATTTAGCATCACAGCTGAACCCAATTCTGTAGCAACACGGTGGCAACAGTGGTGTGAGAAATTTAAGATTTATTTAGAAGCATTAGGGAATATGAAGGATGCCCAAAAGAAGGCATTGTTACTTCATACAGCAGGTAGAGAAGTTGGGGAAGTGTTTAAGACATTGTAGCCTACAGATGACACAAGTGAAGCTGAAATTAAGGCTCTTACCACATATTTTGCTCCTCAGGTCAATAAATTTTTGAAAGGTATCAATTTACAGCACAGCCATGTCAGAAAGAAAATGAAAGTTTAGATGCATTTGTGACTAGCCTAAAGAATTTAGCTGTTTCATGTGAATTTTTAGTTTTCAGTATTAAACTTACCCGATAATCATGTAGCTGTCAACTCCGTTGCCCGACAGAATTCTATGGAGGGATACGCCAGCTATCACAATACTAGAAGGGGGTGTATTTACCAGCGCCACCTGTGGCCAGGTACTCAAGTACTTCTTGTTGACACCTCCTCAATTATTCCTCTGTCGTGCTTCCGGCAAGACGTTCTGGGATACGCTTATGTTCTTGGAGTATTTTCACGACTTTGGTGAAGTATTTCTCTTTGATTTCGGCTGTCGCTTTACTGGAAACTTCTATATTAGCTTAGTTAGCTTTTGGAATTAATTTGATTAATTTTGGTGACGAGAGAGTATGAACTCTCGTTCACTTTTCAATGGCCGACCCTTCCCTTAGACGGAAGTGTTGGTGTCTAAGAGAGTATAGACTCTCTTTCTTAATTTTGCTTAACAAAAGTTATAGATTTATTTTATATCTCTCCGCCTCTTATAGGCCTCTTCGATTAACTTCCTTTTATTATAAACTCATTAAAATTAATTTTTATATTTGTTTATATTCGACCTTCCTAATAGTAGGCGGTCTTTTACCGAAGTTAATAAACTTTGAGCCCGTCATTTCGGTTTTACCTGTTAACATATTATGCTATTTCCGCCACAGAGTTTGAAAGATTTTCTTTGACAGTCTCGTACTG
This sequence comes from Palaemon carinicauda, assembly GCF_036898095.1. Taxonomy (NCBI): domain Eukaryota; kingdom Metazoa; phylum Arthropoda; class Malacostraca; order Decapoda; family Palaemonidae; genus Palaemon; species Palaemon carinicauda. Next base: position 95,337,315 of record NC_090729.1, read on the forward strand.
TTTTCAAAGCTGAACTAACGTTTTGTTTTGTCTCTGCAGTTGTTGACGTTCAGAACGTTCAACTTGCACTCTATCGTTACGATAGAGAAAGAATGTTCACGGTTTCACGTTGCAGTAAGAGTAACCGTGTCTAGCGTTTTGTTTATTCTTTCTTAACTTAATGGTTTTGATCCTAATAAAGGAACTTTTCAGTTTTTTTCCTTTAACAATAATATGTTTTAACGATATATATGATTGGGCTCTTCTCTCAGGTTCTAAGTCAAGAGAGAGAGAGAGAGAGAGAGAGATAGAGACGGAGGGAGAAAGAGGATAAACGTTTCATTCAAGCCTGCCAGGCGTACGAGTAACGTCGTTATCGTTTTTTGCTCTTCTCCCTAGTCTCTTTAGGGGAAGAAACTAAACGTTTCTAGAGTGATCTAGTGTTTAGTCTCTTTCCAACCACTGAATTATCTTTCATTAGATTTTTCTGTTACATTGTAATTCTGTTTTCGCAATTACTAACTTTGAGAAAGGATAGAATTGCGTATTTCAGGTACAAACCACTTAAAGTTTCGAGTTCAGTGAAATAAGTGCAAACAGAAATCAAAGTGATAAGTGATTAGTGCGTGAGGGTACTTTTGTGCGCGCCAGTCGTCCTCCCAGTCCGGGACCTCTTGCAAGCTCCCAAGCCCAGGGGAGAAGCAATGTCGAAGGGCATAAGGGTTCAGCAGGCCTTGATCGGCGCACAGAAGTATTCTCGGTGGTTGTGGGCGTGTCTTACCGAGACCGTCACTCCCACCCGCAGACGATTGAGCCCTTATTTTGCTCGTCTGCAGAAGAGATTAGGGGAGAAAATAAAAGCAGAGTAACGCTGGTCTCAGGTCTCAAGACTTCTTAAACGTTAAGTCCAGACCTATGCCAGACGTACGAAGTTAAAGTTCACAACCCGAATGCAGTCATTGGGTTAGCTCTGACTCTCCTCAGTCATCAGTTGATTACACTCCGCCTAAGAGGAGTAAGGTTCTGCCACAACAGATCTCTGCTGTTAAGGCTTTACCTCAGCAGAACTTAGTGTCTGCCGACCCCAAGTTAACTCTACTGCAGTCCATACAGTCACAACTTTCGGTCTTGATGCGTGAGTGTCGGGCTGAGAGTGTTGCACCTCCTCCTCCGCCTACACTCCCTCCACCTGTTCTCGCTCCGCCTGTGCTCGCCCAGCCTGCACCTGCTCCGCCTGTGCTCGCCCAGCCTGCACCTGCTCCGCCTGGTCGCAGCACCATCTGCCAGGCGTACGATGTTGTGAACTCTACTTCAGTCCATGCAAGCACAGCTTTCGGACTTGATGAGTGAGTGTCGGGCTGAGAGTGTTGCTCCTCCGCCTCCGCCTACACTCCCTCCTCCTACACTCGCTCCGCCTGATCACAGTACCATCTGCCAGGCGTACGATGTTGTGGACTCTACTACAGTCCATGCAAGCACAGCTTTCGGACTTGATGAGTGAGTGTAGGGCTGAGAGTGTTGCTCCTCCGCCTCCGCCTACACTCCCTCCTCCTACACTCGCTCCGCCTGAGCACAGTACCATCTGCCAGGCGTATGATGTTGTGGACTCTACTACAGTCCATGCAAGCACAGCTTTCGGACTTGATGCGTGAGTGTCGGGCTGAGAGTGTTGCTCCTCCGCCTCCGCCTACACTCCCTCCACCTACACTCGCTCCGCCTGATCGCAGTACCACCTGCCAGCAGTTCCACCTGCCAGGCGTACGATGTTGAGACACGTGCTGAGTTTGCTGTTCCCTGTGGTGTTCAGCCTCCGCCTTTCTTAAGGCAACCTTTACATTGGGATCAGGAGGATTATACCTCTCTTCCTCCGCCTCCACTTGCTGCTCCACCAGTGATGCAACACTCGGTTGAGGTACAACAACCTCTCCCGTCCATGAGTCAGTTTCCTCAGCTCTTGCTGCAGCGAGCTCAACCCTCCATAAGGCAAGCACCACAACACCTTAGCCTTGCGCCTCAGGAGCCTCAGCTTGCGAGACATTTACCTTGTTCTGCGCAGCCTCTTCCTCATCGCGCTCCGCTCACACCACAGGAACTGGAACTTGCTACTCCGCTTCCGCCAACCGCTCAGCAAGCGCAACCCTTGGGTTCAACCACTCATGCTAGGAGTCAGCCTCCTCCACCCATGCGCCTTCCTTCTGCTTGTCTTTTATTCAGCCTTTGCAGACTGAGCCTCAGGTGTTCCCTCATCGGAGTCTTGAAGAGGAAACCACACTATTGTTGTTCCAGCTCGTTCTGACTCTGCTGTTCAGCATACCATGGTTTAAACCCCATGCAAGCATGCATAAAGCACTCTAGCACTGGTCATGGAATTTCTGAGAAATGTTAAACGCCATGCACACGCTCTGCTTTCCTTTCAGCAGGCTCTGCTTACAGCAGGCTCTGCTTACTACATGCTCAGCATTCAGCATGCTCTGCATTCAGCATGCTCTGCATACAACATGCTCTGCATACAGCATGCTCTGCATTCAGCATGCTCTGCATACAACATGCTCTACATACAGCATGCTCTGCATACAGCATACTCTGCATACATCATGCTCTGCATACCTTACCGCATGCTTCTCAACACATCTTGGGTTGTTGCCAACTCACTAGACTGTCAAGCAGTTTCATAACGTTGCCTTCTAGTCTGCTGCTTTGCACCAGTGAACCCTCACTCAGAGAACTTAGCTTTTCTAGGATAAGGTCCCTGTAGATGAGAAAGTTCTTTTCTCCCTCCTTCTGATATTCCCTTGAGGACTCTGTCATTTGGAGGGAGCCTTTAGCTGCATAACCTCTTATGGACTTTTATTTAAGCATAACATGCTTACAGGGAAGGTAATGGTTACACTTCAGCCGCTAATCCCGTCTGTTACCACACCTGCTCCCATAGACCTTGAGCTGTGTTGCATGACATGCAGTCCAAGCTTAGTCCTTGTTAGAGGATTTTTTGTTTACGGAGTCAATGTGTCACGGGGAAGACGTTCAACAACCAACAGAAGGGACTTGTTGTGACGCAGTGCGGCAACCTCAGCAACCCGTTAAGGAGTTGTCTGTACGACCCAGACAGTCTAGACAGATTCGGGTTGTCACTGTACTTCCTCGCTTGCCCATGATTGACAGTTTACAGACTGTGCAGCAGTATCATGATCTTGTGTCCGGCTCCGTCAGACGACTGGCTTTTAAGAGCTCCCTCAAGTCGTCGCTGTCTGGAGATTTTCAAATGGACTATGGATCTGACCAAGGAACTGGGCCTCCTGGTCAATTTTGAGGAGTCTCAGCTCGTTCCATCCCAGACCATTGTCTCCTTGGGTATGGATCTTCAGAGTCGAGCTTTTCGGACTTGTCCGTCGGCCCCAAGGATCTTCCAAGCCCTAGAATGCATCCAGAGCATGCTGAGAAGGAACCGATGCTTAGTCAGGCAGTGGATGAGTCTAACAGGGACACTTTCATCGCTGGCCCTGTTCATCGAGTTAGGGAGACTCCACCTCCGCCCCCTTCAGTATCATCTAGCTGCTCACTGGATAAAGGACATGACGCTAGAGACGGGCTCAGTTCCTGTTTCCGAAGAGATGAGGTCTACTCTAACGTGGTGGAAGAACAGCATTCTTCTCAAGGAAGGTCTACCTTTGGCTGTTCAGACCTCCGACCACCGTCTCTTCTCGGACGCATCGGACACGGGCTGGGGTGCGACACTGGACGGACAGGAATGCTCGGGAACATGGAATCAGGAGCAAAGGACACTTCACATCTATTGCAAGGAGTTGTTGGCAGTTCATTTGGCCTTGATAAACTTCAAGTCCCTCCAGCTTAACAAGGTGGTGGAGGTGAACTCCGACTACACCACAGCCTTGGCTTACATCTCCAAGCAGGGAGGGACTCATTCGAGGAAGTTGTTCGAGATCGCAAGGGACCTCCTCATTTGGTCAAAAGATCGAAAGCTCACGCTGGTAACGAGGCTCATTCAGGGCGATATGAATGTCATGGCAGATCGCCTCAGCCGGAAGGGTCAGGTCTTCCCCACAGAGTGGACCCTTCACAAGAATGTTTGCAGCAGACTTTGGGCCCTGTGGGGTCAGCCAACCATAGATCTATTCGCTACCTCGATGACCAAGAGGCTCCTCTTGTATTGTTCTCCGATTCCAGACCCAGCAGCAGTTCGCGTGGATGCCTTTCTGCTGGATTGGTCCCATCTCAACCTGTATGCATTCCCGCCGTTCAAGATTGTCAACAGGGTACTTCAGAAGTTCGCCTCTCACAAAGGGACACGGCTGACGTTGGTTGCTCCCCTCTGGCCCGCGAGAGAATGGTTCACTGAGGTACTGCAATGGCTGGTCGACGTTCCCAGGACTCTTCCTCCTAGAGTGGACCTTCTGCGTCAACCTCACGTAAAGAAGGTACACCCAACCTCCACGCTCTTCGTCTGACTGCCTTCAGACTATCGAAAGACTCTCAAGAGCTAGAGGCTTTTCGAAGGAGGCAGCCAGAGCGATTGCCAGAGCAAGGACGACATCCACTCTCAGAGTCTATCAGTCTTAATGGGAAGTCTTCCGAAGCTGGTGCAAGGCCAATGCAGTTTTCCTCAACCAGTACCAATGTAACCCAGATTGCTGACTTCCTGTTACATCTAAGGAACGTAAGATCCCTATCAGCTCCTACGATCAAGGGTTACAGAAGTTTGTTGGCAGCGGTTTTCCGCCACAGAGGCTTGGATCTTTCCTCCAACAAAGATCTACAGGACCTCCTTAGGTCTTTTGAGACCTCAAAGGAACGTCGGTTGTCCACTCCAGGCTGGAATCTAGACGTGGTCCTAAGGTTCCTAATGTCATCAGGATTTGAACCGCTCCAATCAGCCTCTTTTAAGGACCTCACATTAAAAACTCTTTTCCTCGTGTGCTTAGCAACAGGTAAAAGAGTAAGTGAGATCCACGCCTTCAGCAGGAACATAGGTTTCACATCTGAAACGGCTACATGTTCCTTGCAGCTCGGTTTTTTGGCTAAAAACGAGCTTCCTTCCCGTCCTTGGCCTAAGTCGTTCGAGATCCCAAGCCTGTCCAACATGGTGGGGAACGAACTGGAGAGAGTACTTTGCCCAGTTAGAGCTCTTAAGTACTATCTAAGAAGGTCAAAACCATTACGAGGACAATCAGAAGCCTTATGGTGTGCTATCAAGAAGCCTTCTCTACCAATGTCTAAGAACTCAGTTTCTTACTACATCAGGCTTCTGATTAGAGAAGCAAATTCTCATCTGAAGGAAGAAGACCTTGCTTTGCTGAAGGTAAGGACACATGAAGTGAGAGCTGTGGCTACTTCAGTGGCCTTCAAACAGAACCGTTCTCTGCAGAGTGTTATGGATGCAACCTATTGGAGAAACAAGTCAGTGTTCGCATCATTCTATCTCAAAGATGTCCAGTCTCTTTACGAGTACTGCTACACCCTGGGTCCATTCGTAGCAACGAATGCAGTAGTAGGCGAGGGCTCAGCCACTACATTCCCATAATCCCATAACTTTTTAACCTTTCTCTTGAATACTTTTTATGGGTTGTACGGTCGGCTAAGAAGCCTTCCACATCCTTGTTGATTTGGCGGGTGGTCAATTCTTTCTTGAGAAGCGCCAAGGTTAAAGGTTGTGATGAGGTCCTTTAGTATGGGTTGCAGCCCTGTATACTTTAGCACCTTTGAGTTGATTCAGCCTCCCAAGAGGAACGCTGCGCTCAGTAAGGAAGACGATCTTATTAAAGGCAGAGTAACGGTTCAAGTCGACTTCCTTACCAGGTACTTATTATTTCATTGTTATTGTGGATAACTGATTATATGAAATATGGGATACTTAGCTATCCTTTAATCTTGTACACTGGTTTTCACCCACCCCCCTGGGTGTGAATCAGCTACATGATTATCGGGTAAGTTTAATATTGAAAAATGTTATTTTTATTAATAAAATAAATTTTTGAATATACTTACCCGATAATCATGATTTAATCGACCCTCCCTTCCTCCCCATAGAGAACCAGTGGACCGAGGAATAATTGAGGAGGTGTCAACAAGAAGTACTTGAGTACCTGGCCACAGGTGGCGCTGGTAAATACACCCCCTTCTAGTATTGTGATAGCTGGCGTATCCCTCCATAGAATTCTGTCGGGCAACGGAGTTGACAGCTACATGATTATCGGGTAAGTATATTCAAAAATTTATTTTATTAATAAAAATAACATTTTTAAAATGTTATCATAGATCAAGTTATTGCACATTGCACATCACAAGAGCTAAGAAAAAAATTATTGCAAGATAAAGATTTAACATTAGAAAAGGTAGTGATAATAGGCAGAGCTTCAGAAACATCAAATAGGCAAAGTAACATAATAGGTAGTTCTACAAGCAATAGAATGGAAAATTCTAAAATTAGTACAATAGGTTCCAAGTGGAAAAATAATGAGAATCAGAGAAGGAATATGTCAAAGCCTAGTCATAGAAAAGTGCCTAACACTTATGTTCATAAATATCAGAATCAGGCCTATACACAGACACAACAGGAAAAACCCAAGTGTTAAAGGTGTGGTAAAACTGATCATCTTGCATATGAAGCAAAGAAATGCCCCGCTACTGGACAAAAATGCCAGAAATGTAGAAAGATGGTCATTTTGCAACTGCTTGTAGATTCCCTAAACAGTACACAAAGAAAATAATTGCTACAGATGATACAATTAGTCAAGAGAATAAGGTGGAAAATGTTCATGATAATCAAGTCAAGTCAGAAACTGATTTTGCGTTTCGCATAAATTCAGTTAATAAAAATGCAAAGAAACATATGATGGTAGAAGTAATCATAAATGGTGAACCAATTTTGATGCAAGTTGACACAGCAGCTGATGTATCAATTATGTCTGAGAAAACAGCAAAAAGCATTCCTAATTTATTATTAGAAGGTACAAATAGAGTTTTGAAAGGTTATAATGGTTTTGATATTCAGGTAATAGGTGCTTCGAACGTAGAAGTACAGTACAAAGAACAGAAATTAGAGAGTGCCATTAACAGTAGTAAAAGGTAAAAGACAAACTTTGCTAGGTTTGGATTGGCTACAGTATTTGAAATTAGATTGGCCTAGTATTTTGAAGGTTAAAGGTAGACAAGATGAACACAAAAATGAAATGTCTGTTGATAATATCACAGAGTTTCAAGACGTATTTGAAGATAAAGTAGGTACAGTAAAGAACGCAATGGCAATTTTAGTTTTGTAACCTGACAGTGCTCCTAGATTTTGTGCTCCCAGACCAGTACCATATGCATTGAAAAGTGCAGTTGAAACAGAAATCAGGAGATTAGAAAATGAAGGTTCCTGGGAAAAGGTTACATATTCAGATTGGGCTATTCCATTAGTACCTATTGTGAAGGAAAATGGTCAGGTTAGATTATGTGGAGATTACAAAGTAACGTTGAATCCATAACTGCAAGTAGCTCAACATCCATTACCAAATCCGAAAGACATGTTTGCAACTATGTCAGGATGCAGTGTTTCTTCTAAGTTAGATTTAAGACAAGCATTTCAACAGCTTCCCATGGATGAAAGTTCACAAGAATTATGTACAGTAAATACATCCTTAGGTTTTTTTAGACCAAAGAGATTACCTTATGGAGTTGCAAGTAGTCCAGCTATATGGCAAAAAAATATGGATAAGATTTTTTAAGAAATGCAAGGAGTACTCATTTTTATTGATGATATTTTAATTGCTGGTAAAGACACAAGAGAACATAGAGAAAGATTGCAAACAGTTCTGAAGAAGTTGAAGGAACATAATATTAGAGTAAATAAGAGCAAATGTATTTTAGAAGTTGATTCAGTGGAATACTTAGGTTTTGTAATTAATGGCAAGGATATTCACAAAACTATAGAAGATTAAAGCTTTACAATCAACTAAAGTACCAGAAAATGTTAAAGAATTACAATCATTTTTAGGGTTAGTAACATTTTATGGGAATTTCATTCAGAATTTGTCTACAATTGCACATCAATTGTATAATTTGTTGAATAAAGGTGTAGAATGGAAGTGGACAAAAGAGTGTCAGGAATCTTTTGAAAGAATCAAACAGGAAACAACATCACCTACATTCCTAGTACATTATCAAATGGTTTTACCAGTTAAATTAGTATGTGATGCATCGAATATAGATTTAGGTGCAGTATTATCTCATGTAATGCCAGATGAAACAGAAAGACCAATTGCATTCACTTCTAGAGTATTGAACAAGGCAGAAAGGAATTACTCTCAAATAGAAAAGGAAGTTGTTCCGTAACCGAAATACAAACCACGCTATTTACATAGGGTTTACTTTCGGCGTAGCTGAAAATTACGAGCCATTAGATTTTAACGAGGGTTAACTATCCCCACGCTAGTTAGCAAGGGGGTAGGGGAAGGGGTAGCTTGCTACCCCTCCCCCCCACACACCGGTGAATTGTCTCACTTCACTTTTGGCTCGGACGATGAGCAGACGTGTCTGTCTTTCGTCCTCGCTTTTGACAGTCTTAATCTGTTTTTACTTTTTCTTCAGCTTTGTGTGTTTGGAAGTTGGCCTCTACCTTCGTCGCAATTATGCGCAAGTGGCCTGGACTCTCCGGCCGCCCTTGTGGAACTTTCATGTCGGCGGTCGAGACGGATCCTCACACCCTTTGCCCGCAGTGTCGAGGTCAACGGTGTGCTAGAGACTTAACTTGTAGTGAGTGGAGGGAGTGGTCTACCTCCCAGTGGGAGAGGTTTGGCCGGCGGTGTAAGAAGAAGTCCAAGAGAGACCTTTCTCCTTCAAGGGCTGCCTTGAAGAAGGAAGGCTCCAAGGACTCTTCTTCCGCCGCCCGAACCTCCTCCGAAGTTCCCTCTCGGTCGGTCTCTCGTGAGAGGCCGTCGAGTGGTAGTGTAGGCCATTGTTCTGTTTCCCGACCTCGGGGTGCGGGAGAGGGCGTTGCCTCCCATAGCAGGGCAGCTCCCCCTGCTCCTCCGGGGGAGGATTTTGATTCTCATTACGATGATGACCATGCTGTGTCTAATGATGATCTCTTTCAGCTTTGGGCTTCATTGGGGCTTAAGGGCTTGCCCTCCAAGGAAGCCCTGTTTGACCTGATCCAGTTGGGGGCTGCTGTCAAGCAATCGCCGGTAATAGCAGAGGTAGACCCTCTGTCTATTGTCGACGTGGTTGTGGCAGAGGCTTCCGACGGGTCTGGTCAAACCTCTGCTGCTGCTGCTGTTGCGGACATTGCTGAAGGCTCAGCCTCCCCTTCCAAACATCCTTCGAGGGGGAAGTTGAGTCCCACGGTCTCTCCTGCGGGTGCGTCTCCTCCTCGGGGGAGCGCACTGACAGAGACTCCTCTTCGGAGGACCGACGATGTGGATGCCCTTCCTCGAGGCTGCCTTCGCCGTAAGTCTCGTCCTCCTTTTCGCCGTAAGGGCCTTCCTTCTCCCTACAAGGGCGTTAAGAGGCACCTCTTCGGGTCGTCTTCACCCCCGCCTTCCCGTGCAGAGGATTCTTCTCGTCGGGAGCAGACCGTAGCAGCCACGTCCTTGGACCTCTCTGCAGATCGCTCGCGATCTCCTACGCCTGCCAGACCTTCCAGTCCTTCCGGCCTACCTTCGCCCCTGGATGCAGATGCGCAGCAGGCGCCTTCTCACCCCGTCACCCGACGGGCGCCGGTCCCTTTGGGGCAAAGGGATGTCTCCCACGGTGTGGGTAAATCCCTTGCGTGTCAGGTTTCCCCTGCGCGCTCAGCTCGTAGGGCACATGCGCTCTCCTGAGCTGCAGCCTTCAGACTCGCCTCGCCAGCACTCTCCTGCTCGTCAACGCTCTCCTGCTCGCCTGCTCGCCAGCTCTCTCCTGCTCGGCAGCGCTCCCCTGCTAGCCGTCAGCGCCCTTCTGATCCTGCTGCGCGCCATCGGTCTCCTGAGCGCCCACGATCTCCTGCTCGTCAGCACGCACCTGCGCACCTTGTTCCTGATGCGCGCCCTGCGCGCCAACGCTCTCCCACGCGCCCTAGATCTTCGGATCTGGACGCAGGCAAGGACCTTACTCCTTTGCCTCGCCCTCACGCTCCTGTGCGCCCATCTTCGCCTGCGCAACAGCGCGCACGCTCCCCGGTGTGCACTTCAAGAGTTCCTGCGCACTCGCGCGCCCACGAGTCTTCTTCTGAGCCCGACCGCGAGCGTTCGCCCTTGCGCGTTTCCTCGCCATCTGATCCTGCGCCCGAGCTGACTGTGCGTCAACACCCTCCTGCACGCCAACGATCTCCTGAGCACCCGCGCGATCCTTCGCCTGTGCGCAAGCGCTCGCTAACGCGCCCATGACTCGGATCGTCACAGGTCTTCGACGCGCACACGCGCTAAATCTTCTGCTCACGGTCGATCACCTGCACGTACTACGCGCCATCGTTCGCCAACGCGCCATCGTTCGCCAACGCGCCATCGTTCGCCAACGCGCCATCGATCTCTGGCACGCCAGCGTTCGCCAACGCGCCATTGATCTCTAGCGCGCCAGCATTCGCCAACGCGCCATCGATCTCTGGCGCGCCAGCGTTCGCCAACGCGCCATCGCTCGCCGACTCGCCATCGCTCGCCCACGCGCCATCAATCTCTAGTGTGCCGTCGATCTCCTGCGCTTCATCGTTCTCCTGACCGACAGCGATCTCCTCTACCCTCGCGCGCTCATTCACCTGCACGCCCGTGCGCGCCAACGCGCCCCCTCGCCAGAGCGCCCTCGCGCCCACTCGCCCGCGCACCCACTCGCCCGCGCGCCCACTCGCCCACTCGCCTGCGCGCGAACGCGTCCGCGCACGTTTATCTCCGCGCGACTGCGCTCCCGCGCGCGACCCTCTGAATGCTCCATCGCGCGAGCGCCAGCGCGACCCCCATTCTCGCCGGGTCCCGCAGCTCGTGCCCACGACAGGGACGCGTACTTCCAAATCGCCATCAGGATTGCCTCTGTGCAAGCGCAGGGCTCTCACCCAGGACCAGGAAGAATCACCGGAGACATCCAGGGAACATTCTTCCCTTTCTTCTTTTCAGGTAGGCCCCGTTGCGTCCACTCCAAATGATCAGGAGATCCCCTTCCCTCCAGCGGGGATTACTGACACTGCGTCCGTCACCCGTCAGTCTTGGTTTGGTCACCTGATGAAAGCGGTGGTGCAGGCTGTGAAGCCAGCCCTCGCTGATCTGAGACTCAGACCAAATACAGATTCGCCCCCGATGAAGAGAAGGAGAGGAGTGGACTTCGTGGTGACTTCTCCCAGGGAGAAGTTGGCTCCTAAGAGTTCCGTCAGGAAGGCTCCATCCCCTTCGCGGTCGTTTTCTCCTTCTCCTATGGACGAAGCCTTTCCGTCCTCAGGAGAGTCCAGCAAGGTGAGGTCCTCTCCCACGGCACCAATGGGGGGAACCCCACCTCCAGGAAGAGAAACGTCTCGCGTGGAAGGTACCTTCCAGACCTCTTTGCTGGAGTCCTGTATCCCGCCCAGGAGGGAACTCACGGATCCGTCCAGAGCCAACCAGACCCCGGGAGAACATCCACGTGTCTCCCCAAGAAGAGCCTCTTGGGACGGGAGATTTAGCTGCCAGTCCACAGGGAGGAGAGCAGCATGAGTCTGAGCATGCCTTCTGGCAGGTCTTGAATCTGATGAGGCAACTCAACAGATTCAAGGTCCCGGAGATCGCCCCTCGCGAAGGCAAGGATACGGTCCTAGACCAAGTCTATGGTACCCAGAAACCCCCAAGGGCCAGTGCAGCTTTGCCTTGGTCCCAGGGGGTGAAGAGTGCCAGAGACAAGGTCGAAGCTCAGCTCTCGGAACTCGCCTCCTCCAGCCGTTCCTCTGCCGGGAACAAACTCCTCCCACCTCCTTGTTTACAGCAGAGGAGGTATTTTGAGATCATGGGGGAGTCCAGTGTAGCTCTTCCCCTCCACCACTCGGTGGAAGAGCTCACAAGGGGAACTCCTCTTGAGAAGCTCTCCTCCCGGCAGGTGACATTCCCAGCTTCGGAGATCCTTAGCCAGGAGAAGGTCGCGAAGTGTGCCATGCAGGCCACTTCGTGGTGGGACGTCTGGCTGGGTACTCTGGGTATCCTATTGCGCTCCGAGGACTTGTCTAAGGAGAGCAATAGGAAGGCCCTGGAGACCTTCCTCCTCTCGGGCACTCGCTCCATCGAGTTCCTGGCCCACCAGGTTACCAACCTGTGGGCCAACTCGATCTTAAAGCGACGTGATGCGGTGACCGAGAAGTTCCATCCGAAGGTCCCCGCCGTGGATGTCTGCAGGCTCAGACACTCCTCCATCCTTGGAGGAAGCTTGTTTGAGCCCAAGGATGTAGAACGTACAGCTGAGAGGTGGAGGAAGTCGAATCATGATTCGCTCCTCCTAAGGGCCCTCACATCTCGGCCCTACAAGCCTCCAGCTCCACAACAGCATCAACAGCAGCTTCGCAGGACACCGAAGCAGGCTCCGGCAGCAAGGACGAAGGTGTCTAAGCCCCAGCCCTTTCCTGTCAAGGACAAGAGGGGTGGAAAGTCCTCCAGGGGAGGCGGGAATCCTAGAGGGAGCGGCCGTGGCCGTAAACGCTAGGATTGGCAGTCCCCCTGCGTGTCCACCTGTGGGGGGATGCCTACAAAGTTGCGTGCACAGGTGGCAGCAACATGGGGCCGATTCATGGACGGTCTCTGTGATCGGCCAAGGATATCGCGTCCCATTCACAGCATCTCAACCTCCCCTGACCGCGAATCCAGTGTAATTGAGCTCCTATGCCATGGGATCGGCAAAGGGGCTAGCCCTTTGGGCAGAAGTCGAGACCATGCTCAAGAAGGATGCTCTCCAAGAGGTCGTCGACAGCTCCCCAGGCTTCTTCAGTCAACTCTTTCTTGTAAAGAAGGCGTATGGAGGCTGGAGACCCGTCATCAATCTCTCAGCTCTGAACAAGTTTGTCAAACAAACTTCGTTCAGCATGGAGACAGCGGACACAGTCAGACTTGCAGTGAGACCACAAGACTTCATGTGCACACTGGATCTGAAGGACGCGTACTTCCAGATCCCAATCCATCCGTCTTCCAGGAAGTACTTGAGATTCAGCCTAGACAGCAAGATCTACCAGTTCAAGGTACTGTGCTTCGGTCTCTCCACAGCACCTCAGGTGTTCACCAGAGTGTTCACCCTGATTTCGTCGTGGGCGCACAGGAACGGCATCCGTCTCCTCCGATATCTGGACGACTGGCTGATCCTGGCAGACTCGGAGTCGACCCTTCTTCGACACCGAGACAGGCTTCTGGGACTTTGCCAAGATCTGGGGATCATGGTAAATCTCGAGAAGTCCTCTCTGCAGCCGACCCAACGACTGGTATATCTAGGCATGTTATTAGACACCAATCTCCACAAAGCCTTTCCATCAGACGACAGGATAGCAAGGCTTAGGAGGGTGGCAGAGCCCTTCCTCAGGTGGGAAGAGCTTCCAGCCCAATCATGGTTGCGTCTTTTAGGTCACCTAGCCTCCCTGGCCCGTCTGGTCCCGAACGGCCGTCTCAGGATGAGATCCCTGCAATGGCGGCTCAAGCCCCGGTGGAATCAGGGCACCGATTCCCCGGACTCTGGTCCCTATAGGACCCTCGGAACAGGCGGACCTGTGGTGGTGGCTGATCGACGAAAACCTACGAAAGGGAGTGGATCTTCTCGTCCTTCCCCCGAATTTGACACTGTTCTCGGACGCGTCAAAAGAAGGGTGGGGGGCCCACATTCTGAACCAGAGGGTCTCAGGCCTTTGGTCAGAATCAGAAAAGTACCTACACATCAACCTGCTAGAGATGAAAGCCGTGTATCTGGCCCTTCAACAGTTCCAACGGACCCTGGCGGGCCACTCCGTGGTGGTGATGAGCAACAACACCACGGTAGTGGCTTATATCAACAAGCAGGGAGGTACCTTTTCTTAACAGCTATCCCATCTTGCAGTAGAGATTCTGAGGTGGTCCGAAGTCCACTCGATAACACTATCAGCTCGCTTCATTCCTGGCAAGAGGAATGTGCTCGCCGACAGTCTGACCAGAGCTTCACAGATAGTGAGTACTGAGTGGTCTTTGGATTCTCAGATAGCCAACAAAGTCCTGACTTTGTGGGGTTCCCCGACAGTGGACCTGTTCGCGACGGCCTTGAATTTCAAGCTGCCTCTGTACTGCTCCCCAGTCCCGGACCCCAAGGCTCTCTGGCAAGATGCTTTCCAACAACGGTGGGACAACATCGACGTGTACGCCTTCCCACCGTTTTGTCTGATGAGAAGGGTGCTCAACAGGACCAGACTATCGGTCAACCTGTCTATGACCTTAATAGCTCCGCTATGGCATCACGCGGAATGGTTCCCGGAACTTCTGCAACTCCTAACGGAACCTCCGAGAGAACTTCCCCCACGACACGAGCTACTCAGACAACCACATTGCAACATCTTCCACAAAGCCGTAGCCTCGCTTCGGTTTTACGCCTGGAGACTATCCAGTGTCTCCTCACGGAGAGAGGCTTTTCGCAGCAGGTTGCGGAACGAATGTCTCGACACCTGCGGAAGTCCTCCGCGGGAGTCTACCAGTCGAGGTGGAGAGTCTTTTGTGGTTGGTGTCGTGGGAGGGGTATCTCTCCACTCGATGCCACTATTCCAGCAATAGCGAAGTTCCTCGTGTATTTGCGGGAGGAAATGCGCCTTTCAGTCTCGGCGGTGAAAGGCTATCGCTCAGCCTTAAGCCTGGCCTTTAGGCTGAAATAAGTGGACATTTCTTCCTCGCTAGAACTCTCTTTACTCATACGTAGCTATGAGCTTACCTGCCCTCAGTCGGAAGTGAGACCTCCTACATGGAACGTGGTTCGGGTCCTCAGGGCTCTGAAGAGACCCCCCTTAGAACCATTACGCCAGGCCTCTGATCACCACCTGACTTGGAAGACGGGTTTCCTACTCGTGTTGGCCTTTGCCAAACGAGTTAGTGAACTTCATGGTCTCTCATACGACATCGCCCATTCAAGGGGATAGGGGGAGGTAACGTTCAGGTTCGTCCCTGAGTTTGTTGCCAAGACTCAGAACCCTGGAGTGCTGGACCCACAGTTCGACTCCTTCAGGGTCACGAGTCTCCGTTCCGTAACAAGTGACCCAGACCATCTACTATTATGCCTAGTGAGGAGTCTGAGGCGTTACTTGAAGAGAACAGCAGCATTTCGTCCCCACGTGCAGGCGTTGTTCGTAAGCACGGGAAGGACTAAGAGGAGGGTCACCAAAAACACCATCTCAGCTTGGATTCGAAGGGTTATCCATCACGCCTTGAATCCTGACCCTCCTCCGTCACGTCGCCCTAGAGCACACGACATCAGGGGCATTGCTACGTCCCTGGCCTTTAAGAGAAACTTCTCTGTGACGCAGGTGCTACAAGCTGGGGTCTGGAAGCGTCAAACGACCTTCACAGCCCACTACCTGCAGGACGTGACCCACAGGAGCCTCGATACTTTTTCTATCGGCCCCGTGGTGGCTGCACAATAGCTGGTCTAACCTCAGGCTCCTTATTGGACAGGTAGCAGAAGGTTGAGGGCATTGTTACCCGGTCTCAGTCTGTGTGAATGAAAGAGTATGTCTGGCCCTTACTTCTTTCTTCATCCTCCCCTCTCTTGGGGAAAGCAGCATCCTTGTCTCTGCATAGCTGACCTCAACCTCTGCAGGTAAACCATGCTCCCTTGTGTTCCTAGTACTGTATTAAGTTAATACTGTCGCGTCCCCCATACCCTGACAAGGTGGTATTGGGAACGTCCTAGCCTAGAATTCCATCTAAAGGACTCCAGGTCAACTTCCTAGGACGAGTCACACTCTATTCCTCTACACACAAGCTTATGGAGGCCGCACGTTCCTTGCAGAGCAAGGAACTTGTGAGGTGCAGGGACTCTTTTTCTCGAGTGCTGCTCACTCGGATTCTGAGTCCCCGGGTAAAGCCAAAGCCAGTAAGGCTGGGGACTTTCTTTTACCCGAAGCCAGTAAGGCTGAGGACTTTCCACCCTTCCTAAGGGGTAAGTCACCCTATGTAAATAGCGTGGTTTGTATTTCGGTTATGGAACAAATGACAAATTCGGAGATAATTTGTATTTTTCCTAACCATACAAACTTTAGCTATTTACACTTATTTGCCCACCAGCCCTGTCCCCCAAGACAAGTCCTACCTCTAAGTGAAGTAAGACAATTCACCGGTGTGTGGGGGGGTAGGGGTAGCAAGCTACCCCTTCCCCTACCCCTTTGCTAACTAGCGCGGGGGTAGTTAACCCTCGTTAAAATCTAATGGCTCGTCATTTTCAGCTACGCAGAAAGTAAACCCTATGTAAATAGCTAAGGTTTGTATGGTTAGGAAAAATACAAATTATCTCTGAATTTGTCATGTTTAGCACTAGTATATGGAGTTAAGAAATTTCATATGTATCTTTATGGTAGGAAAAAGTTCACACTTGTTACAGATCATAAACCTTTATTAGCAATATTGGGTCCAAAAGCAAGTTTACCTACGTTGGTAGCTGCAAGACTACAACGTTGGGCAATTACGTTAGCTGCATACCACTATGATATAGAGTACCGTCCAACATCAAAGATGGGTAATGCAGATGCTTTATCTAGATTACCAGTAGACAAAGCTCGAGAAGAGTATGATGACAGTATTCTGTTAATTTCTGTATATGATGTACCCATAACAGCAAAAGACGTAGCACACAGTACCAAGAGAGACCCAGTACTTAGTAAGGTTTTAGAAAGTTTAATGACAGGTAGGGACTTATGTGGAAAAGAGGAAAATTGTAAACCTTATAAGGATATATGGTATGAACTGAGTGTAACACAAGGAATTGTGATGAGAGGTTCAAGGGTAGTTATTCTTACTTCACTGAGGAATAAGGTTTTGTCTGAAATACATGCTGATCACCAAGGTATTGTAAGATGAAAGCCACTTGCAAGAACTTTTATTTGGTGGCCAGGTGTATATAAAGATGTGGAATCTTATATAAGTAATTGTATGAATTGTGTTATACAACAGAACAATCCTCATTTTGCTAGAATGCACCCATGGGAGTTACCCAGGTATCCATGGCAAAGAGTGCATATAGATTTTGCAGGTCCTTTTTTTAATTATTTGTTTTTGATAGTAGTAGATGCTTACAGTAAGTGGCCAGAAGTCATTCCTATGAGGACAACGTCTTACGCCACAATAAAAGAGTTAATGCAAATTTTTTCTACACACGGTATTCAAGAAAGAATTGTTACAGATAATGGTCCACAATTTACCTCACAAGAGTTTAAAGAATTTTGTAATGTCAATGGAATAAAACATACATTTTCAGCAACATATCATCCCTCTACCAATGGAGAGGCTGAAAGGTTTGTTCAAACATTTAAACACAATATGAAGTGTAGAAAAGCAAATTCAGGCAACATATTTTTGCATGTATCAAAATTTTTATTGTCTTACAGAACAACGCGGCACAGCACAACAGGCGTGACACCGTCAAATTTGTTGATGGGGAGAAGAATAAGGTGTAAGTTAGATTTGTTGTATCCAAGTTTGCAAAGTGATTTAGAGGATAAAGGGTATAAACAAGTTGAAAAATTTCCTAAAATAAAATTTTTTTTACCTTTATCTGATGTCAGGGTAAGATCGTACAACACTCCAGAGAAGTGGGTACCCGGAGAGATTGTAAGAGAGATAGGAAATTTACATTATGATGTTCAACTTGGTGGAAATATTGTAAAACGTTATGTTGATCAATTACAGCCATTAAACAGAAATACAGTAGAGCTTGTTAATGTTAGAGATGGAAAACTTTTAGAAATAGTTATATCAAATGAGTCAAATATTAACCAAGATGCTCCAACATCAAATGTAGATTCAGAACCAATTCATGTACCAGTACAAGATGAGGTTAAAGTGCTTCCTAATAGGATTAATAGAGGAAAGCCCCCTGAGAGATTAGATTTATAAAGATTTTTACAATGTCAAGTTAAGGGGGAGGAGACTGATATGTATTATTGTAATGATGTACTGTACTGTATTACCTCAAATGTTACGTGTATTGCGCAACATTGCATCATATTGCATTTGTAAAACATGTTTGAGAAAGTATATAGCTGAAATGATGTATTTTGATATTAGGGTTCAAGCATTTGTTGATTACCTAAAAGATAGGATGTGATTCTTCTTACTTTTGCATTGCAGTAGGATTTAAGTCTTTTGAGAGCGATGCTCTATTGTTCGATCTGATGTTTTGGTTTGTGAGATTTGTTTATGAGACGCTCGACGCTCAGTAGTTGGGAGTTGGTTGTTAGAAGCTCTGAGTCACAGAGCAATGTAATGAGAAGTCCATTAAATGTATTTTAAGAATACCAACGTATCATTAAACCCCACCGAGAAAAATTGGCGACATCGGAAGGGACTAACTCATGGATAATTACTAATAATTATTAATTCATTTTCAGGTGAGTAATATGCTGAAATCACCAGACGATTTACAAGCTACATTATAGATAGTTTTTCAACATTAATATTAGTTTTTATACTCATAATACCGCTTCTATATTTACTGCCGAACTGTATGGCATATTAACTGCTATTGAGAAAATAGCGTTGGAGAAGGAGGGTAATTTTAAAATTTTTAGTGATGCAAGGAGTGTCCTTCAAGCTATAGAAGTTTTTAATTCTAATAACCCTCTAGTTTTAAAGATTTTAGAATGGCTTTTTATTATTGGACAGAGAGGTATAACAGTTCGATTTTGTTGGGTTCCAGCACATGTAGGTGTGTCTGGGAATGAGAAGGCAGATTCACTGGCTAAGGAGGCTGCATCCGAGTTGCTGCCAAGAAGGTATCCCATTCCCTATAATGATTTCTTACCTGACATCAAGAAATTGGTTGCAATAAATTGCAACAGCAATGGGATAGCCTAGATGGCAATAAAATGAGAGAGGTAACATATGTCATATCTCCTTAGAGGTATAATATGATGCCCCGAAAATGGGAGACATCTCTTTGTCGTCTCCGTATTGGTCACACTCGGTTGACACACAAGTTTCTGCTGAAAGGCCATCACCAACCTTATTGTGACGACTGTTTAGTACCTCTAACTGAGGCATTTGTTGACCGAATGCCCCAATTATAACAACTTAAGGAATAGATATTTGTTTGAGGCTCGAGGTGAGGGTGGCAGGTTCATTCTTGCCAAGATTCTTGGACATGATGTGTCCTATTATGCAAGTGGCATTTTTAGATTTATTTCAGAAGCAGGTCTTCTGAAAACTATTTAACTTTTATGACGTTCAACTTTTATGATTTTAATTGAATATATACTCTTTTATTTTTATTTTTTTTTAAATACATAAACTAAATGATATCGGCGTCAATGACCTTAGATGTCAGGATGCCTGAAAACATTAAATCAATCAATCAATCAATCTTATTTTTGGGCTCGAGCCATGTCGTCCTGTTGGAAGTTCTTTAATGGTAGCTTTCTTCTTGGGATATTTCTGCGAGAAATATACCAGATAATTTTACCGTAGAGGTATTAGAGAGTTCTAGTCCGAAGCGAATATCCTGAGGGATATCGTGTATATAGCAGGGACCTGTTTATAAAGCCATGGCTATCCTTCCCCAAATAGACTTAACCCTGTCTTGAAGGATATGGGATAGGGTAGGATACGTTGGCGAGAGAGCCGTTACAACTCCCAATCCCAATGTGCTACAACTAAAATGTTTTCTATAAAATCATTCCCTTTTGTAGATGTCATCTTGATGGTTATTTGGATTTTTTTTCTACGTCTTTTCGTAGCTTTTTGAGTGATTTTGTGATTATGGATGCTTTAGCTTCTTCCTAATCGACTGAGTACCCTATACGTTTGTGTTGGAGAATTCCGCGTATCCACCAGGTTTTTTAATTGATGTGCATGGTTTTCATTGCCTGTGGCCTGTACGCGATCGGCACCGACGCATCATGTATCCAAATCATTCAGAAATGCTTAGATTTTAATAATATTATAAGAATGTTTTTTATATTATACTTTTGCAAGTGTTTTATAATTATGGGGCATCACACTCCTTTTTTGGTGTTACATGTGCATGTTTTATCCGTCTTGACTTAGGCTAGGTGTACCCTGGCCAGCAGTATGACTGGTAAATTTACACTTGTGCACCATCCTCTTCTTTCACCTAACCTTACTGGTTTGGTGAGACTGCCTATCCTCCCATGCTGGTGATTCGTCATAGCGGAGAGCTGCAGTCCTGAAGGTCCCTCTGGGAGTTGGATAGTGCTTTAGAGTTGTCCTAGGGTGACTGTCTTCACTTTCCACTTAACCTGCATGTTTGGCGGGGTGGCTTATTAATAAGCTTCTTCATTTACGTTTCAGTTTTTAGCCACCATGATACAGCATTATCAGTAGAAATATGCGATATCAGCGGAGTGTCGAAAACGTATGATTTCGATAGCTTCCAATATAGAAGAATGGAAAAGGGCATTGTAGGTAAATGAAACTTTTGTGAAGGGGTTAATATGCTCACATATAATATTCTAACTCGTACAGTATTATTTCCTGCCTTTCAACCTGTTAATTTTCATGTTATGACTTTTATTCTTTGGAGATTTTTGATATGGTGATGTTCAGTATTGTTTGTTGATTTTTTAAATTAGTTTTGACTTGCAAATTTTAACATTTCTTTGCCGCGAAATGACTCTCAGTCGTGTCTATGATAAAATAAAGGTTTCTACTCGGCCGTGAGTACTGTATGGTCCTTTGACCGAAGGTTATAGACATCTCTGGTTCGTGGGAGCTGGTTATGCGCATGAATAGCTTCAAGAAGTCGTGCCCACTCTGAGATCTCAGCTCCACAGAGTAGGACGTAACTTTGGTCCTCAAGGCTCTTATATGTAACGGATTTTGAGCGAAGCGAAAAATCTATTTTTGGGTGAGATAGCCATGACGTCCTGATGGAAGGTTCCTTCGGTAGCTTCCTTAGGTATATTTAACTACAAGGATATTCCCAGAGAATTAAACCACAGGTTATCACAGAATTCTAACTTCTGGTGCGAGTACCCTAAAGGTTTCCCTCTAGGATATCGTATATCAACAGGGGACGTATGTATTAACACGCCACATAGCTATCTGCACCCCATATAGAGTTAACACTTCGATATGGAAAGGTGGAGAATAACTGGGGAGCCGTTCCACAGTTACACTCATCTGTGGCTGCTTTTGGTACTCAAAACGTAAACAAACGGGCGCCATTGCTAAATGACGTCACGTCCTTCCTCATCCTGATGCCAGCTCCTTGCTAATCTCCATGATACAGCAGGACAGGGCAGGGCCGGAAAGGCTGGACTAGAATAGACGGGAGGGTCCATCAGGACGTCATGGCTATCTCACCCAAAAATAGATTTTTTGCTTCGCTCAAAATCGGTTTTTTGGGCTCAAGCCATGATGTCCTGATGGAAGAGTACCAGAGAATCAATGTATCGTGGAAAATTTCCCCTTTTTTAAAGTAAGTGCCAAGGGCTCCGAATAGAGGTATGTAATGTGACCTCGGTAGAGGTTCCGTGGGGATCCAGCTTCCTGCCCCCCTGGCAGAGAAGTCCCGGCGGATTATACCAAAATCCAAAGTGGTCATCGAAGGGCTACTCACCCTGCGGAGATTTCGTGCAGGACTCGGAGACAAGACAGAAAGTTAATATTCGGGTAGGAATATTCTCAAGTGTAGACAAGTGATAATTAATCACTATACTCCATGGATTAGAGATCAATCTGGTCTCGAAGACGTGACGAAGGTAAGTATTCAAGTAGGAACAATACGCAGCATGGGTGAGTATATAATACAGATAATCTATATTATTCTTCTCATTCCAAAGGAAAGGGGTAATGAAACTATGGCAATCATGTATTTCATAATGGTAATAGGAGCGAAGAGAGACGCACAAGTAATAAAATAGACATTTTATTTCATAAATTGCAGGTTATAGTAATAATAATTGCAATAAAGGGTGTAAAGTTAATTTACAATAATAAGAATAATGTACATAGAAAAATAAAAGACTTCAATCTTGAATCTGAAAGAAATTTCACATTTAGAAACACAAATTCCAGAGGAACGTCAGTCTTTATCAAAGAAAAACACATCATGCCCTAGGGCATGTGGCACTCATGTGAAGTCTATGACATTTCACCTTGAAAGAACAGTCTATTAGAAACACTAAGTGTCCATGAAATCACTATGTATCACACAAGGGTCAACACAGGCACCCTTAGAGTTAAAGTCCCAAGTAACTCGCTGTTCTATGCAGAGTTAAACAGCAGGTTTCATAACACTACCTGCGGCTACCACGAAATGTTTAACTTCATGCACTTGTTTTGCGTAGTGCTTGAAGAAAACGCGCGACGATTTCCACCCTGTGAAGCTCTTGAGGCTTTCGAAATCCATACTCTGGAAGAAATTCAGAGAAGACGCGACTTTTCTAGGATCATGACCTGCGGGTGTACTGTCAGGATCCGCTCTGCGAATGAAGTAGGTGATTTTCACTCTTAGTTGTTTCAGTGACAGGTCGCTACCCGATGTTTCTCCTTTGAAGAGTTGATCTCCACCGAAGTCTGAAGTTCTTCGAAGATAGACCTTGAGACTCTCCACTGGACATAGAGAGACATCTTCCTTCAGGGGGTAGATTCTCCAGGGGCCCCATCTCTTGGTGGGTAATTCATTTTTTGCGAGAAACGTCGGATCAGGGAAGAGGGTAAGTTCTCCTGTATCTGCGAACAGGATATGACCCTCGTCTCTTGATAATGCCACTATTTCGCTGACTCGGGCTCCCGAGGCGAGAGCAAAAAGGAAGATAACTTTTTGAGTCAGGTCCTTGAGGGGGCACGAATAGTTGTCCAAGGTAGAGGCAAAATGGAGCACCTTGTCCAGAGACCAGGAGATAGGTTTTGGCGGAGGTGCTGGGCGTAGTCTAGCGCATGCCTTTGGTAATTTATTTAAGATATCGCTGGACAGATCAATCTGGAAGGCTTACAGTAGTGGTCTAGTCAAAGCCAATTTGCAGGTAGAAATCGTGTTGGCTGCTAAGCCTTGTCCATGAAGGTGAATGAAGAAGGACATGCAAAAATCAATGGTGATTTCTGTAGGATTTTTTGCTTTGACGAACGAGACCCACTTTCTCCAGGAGGATTCGTATTGCCGTCGTGTGGATTCGGTCTTGTATTCCTCGAGGAAGTCTAGACTTTTCTTCGAGATCCCAAACCTTTTCTTTGCGGCTAGGGAGAGAAAATCATGAGATGAAGGTCCCTGACTTTCAGTGATGAAGCGAAGACAGTCGACTTCTGTACTTGCTGGGAGAGAACTGGGCCCGGGAGGGGGATCAGCGTGGGGTGCAGCTCCAGGACCAGGGGGTACCAGTTGCTCCGGGGCCACTTGGGAGCCACTAGGGCCGCTGTCCCTTTGAAGGTTCTCAGTTTGGAGAGGACTTTCAGCTGAAGGTTGGGGGGAGGGAACAGGTATATCCTGGACCATCTGTTCCAATCCAGTGACATGGCATCCACTGCTTCTGCCTTGGGGTCCTCGTACGGGGCCACATATCGAGGAAGTTGATTGTTGTCGCTCGTTGCGAAGAGATCGATCTGAAGTTCCGGGACTTGGCGAGAGATGAAGGAGAATGATCTTGCGTCTAGAGACCATTCCGACTCTATTGGGTTTGTCCGTGATAGAGCGTCCGCCGTCACGTTGCGGAATCCTTGTAGGTGAACTGCAGACAGGTGCCATTTCTTCTTTTCTGCCAGACGGAAGATTGGAAGAAGTACCTGATTTATCTGGGGCGATCTCGAGCCCTGACGATTGAGACATCTGACTACCACCGAGTTGTCCAGAGTCAGACGGATGTGGATCGAGGGAGGCGGAGAGAGTTTCTTCAGGGTGAGAAGGACCGCCATGGCCTCCAAGATGTTGATGTGAAACGTCTTGAATAGGGGAGACCATGTTCCTTGACCCTGTCGTTGGTGGGAGTGACCTCCCCAACCCTCCAGTGAAGCGTGTGGATGTTGAGCGATGGAGGCAGGTGTTGAAGAGGAATGGACCTTTTCAGGGCCTTTGCTTCCGACCACGGCTTTAAGAGTAACTGAAGTCTGTTTGGGAGCCGTCTCTTGAGGTCTCTTCGAGCGATGGATGCAGAACGTCTCCAGACTCCCGCGGCATCCTTTAGCTGTGCGCGAAGCACTGGGTTTGTCACAGAGGCGAACTGTAGAGAGCCTAGAACTTGTTCCTGCTGTCGTCTTGAGATCCGTTTGGATTTCAGCAGTTTTCTGACAGACCCTGCTATATCCTTCCTTTTCTTCTGCGGGATGGAAAGGCGGTGTGACTGAAGATCCCAATGGATTCCTAACCATTGGAACTTCTGAGCTGGAGAGAGGCGAGATTTCTCGGCGTTTATCTTGAATCCCAGGTGTTCTAGGAACTGGGTGACTTCGTTGCAGGATCGTACACAATCTTCGGGCGATGTCGCCCAGACCAGCCAGTCGTCTAGGTAAGCCATCACTTGGACGCCGCGAAGGCGGAGCTTTTGGACGATGGCGTCTGCCAGCTTGGTGAAGATCCGTGGAGCCACGTTGAGCCCGAAGGGCATGGCCCTGAAGGCGTAACTTTTCCTTTGGAGTCGAAATCCTAGGTAGGAGGAAGCGTGATGGTTCATTGGAACGTGCCAGTAGGCATCCGCCAGGTCTATGGAGACCGTGTAGGCCCCTTGAGGCAGGAGGGTCCTTATTTGTTGAAGAGTCAGCATCTTGAACTTGTTGTTCGCAATGACCTTGTTGAAGGGGGATAAGTCTAGAATGACTCTGAGTTTGTCGGGAGTCCTTCTTGGGGACGCAAAATAGTCTCCCTTGGAACCTGGTTGACTTTACCCTCCTGATCACCTTCTTGTTCAAGAGTTCCAGGACGTACTCTTCCAGGAGGGGGGTTGACTGTTGGAAGAATTGCTGGAAGGCTGGGGGTTGTTGTGTCCAGCTCCAGCCTAGTCCCTTCTTGACGATGCTGTGTGCCCAGGGATCGAAGGTCCAACGATCCTGGAATTGGCGAAGTCTTCCTCCCACCGGAAGCACTTCATTGCTTCTGGTTTCCCGAGGGTTTGCCACCTCAGCCGCTAGCTCCCGTTCCTCCTCTGCCTCTGGAGAGGCGGCGAGATGCCGGAACCTCTGTTTGAGCCTCTACCTCTGGGACGAAAGGTAGTGGTGTGCTGCTCAAATGCAGGGGTGAAGACCGGTGACTGCGATACCACCGGTTGGATGACCAGCTGAAAGGTCTGTTGTGGCTGAGCTGCCACTTGGGGAGTAGCGGAACCCGGAAACTGCCGTCTTGGTTGACGTTGCTGGGGTTTGGGCTTTTGAGGTTTCCTCTTAGGTTGAGGGCCATCGTCCTGAGAGGATTTCCTTTTCTTCTACATGCCCCACTTATGGAGAAGGTTCCTGTTCTCCCTGGCGGCCTTCTCAGCGATCTCTTTCACCAAGGAGGATGGAAAGAGGTATTTACCCCAGATATTGGAGGAAATCAGCCTCCGGGGTTCGTGTTTCACCGTCGCGTTCGCAAACACGAATTCACGACAGGCTCTGCGAGCCCTAGTGAAGCTGTACAGGTCCTTCATTACCGTTGCCAAATGCGTTTTGGCTAGGACCATGTAGAAGTCTGGGATTCTAGTGTCTCCAGCCATGACTTCAATGTACCTGGAGGGACAGCGATGCGGCAAGCCTCTCCTTCGTATCTTGTTCCCTACGAAGGAGGTGATCATTGAGCTTTGGGAGGTCCTCATTAAACTGACGACCGGCAACGTCAGGCTCTAACTTCCCCACTGTGAATGTTGACTGGACGTCTTTCCAGTGTCTATCATCAGGGGGAACAGTAAGGGAGAAGTGTCTGCACTCCTCCAGTACAGGGCAAAGTTTCCCTTCTTCCACTGCTTTCAATACCGCAGTGAAGGCCTTTTCTATAAAGGGGAAGGTCGCATTGTTCGGCGCAACAAAGGTTGGGTGCTTTTTGCTAAGCGCCGGCATCTTTTAATTGGTGAAGCCCCTACTCTTCACCGTATTGGCTAGCATAGCCTGGTCCTTCGTGAGATCGAACACAATTACCTCCTTCGGTTCGGTGTCTTCTTTAGAGGCGGGTTCGGACCTGAGCCGGACGTAACAGTCCGGATAAGCCTCGAAATTCGGGAAGAATTCCACTTTTCCAACACGATCGAGCCGACCTTCTCGCTGATGAAGATCTTGCCAGTGGTGATCGGCATGTGCTCGGCATACCTTCATGGGTTAGTATCTGAGCAAGCAGGGAGGTCCTTAACCGAAATCCGTTTCGGTTGTTTAAAACTTCCTAAATTAGACCTGAATAGCTCGTGGGTCTCGCGATGTTTTTTATCCATGAGGGCTTCAAGCATCTTGAAGACCTCCTGAGTGCCTGATGGGAGAGGATCCGGGGTGGCAGAAGTCGAAGGAACGGATTCCTCGGTCGGTGTAGGAGTCGGTGCGGGGGTAGGAGTGGGAGCGACCTCATGCTCCAAATCAGGGTATTCCACCTGATCTTCCTCATAGTCGAGCTCCTCACCCATGAGGTTCCTCTCTGTTCCTTCCGAAACTTCCGACATACGTTCTGCGTTGTCAGAATCTAGACGGCACTCATGCATGGACTGGGCCATGACAATATCAGGTTCCACCACTATCTGGACAGTGGGAATCTGATCACTGGGGACCACTGAGTCTTTTGATGCCTTTGGAAACAGCAAGGCCCTCAAATCTTCGGTGGCGAGATACGGTCCGGTGGCGTTCTTCTGGAAGCCACGCACCCACTTGCCTAGCTTCTCCCGAGCGTTGTCCCTTGCCTCCGCTGAAGGAGGATCGTCGAACGCTTCGACCAGACGACTCTTGCAGACTGTACAGTGCTGCGGGTCCCAGAATTTCAGGTCGCCTTTCTTGGCGGCGCAGGGGGCGTGGGTCCGACACGCCTTGTGCCCGTAGAAGTCCGGGCGTTTCACTCCGTAGAAGTTGCTTTTGCACTTCATATACTCCTCCTGTAAAGGAAAGAGATCATGAGTACATGGAAGGCATAAGAATGACTTACATTACTCTAAGATTAAGATTAAGTAATCAAAATTTTATTTAACATTAAATAATTCATAAGTATTATAATGTTTGAGGGTAGAGAGCGGGAAAGAAAGTAGATAGACACATACTTGTGAATCCCGCCCAGTCGGTTACCGTAACCTTATCATTAGGCAATTTCTTTTGTGGCCTAAGGACACAAAACGGAAATCCATGTGGATAAACCGTGGTGGGTAGAAGCTAAGCCTCTAACAGAAATTGCCTGCGAGGTGTATCAGGGACTGAGACCAGTCAGTTCCCTGGGGTAGAAGGGTAATAGGAGACCCCGTATTAGATATAGGCTCCGGCAGTCAGCCGTGCTAAGACACACAGAGTATGCTGGAATATTGTAATGTGCAAGAAGACAGCACAGCCACAATTTTAGATGGTAAGACAATACCTATATACAGAAGTGGCTAAGCCATCTGGCTGCAGTGTGAGGACTGTCGGCATGTTGTCGGCAGGTATGAGAAGGGGTGCATGTCCCTTGGTGTCTCCGGAGGGTGCCGGCAGGCCGACGGCACGCCGGAGGCCGATCCAGCAGGGTGGAAGGCATCAAGACAGACACATTGAGTATCTAAGCATAATACCATCTTGGCGACCGCCGGCGGGAGGCGGCTGCCCCGGCAGCCGAAGGCTGACGGCTTGGTGAGCTTGGATCATTTCATAAGATAATTATGTATATGCAGTATACCCAGACCGCCGGCAATCAATGCCGGCACGCCGGAGGCCGGCCCCGAAGGTCGGCCAACTGAAACTAGGTAAAGGGAGGGGTGGGACATCGGCTGTATGCCGGCGGTAGGCGGCAGTCTCCGGCACACGGAAGGCTGACGACTTAGAGGAGGGGGGGGGAAATCTTATGAAAGAGTGTCACCAGAGGTAAGGCAGTATCGCCGGCAGTAGAGGCGGCAAGGGACCGGCACCATGATAGAAGGAGAGACAGGTAAGGGGGGGATTGGAGGGGTAAGACCACATACCCCTCCGGCATCCCTCCGGAAAGAATGCACTCATGAATGGAGTAGGTACTCCTAGCATCCAATGGCAGGGGGCCGGCAGTCGGCCGGGTGCCTGGGGTAACCCAAGGGAGGGTTAGAGTACACTCAAGAAGGGGAACTCCCTGCTGGACAAACCGCTGCCAGTGGCTACCCCCATAGAACGCTATGAAGGGTATGTGTACCAGAGCGGCCAGCTCAGCAGGAGAGCAAGATAGCCCTATCACTCCACCCAAGGGAGGAGTTGTAGGACTAGGGACAGATGTGTATAGGCAAGCCTACACCAAAGGGATAGGTGGGGAGGGAGAAGAAGAGGGGTCTTTCATAGAGGAGGCTCTGTACAAGAACGGCCACCAAGGATAGGGAGAACGCTCCCTAGCCTAGGATAGGTAACCAGAATGAGATTGGTACCAGGGTACCATCTCAAACTATAAAAGTACAGAACTAGCCCCCCCCAAAGCCTAACCTAGATAAGGAGTGTTAATTCCCAGGCTAGGTAGGCTGAAAGACGCATCGCAAGTTGCAGGAAGGGATGAGTAACCCAACCGGATGCAATTGTGGAAGGGCAGAGACGTTCCTCTTTCTCGGTCGCAACCCTAAGGGGGGATCGTTCCCTTAGGGTAGACAGAGAAGCGATAAATACTCTGATTGTGGACAAGATTCCCCTATATAGAAGGGGAAGCATGGCCACACAGAGGGAATGCCCGCAGGCAGGGGATTGAGGAAGCATATAGGGGTTCCTACATTTAGGTTAGGTTAGAAAGGAACGCAATCAAACCGATCCCCTATATGGTCCCTGAAGGCGAAAACACTTACATCACAGTTAACAGTATGATAAATAATGCCACAATCTTCATAACTTAACCTAGGATCACTGGAATATATCATGCATGAACACAAGTGCTAGGCTATCTAGCCTAGGGGCTAAGCTAGCGATCTAGTATGGGGTCGAACGACGACCGAGTAGTAGAGCGTTAAAACACGATATACGTAGTTCCTAGCTATGAAGACTAAATAACTAACAATATCAATTAGTTAAGAGGCCGGATAAAGCTGTTCTGGCTAGCTAAATAAGGCATGCAAAAGAACAGCGACGCCATAAAATGGCGCGTCCGGTAGCAGCACAGCTCTGCCACAAAACACAATATTTTACGAAAAGTAGAAGTTACTTTACGGCTAGAGCTTATTTAAACAATACTGGGACCTGGTACTCAACTTTCCAGAAGAAGGCAAGGCTGACGGTAAAGACATAACGGCGATGAAAATCGCACAAGGGGAAATCCGTCTAGAGCAAGGCGCTACAAGCAGAAGGATGAGGACGGACGTGACGTCATTTAGCAATGGCGCCCGTTTGTTTACGTTTCGAGTACCAAAAGCAGCCACGGATGAGTGTAACTGTGGAACGGCTCCCCAGTTATTCTCCACCTCTATACGGGGTGCAGATAGCTATGTGGCATGTTAATACATACGTCCCCTGTTGATATACGATATCCTAGAGGGAAACCTTTAAGGTACTCGCACCAGAAGTCAGAATTCTGTGATAACCTGTGGTTTAATTCTCTGGGAATATCCTTGCAGTTAAATATACCCAAGGAAGCTACCGAAGGAACCTTCCATCATGAGCCAAAAAAAACTTTGAGCTTTTAAAGATGTCAGCAGACAGGGTTTTGACTCTGGTCACTGTCTTCCTGTTTGTTCTAGTATGAGCGAAGAGAGTTAGGTGATTCATGGTGTCACTTATATAGTTACCAACTCTGAGGGGTGGAAGGAGGTCTCCTTCAGTCTTGGGCAGGACTTTGTGGCCAAGACTGAAAACCTGGTGGCCCATGACCCCAGGTTCGAGTCCTTTTCCATCACTTCTTCAGGAGTTGTCAGCAGGTGATTGAGAAGAGATGCTCTTGTGTTTTAAGGGCTTTGCAGTGCTACCTGAAAAGGACCTGGCACAGGCCCGAGTGTCAGAGACATTTGGTTAACACTAGCAGGTCCAAAAGAAACGTCTAAGAACACATTCTCTTTCTTGCTTTGTGAGACAATCCATAGAGCTTAAGCCTTGGCTGACAAGAGAGTCTAGGCGCCAGCCAGGACCAGGGCACACGAGGTCAGGAGTATTGGCCTCAGTTGCTCTTTCAGAAGGAACTTGTCAGTGGACCCAGTGCTGATGGTTGGTGTCTAGAAAAAGCAGGCCACCACCATGTCCCACAGGTCCCTTAACACATTTGATCCTGAAGCTGTGATGGCTGCTCAAGCTGTTTTGTAACCAGCCCAGTTAGCACATGGGACAAGGCTGCATCTCATCTATGGTAACATGATGTAAATCTGGAGTGAAAGGTAGCACAGTATAACTGGCCCATCCACTTCATTCTTCTGTCTCCCCCCTCTCGGAGACAAGCGTTCAAGACATTACATGCTGGTAAGTTTAAAGTACCTTTCTTTATATTTAAAGAAGCTTCTCCCTCCATCTCTCTCAACAAGCCAGGGGATGGTGAATTATATACTGTACTAACTATTAATCGTCATTTGATATTTGATTCTAACTGACTTCCCCATCGGGCAAAAGGGTTCCCTGGGCCTATCAAGTACATTTTCACATATACAAACCAGGTCTTATTAGTCTTTCATGCTTATGAAAAACAGATAGGGGATGTCAGTGGTCCTTGCTTCACTTCTTCACAGATGAAGGATTGAAGGCTTTAAGGGGAGAAATTATAGCATTCCAATCTTGGTTCCAGAGGACTTCCAACCCTCCAAGGAGTGAGTCTCCCTAATTAAAGGATGAGGATTTTTATGTTGCATAGGAACAAATGACACATATTCAAAGTAATTTCTATTTTTCCTAGCTATACAAACCTTAGTACTTTAATCCAACTTCCCTCCTCAACCACCCCTTTAAGTTCAAAGCTGAAAGATCAAAAGTGTGTCTTCTCTGACTGGAAAGAGGTGGGGTTCCTCACACTGCACTCACTAATTGGGTAGCTGCTCATTATCCAACTTAAATTACTGATTTCAGCCCGGGCTTAAACAATATCCCCGATTAAAAGAGTTTAGGTTTGCATGACTAGGATAAAAAAAAATTCATTGAAAATTTATCATTGTAGATTGCTGTATATTGTAGAAACTCAGTTGTTATTCAGTGATATACAGATTTTGTCCTTAGTTTTTACTGCATACTAAAGATACAGGTATACATTATTTACAGCCAAGCGGTGTATTCATTTTGGAGAACTGTGAAGTTAAACGAGAAGAGGATGCAGATGCTCCCTTTGGGTTTGCTATCAAGTGGAAGGTCAGTCTTGTATTTGTTTTTGGGGAGATGACACAACGTTAGCAAATTAGACGTAATGGCAAAGGTATAATGTTCTCTATTATATATTTATACATGTTGAAACATTTTAAAAGAAATTTATAATTATATTTTTCAGCAACCTGCTCTTTCAAAAGTTGGCATTACAGACAAAATTTTACAATTGGATTTTTTGGCCATATGAATTTTGGTCCACATCTTGACAAGAATATTGGTACACACCATTACAGGCAAAATTATCAAACCATATATGATATTTTTCATTCCAGTAAATACAGTATAAGTCTATGAATTGTTCCCATGCGGCATACAAACCTTCATCCTTTAATTAGGGAGATTGTTTCATCTCGAGATGAAATCTTGAATCGGTCCTTAAAGATGGATAGAAAGCAGTTATCCATCTGATGAGGGTGCAGGACCCGCACTCTCTTTCCAGCCAGAATGCCTTCACTTTTGTCTCGACTGCTTTTGTATCTTATTCATGTAAGATTTATATGAAATCTCAAGCAGACTGGAATGGGATTTTGCATGATCTTTTGGGCTTAAATTGGTCACAGTTGTATAGTAGTGTTGATTCTGTAATCTCTTTAAATGAGAATCTAGTCAGCATAATTGATGGGCATATCCCTTATCGTGTACTGAGGTACCGAGTGAAGGATAAACCATGGTTCAATGAAGATTGTAGACGTGCTTGTTTGGAGAAGTAGGAGGCCTATCATCTTTGGTAGGATAATAGAGGATTGTCTATTCATATCTGTTGTAAATGTTATTTCTGGGCTCCGACCCGTGTCGCCCAGTGCAATGAAGAGCCTAGTTAAGGGACTCATGCGCTCGGGGCTGCCACCACCACAGCAGCAATACCCCATCCCCGACGCCTCCAAGCTTCCCCCTTTCAATAAGAATAACCCTTGAAGGTTGGCAGTGCATGCCCCCTTCTCGGAGGGTATGTTGTCCATCGGAGATTTCGGTACCCGGCTTCTTGCGGATTATGAATTCTACCCGCCGGGTCTTGAATTCCCCTTCCCCGGCTACGCTCGCCTCAAGGAAGAGGCTCTGATTCGATTGGTTAAGGGCCATAAGGAAACTGTTAAATTTCCTAATGAACAGGCACAGTCTGTCTTGGTCGGCGTGTTCAATGAGTGGGATTGCTTGAACACTATGATTACGGCCTACAAACGTTCATATCCTATGTTTGTGGCCGACGACCAGACCCCTACCCCATATGCGACCAAGATCATAGAGACGGTCTTTCAGCCTATCAAGGAAGAGAAGCCTTTACCTCACCTCAGGGAGACCGACTTACCCTCCCTCCTCTTTCCGGGAGACGGTGAATGTTGGCGGAACGTCCCAGCTACCTTCTCGATAGGTAGGTTGAGCCCGGACTGTGCCTCGACGCAGTTCAGCGAACGGCTTCCCAACTTCCCGGAGTCTCTCATTAAATTGGAATATGAATCGAGGTGCTGATTCAGCAGATCCCTTAATTCAGTTGCCATTTCGGAATCACTGTTGCCACTTACAACGAGGAGGACCTCCTTAAGGTCCTCACTAAGTCACTTTTGCAAAACTTTATGGCTGACGCCTATGATTTTGCAAATGCCAGGACCCATCGTCGACGACACGTTCTATCAGAAGCCACGATTAGGGATGAACCTAATAGGCTCATCAAAGCTCCAGTCGGGGTCCGGATCTTTTCAACCAGGGGACTTAGTTAACTCGGTCCTTAGCGAGGCAGCTAGAGCCACCTAAAACCTCAAGGTTAGGTGGGGCCTGGTTTTAAAGAGGAGATATGAGCCTACTAGTACCCCAATTCGAGGTAGGAAGAGATTGAGACGCTTCCAATCTTCCCAATTCAGGCAACCTCTGCAAGTGGTTCAACCGGTCTCAGTTCACGAAAGAACTGCGTTCCTTCACAAAAGATCTGCTACTAAAGAATGCAATCCAAAGTATACGTCGCTTAAGATTTCACGGACGTTTGTTCAGCGTGCCAAAGAAAGGCTCAGACAAACGGAGAGTAATCCGGGATCTGTCTCGTTTAAATTCCTTCATTCGTTGCGACAAATTCCATATGCTTACCGTCTCGCAGGTGTGGACCTTACTTCCCCATGGGGCCGTCACCACCTCCATCGATCTTACAGATGCCTACTATCACGTTCCAATAGCAAGGCATTTTCGTCCTTTCTGGGCTTCAAGCTGGGCAAACAAGCCCATGCATTCAAACTGATGCTATTGGGCTCAACATACCACGCAGAATCTTCACCAAATTAGCAGAGGCAGTAATTCAAGAGCTCCGGACTCAGGGGTACAGGTAGTGGCCTATCTAGACGATTGGCTAATCTGGTCAGACAATGCCCAGATTTCCCGCGTAGCAACGACAAAGTCCTCACCTTCCTTCGGCAACTGGGATCCCAAGTCAACCTCGGGAAATCACGCCTGGTCCCGGAGACCAAGTTTCAATGGCTGGGACTACAGAGGACCTGTGCTCCCATACGCTGTGCCTCCCCAAGGCCAACAGGAAGGTGATAGGGAGGAATACAAACAAATTTCTCAGGGGAAAGTTGGCCTTCCGAGGAAGCCGAGAGTAGATCCTAGGATCTTTACACTTCGCCTCCATGACAGACATCATCCTGAGGTCCAAACTCAGGGACATAAACAGGGTGGGGCGCTCCAGAGCAACCGCAATACGTCGAGACGGACATGCTCGCATTTCCCCAACCCTGAGAAAAAGTCTGCAGGCTTGGAAAGATCAAGAATTTTTCCAAGTCGGTTCCTTTACAACACAAGAAAGTCCAAGGATTATGGTCACCGGTCTTTCAACAAATACACGTCAACGTCCTAGAAATCATGGCAGTCTTCCTCACTTTAAAACGTCTCAACCCAGCCAGGAATCTCCATATCAGACTGGTTCTCGACAGTGCAGGCATAGTACACTGCCTCAACAGAGAGGGCTCCTGATCAGCCCAGATAAACCACATCATGTTGAAGTTTTTTCCCATGGCGGCAATGCACAAGTGGCACCTGTCTGCAGTCCATCTAGCAGGAGTCCGGAATGTGGTAGCGGACTCCCTTTCCCGAACGACTCCGCTAGAGTCGGAATGGTCACTAGACCATCGATCTTTCCAGTGGATACTATCTCAAGTCCCGGGTCTCCAGGTGGATCTGTTTGCGACGGAATTCAATCGCAAACTAGACTGTTACGTAGCCCCCAACCTGGACCCTCAGGATTATGCCATGGACTCTATGATTCTAGATTGGAATACCTGGAAGACGATTTATCTGTTTCCTCCGGTGAATCTCCTGCCGAAAGTTCTGCACAAACTCAGATCCTTCAAAGGTCGAGTGGCTCTCGTAGCCCCAACTGCCCCAAGAGCAATTGGTTCCCCTTGTTGCTAGAGCTAGGTCTCAGCCCCCGGCGGATTCCCAATCCGGTGCTCACACAGACAGTACAAACTCGCAATGTGTTCGCTTCCTCAAGGACTCTGAATGCCCTAACTTTATGGACTTTATGAAGTTCGCAGCCCAACGAGGTGCGAGCATCGATCCTTCGAATACTATTTTCCTGGAATCCGACAAAAGGGAATCTACTCTCCAACAATATGACTCAGTTGTCAAGAAATTAGCTAAGTTCTTGAAAGATTACCAGGTTGATAAAATGACAATGAACGTAACTGTGACATTCTTCCGGACTCTCTTCGAATCAGGCCTGGCGGCCAGTACCATTACTACAATTAAGTCAGCCTTGAAAAAGATCTTCCATATTGGTTTTGGCATTAATTTAACGGATTCAGATTTCTCATCCATTCCGAAAGCTTGTGCCAGGCTAAAACCTTCCACCCGGCCTAGCGCAGTTTCCTGGTTTCTAAACGATGTTCTTAAGCTGGCCTCTGACACTCCAAATGAATCCTGTAACTATATGGCATTATTAAGAAAGTCACTTTTTCTTTTGAGCCTCGCCTCTGGCTCCAGAATCTCAGAATTGTCAGCCTTATCTAGAGACCCAGGTCATATAGAGTTTCTCTCTTCGGGTGAGGTCCTTCTCTCCCCTAACAAAGTTTTCCTAGCTAAAAATGAGTACCCCCAAAACAGGTGGTCTCCCTGGAAGATTGTTCCACTTCCTCGGGATCCATCCCTGTGTCCAGTTACCACCCTGAAATCCTACTTAAGTAGAACTTCCACCACAACCATGGAGGAACTATTACCCTTAAGGGAATCAGACAACAAATTCTTTATTTTATTAAACAAGCTAATCCTGAATCATTCCCACATGTCCATGATATTCGAGCTTTGGCTACCTCAATTAATTTTTTCCATCATATGAAATTTGATGAGCTCTCAAAATATACGGGTTGGAAGTCCCCTAAAGTTTTCAAGCGCCACTACCTAAAACCTTTAGAAGCTCTTAGGTTTGCCACAGTAGCTGCAGGGAATATAGTTCCTCCTGAAGGTACTGAGTCCTAATTACAACGTCTTGCTCTGTCCTCTTTCCCTCCTGCCTGGCTTACCTGTTGTTCCTACCTGTTTTGTTTACCATACACCCTTATGGTGTATTATTTTATTATTCAATTGATCAATTTCACGAATTTTTTTGATTTCACTTGTTCTTGAAATCCCTGAGCTGATTTTATTTTATGTTAAATCTTTGTTATGGATTTACTTTTGCTTGGTTCTCTCTATCATCCCCTGATGGGATTTTGTACCATGCTCATATTCATATCTATGATTGAATTTTTACCTTTGCATTTTTGATTACCAAGCTTGATTACCACTATTCATATCTGTTGAATTTTACCTATGAGTTTCATTATTGATTGTTTACCATGTTTATTTATCACTGTCTTATACATGTTGATATATTTTTGCGGGTTTCCACATCCCTCTTTATTTATATTAAAACCCATCAGCTATGTTATTTTTGTGTTACAGTATTCCCTCCTCAGGTAGTTAGCCATATTGGGTCCCCATTCTCTGGTACGATTTCACTAGGCGGCACGGGTCGGAGCCCAGAAAAGGGATTTTGACGTAGGAAAAATCTATTTCTGGGCGAGAGACCCGTGCCGCCCAGTGAACCCACCCGTCCCTCCCTAATTGGGCCCCAATCTTGGGTGCTATAAGGATTGACGTCACATGGCGTGGGATAGCTAGTAGTAGTAGGATGTTGAACGGCACCTCGCTGTTCGGGGATATTGACAGGAGATATCTAAATGGTGCGAGGCCTCTGGTTGTGATTTATTCACGCGCCCCAGTATTATACAGACACCTTATTAAGGTGAGAGAGCTGGGTTCAACCTAGCATTCCTATACAAATTTTTCTCTGGTAAATTCATAGCAGTTTTTACCTTAGAAATGATGTAAAAGGAGCATTTCACTGGGCGGCACGGGTCTCTCGCCCAGAAATAGATTTTTCCTACGTCAAAATCCCTTATATGATCCTATTTCATTTATGTGTATTGCGTCGTCTATACATTGGCGCTCATTTGTGAGAATGTAAGCAAATGGTGTTTCAGTTTGGCAGCTCATTTACTCGCTGCGTATATGGTACAGTATTATTGTCTATAGACTTTAGCTAAACTTTATTATCTATTATATGCTAGCAGCAAATGGTTCATTAGCTAGCTGTGTATATTGTAAATTTATTAACTGACTCATATATGCTATTAGGTGTCTGTGTAATTTCATATTGAATTTATTTTGACTGCCGATGCAAATGCCATTTTATTTCTCATCGTGCTATCTTTCACTGCAGATATTATCATTGTCATGTGATGCCTTCCAAGTGATAATAAACATTTCATGAACAA
This sequence comes from Palaemon carinicauda, assembly GCF_036898095.1. Classification (NCBI taxonomy): domain Eukaryota; kingdom Metazoa; phylum Arthropoda; class Malacostraca; order Decapoda; family Palaemonidae; genus Palaemon; species Palaemon carinicauda. The sequence continues at coordinate 95,374,567 of NC_090729.1, forward strand.
AAAGTGAATCTTATTTATGGTAATATCAGTGATCTTGCTACATTACAATGCCCCATCGACAATTGCAATTATGTGACCCCCGACCTGTCTGACGCCATTGTTGCTGCCCTACTGACCGCCCATTGCATAAACCACACAGCTGCTGCTCGACCAGGTGCTGCAGCGCAACATGCACAAGTGGAAAAGGTTAAAAGGCCTACCATCACTGCCGCAGGAACCACTGAGGAATGGTCATATTTTTTAATAAGGTGGGATGAATATGTAAATGCCACAGCCATTAACGGGCAAGAAGCAGTTGTTCAGCTGCTAGAGTGTTGTGAAGATCAATTGCGTAAAGATGTGACTAGAGCTGCTGGAGGCAGCCTCCTCGCAAAACCTATTGCCGAAGTCATTGCTGCCATTCGAGCCCTAGCCATACGTGAAGAAAATGTAATGGTGGCACGGGTCACACTCCATAATATGAGGCAAGACAGAGACGAACCCATCCAAGCATTTGGAGCCAGATTAAGGGGGCAAGCTGGTATATGTAAATTCCTCCTAGATTGCCCTTCCTGCGATAGTGAAGTGAATTATACAGAGCCAATTATTCAGGATATCCTTATCAGAGGCATTGAAGACCAGGAGATACAACTCGACCTGTTGGGTAACACAAATCAAAACATGACACTAGAAGAAGTTTTTAGATTTGTAGAAAGAAAAGAAGCCGGTAAACGCTCAGCGTCTTTATTCACGGAATCCCCAAGCACCGATGCCTCAAGTTCGTACAAAAAATTTAACCGAACCAGGATTGTGAAGCATGACTTAAATAAACCTGCTTCTGATGTGAGTTGCTCTTATTGTGGTAAAACAGGGCATGGCAAAAAGGCCCCTGTAAGTTTCAGAAAATCAGAATGCCCTGCATTTGATAAAACATGCCTTTCTTGCAATAAGTTACACCATTTTGCTTCAGTTTGCAGGAAGAAATCACCTCAAGCAAGTGGAATACAATCACATGCTGCAATCCAACCTAAAGATAATGCTGTGTTTAATGAACTTTGTTCTGTCACCACATATCATAACAACTCATCCATTACACTTGATCACCATCAGTATGACGCTATGTCAAAATCATGGATTAAAAGGCCCTCTGGGCCCCAACCATTCATTAACCTCAAAATATCCACTTCCACAGAAGACTATTCCCACTTCGGCTTCAAACTTCACACCCCACCGAAAGCAGCAGAGGCTCGAGTAATGGCGGACACAGGCTGTCAGAGTTGTCTGGCAGGTATCCATGCTCTGAATAAACTTCACATCAAGCATTCTGATCTGATTCCAGTTAATATCTCCATGAAAGCTGCCAACAGTAAAGGCATAAATATTCTAGGAGCCGTTATTTTTCACTTTACAGGTACCAACAACAGGGGTAAATTGGTTGAAACCAGACAAATCACTTATGTAACCGACAACTCTGACAAGATTTACTTGAGCAAAGAGGGCTGCATCACCTTAGGTATAATCTCTTCCACCTTCCCCTGCATTGGCGAAGCGACACAGGAAACATCATCGACTAATATTTAGACAGAGGAATGCTCGTGCCCCCAGAGACAACTCCCCCCACCACCACCCCAAAAGTTACCATTCGCTGCAACAGAGGCTAATAGAGAGAATTTGCAGAAGTTCTTCCTAGACCACTACGCATCCAGCACTTTTAATACATGTGAACACCAAAAGCTACCCATGATGTCAGGACCCCCGTTAAAATTAATGATTGATCCACATGCTGAACCAGTAGCAGTACATACCCCTATACCCGTTCCCCTTCACTGGCAGGATGAGGTAAAACAAGGACTGGACCAGGATGTGAACCTAGGAGTCCTCGAACAGGTGCCCATAGGCGACCCTGTCACATGGATGAGCCGTATGGTAGTTTGCGCCAAGAAGAATGGTAAACCACGTCGCACAGTAGATCTGCAAGCCCTCAACCTCCATGCCACTCGCGAAACACACCACACACCATCCCCTTTCCATCAAGCTCGTGCAGTGCCAGCAGGTAAAGTAAAACCGTCTTAGATGCCTGGAATGGATACCACAGCGTACCGCTACGGCCCGAAGACCGTCACCTAACAACATTCATCACACCATGGGGCCGCTACAGGTATTGCACGGCCCCACAAGGATACATAGCTTCTGGTGACGGCTATTCCAGACGATACGACGAACTGGTCGGTCATATCCCGAACAAAACCAAGTGCATCGATGACACGTTGCTCTGGGCAGACAACATAGAGGAGAGTTTCTTCCAGTCAGTACAATGGTTAGATATTTGTGGTCATAATGGCATCATTTTAAATCCTGACAAGTTTGTTTTTTCAGCTAACACTGTCCAGTTTGCGGGGTTTGAAATCACACCAGATTGCGTCCGGCCATGTGAGAAATATTTGTCTGCAATACGCGATTTCCCCACACCAAAAAACATAACCGACGTGCGCTCCTGGTTTGGCCTCATCAATCAAGTCTCTTATGCCTTCTCTATGACCAAACGCATGACTTCGTTTCGTAACTTTTTGCGCCCTGGCAACCCTTTCTGCTGGGACAGACACATGGACACCCTTTTTGAGGAATCTAAAGATCACATAATCGACGAAATCAAGAGGGGCGTCCAGATCTACGATAAAGAAAAACCAACATGCCTTGCTACCGACTGGTCCAAATCAGGCATTGGGTTCTGGGTCACCCAAAAACACTGCCTGTGCACACCAACCCGGCCATTTTGCTGCAAATCGGGCTGGAAAACCACCTTAATTGGGAGTAGATTCACACACCCAGCAGAGTCTCGCTATGCACCCATTGAAGGAGAGGCCTTGGCTGTAGTGGAAGCCCTTAACAAAACCAGATTCTTCGTCCTTGGATGCCCTAGCTTGTTCATCGCAGTGGACCACAAGCCCCTACTTAAAATCTTTGGTGATTGATCTTTTGAAGACATCTCCAATGCTCGCCTTCGAAACTTAAAAGAAAAGACACTACGATACCGCTTCAAAATGGTCCATGTTCCTGGCACAAAACACAAAGCTGCCGACACGCTCTCACGACATCCCACAGGCAATGGTCCTCCAATGAAACTACGTTTGCAGGATGACATCGCATCCATGCACTCCTGCAGTGATGAGATAAAGTATGATATCGACTCTGCCCTGCAGTGTGCACATGTTACATCCCTGCAAACCCTTGGCTCAGTGACGTGGGACAAAGTTCAAACTGCAACTAACAGCTGCCCGGACTTTCAATATCTGATCTCACTGATTGAAAATGGTATCCCCGAGGCTAAGAATGACGTACCACCGCATCTCCACGAATACCATAAGTTCCGCCACGAATTGTATACTGTAGACGGTGTAGTCATCTACAAAGACAGAATTGTGATCCCCCCCACCCTTCGTAAACAAGTACTCCAAGCCCTTCATGCGGCTCACCAGGGAATCACCTCGATGACAGCACGAGCAGATTCGTCTGTATTTTGGCCCGGCATCTCTAAAGATCTCCAAGACACACGTATGAACTGTTATCACTGTAACCGCATTGCACCTTCCAAACCCGCCCTTCCCCCACATCCACAAAACCCTCCTGCATATCCATTTCAGCATATTTGTGCCGATTTTTTCCACTACAAAGGACAACAGTACCTCGTTGTAGTGGACAGGTATTCAAATTGGCCTGTCATCGAACACGCAGCAGATGGTGCCACTGGGCTTATCAACAGTCTACGGAGGATATTCGCAACATATGGAATCGCTGATGAGCTTTCTTCTGATGGTGGCCCAGAGTTCTCTGCAAAAATCACTCAAGATTTCCTTCAGGCTTGGGGGGTCGACCATCGTCTTTCCTCAACCTATTTTCCCCATTCCAATTGTAGGGCAGAGGTCGGCGTTAAAATAGCGAAAAGACTCCTCACCGACAACACTGGGCCCATAGGAAACCTGAACATCGACGCCTTTCAGCGCGCCGTCCTTCAATACCGGAATACCCCTGACAAAGAAACCAAAGTTTCTCCAGCTATGTGTATCTTCGGAAGGCCCATTAAGGATTTCATCCCCATCTTGCCAGGAAAATACAACCCCCATCCCACTTGGAGAAGCACCCTCGCACAACGCGAGGAAGCACTACGGAATCGCCATATGAGAATGGCCGAGTACTGGACCGAGCACACAAAGCGGCCCCCGCCATTGAGAGTTGGCGACAACGTCCGCATCCAAAACCAGATGGGCCCGAACCCATTAAAATGGGATAAAACAGGCGTTGTGTCCGAAGTGTGTCAATTCGATCAGTACATTGTCAGGGTCGATGGCTCTGGAAGGGCTACTCTTCGCAACAGACAATTTCTGAGGAAATACATTCCTGCTATTCCAAGACGACCACGATTAACCATTGGATACCCAATTCCCCAGCACGAGAAATCACTTCAACGCCCATCACCGCCACCAGAACTTGATACAGAACCGCACTCTACTGATCGACTGGAAGTGCCATACCCTGCGCCTACATCTCCCACAGATGCCACACCACCCCCATCACCACGTCCTCAAACTCCCATAACACCTGTTCACCACCCACAGGCACCTGACGCAGCACTACATGATGCACACCCTGATGCCTCTCCTGATAATTTCTTTCAAGCTCCCCCAAGTGCCCTTCCGGATCGTCCTCAGAGGCTGCGCAAGAAGCCTGCCTACTTGACTGACTATGATTGTAATACGTATTGATTCGTTTTTGCAGACCAATACTTTTCTACCCCTTATTTATCTTGATGATATTATATTTTTCATTCAGCTATACTCCATAGCCACATAGCTAATATGCTTTTATAAAGTAGTTTTCATATATTGCTCTAACATGTTCAGTTTTGTTTTTGAGTTTTCTTATTAGTACCCAAAAAAAAAACTTGGTTGGAGGTAGAGGATTGTCTATTCATATCTGTTGTACTTGTTATAATTATTATATGATCCTATTTCATTTATGTGCATTATAGGATCCTATTTCATTTACGTGTATTGTGTCGTCTATACATTATGTGCATTATAGGATCCTATTTCATTTATGTGTATTGCGTCGTCTATACATTGGCACTCATTTGTGAGAATGTAAGCAAATGGTGTTTCAGTTTGGCAGCTCATTTACTCGCTGCGTATATGGTACAGTATTATTGTCTATAGACTTTAGCTAAACTTTATTATCTATTATATGCTAGCAGCAAATGGTTCATTAGCTAGCTGTGTATATTGTGAATTTATTAACTGACTCATATATGCTATTAGGTGTCAGTGTAATTTCATATTGAATTTATTTTGACTGCCGATGCAAATGCCATTTTATTTCTCATCGTGCTATCTTTCATTGCAGATATTATCATTGTCATGTGATGCCTTCCAAGTGATAATAAACATTTCATGAACAAAAAGTGAATCTTATTTAGATAACAGATCAGATTTGACCTGGAATAACTATATTCAGCTTAGAGCTTTTTGCTCAGAGAGTTTATGCTTCAACTGAAAATAATAAAATTTAACCATAAAAGAAACCCTTTCTGGTACAACCCAGGAGCATAAGTGGTGGACTACCCTTAAATCTGCACTCTTTGGTATAGATGCAACAGTTCCTCCTTTACTTAAACCATATGGCTCTGTCACTCACAGTCCAAAGGAAAAGGCAACCCTTTTGGCAGATGTGTTTGACAGCAAGCAGAGTAATGAGAAACTTGAACTTCCTCATTCCTGCTTCCCTGAGGCTAAACTTAGTAGTTTAGCTTTTTGATCTCGTGAAATTAAAGCTGTCTTGATGGACCTCGATGCTTATGGAGGTGAACACCCAAATGGTATTTTTCCTTTGTTTTTTTTATAAAGACTGCCGATTTCTTAGCTCCAAAGTTATCTGTTATTTTGTGCAAGTTAGCAAAAAGAAGAGCTTTTAGCACTTGTTGGAGAATTAGTAATGTTTCCCCACTATGTAAATGTGTTTGTGGTAGCTCAAGTCTACCTGATTACCTCACAATTACAATAACTCCCATATTATCTAAAGTTTTTGAACATCTTTTGGCAAAACGTCGTAATAGGTTTGCTGAAGGTAATCATCTGTTCCCTAGTTTGCAATTAGGTTTTCGTTAAGGCCTTGGAGCATGTGATGCCCTTCTTACAATCTCCAATGCTGTTCAGAAATCCCTTGATTATGGTCAGGAACTTCGTATGATTGGCCTTGATTTTAGTGCTGCCTATGACCGTGTTAATCATTAGGCCCTTGTTTTCAAACTCAAACAGTTGGGAGTGGGTGGGTCGTTTCTTAGTTTCATTATTGAATTTTTAAGCACTGTAATAGATCGCAAAGAGTTGTTGTTGATGGCCACCATATTGAGTATAGGAATGTGATATCTGGTGTTCCTCAGGGTAGTGTTCTTGGCCCATTACTTTTCATACTATATACACATGATATGTAGTTTGGTCTAGAAAACAAGCTTGTTGCATATGCAGATGATGCTACTCTCTTTGCATCAATTCAATCTCCTGAATGTAGATCTGGGGTTGCTTAATCCCCTAATAGATGTATGGATTAGGTAGATACAAAGTCACCAAGTGCCACATGAATACTTTATTGAGTAACATTCAGCTTGTAAACAAGTGTCCAAATTAAAACAAACCCCCAAATTGTTAAACAGATACTAAAAAATGTAATCCTAATAAAATATGCAAAACAACACAGCGATATTCGTAGAATCAAATATAAAAGGAAAACAGTCTTTTGTACACAAAACACAGCAATAATACTAACTCCATTACAAATACAAAAGTACGGGATATCCAACTATAACATTTCCAAATCCATCATAAATATAAGAACATATGAATAATCTATACAGTAACTTACACCTTGGCGCTCCATATCAAATTCCCACACATGCTTAACTGGTGTAATGCTGGCCCTACACCTCTGCCAGTACACCGAGGACGTATTACCTCTTTAAATAAATAAAAACAAAAATCAGCCTACATTTGCACACCTGGTTAGGAGGCTAACCGACACCTGTCAACACACACACCGAAATGACGGCCGGCCGCCAACCTCCTACATTCCCCAAGACCCCAACAAAACACCACCACCTTGCGCAAAAACTTTTCTCTAATATTATTCATAATTTGTTTAACATTAATTTTCTGTATTATATAATGTTACAAAAAAATATACAATTATAAATAATTATGATTACAGTACATCATACACTCCCTCCACCATAACTCATCATTCACCACCCTCTTCAACGGGAAGTAAAACTATCAGTCTATGAGCAGACCATTTAATTAACATATTGATTTGACCTTTGTACTGTGGACCTGGTTTATGCACTTTATACTTCAAGGTTACATCTTGTACCTGACCATCACGTCCAGGTATAGCTACGGCAACTTCGGCCATTTTCCATGCACCCTTTACAATATTGTTTTCCTGTATAAGTAATAAGTACAATATCACCTGGTCTTAAAATCATACGCAGAGTATGCCATTTTTGCCTAACTAAAAGTGAATAAAAATAATTTCGATGCCACCTCTTCCAAAAAGAATTTACAATCTTCTGCATGAACTCAAAACTTTGCCTTGGACTATTACTTTCATCCCATAATCCACTTGGGACTCTGACATGTATGACCTAAGAGCAAGTCATTAGGGCAAAGATAAATACCCAAACTGGGATCAAACCCTGGTTTGAGACCAATTGGAGGGCTATTCATTAAATTAGCAATCTCAAACATACAAGTCTGAAGCTCACTCCATGAAAGAATATTAGTACCAACAGACATCATAATAAATCTCTTTACAGACTTTATCAGAGATTTGCTGCACCCATTCTCCCATGGAGCATCTGCAGACTTGTTGAATGTCCAACTCATTCCGAAAACACTACCAAACTCTGAAATTTGTGTCGTATTCCAGTTCCTGGCCATAGTTTGCAATTCTTTGTTAGATGCTACTAACTGAGTGCCTCCATCTGAATGTATACACTTTGGAAATCCTCTTATGGAGACAAACCTACGTAATGTCATTGAAAAATTCTCTGTATCATGACCTTCTGCTAAATCTAAGTACACAGCTCTACTCACCATTCAATTAAAGATTATCCCATAAACCTTTTTTCTAGTATGCCTCTTGACTGTGTCTTTCACAATAAATGGTCCAAGCAAATCAATAGCTGTATTGAAAAAAGGTGGGGCGGGTTGAAGTCTCTCAGATGGACACTGACCCATGCATTGCTCTTTAGTCTTCTTAGCCAATTTACGACAAATGACACACCGAGCCTTCACAGATTTTATAAGTTTCCTGGCCCCAGGTACCCAAAACTTTGATTGCAATTTGGCCAAGGTTACCTCTACACCAGCATGATCTATCTCATGGATGTGTTTAACATACAATCTTGTGAATGAATGCCTCATAGGTAACAATAAGAATGTACTCCTGTTCCAATTATCCTTCAGCCATACTGAAATCCTTTGACCAACACATATTAAACCTTCCTCATTCATCACAGCTCCAAGTCTCTCATATCTCTTTTCCCAGTCATCAGCTATAGTCTTCTGGATCCACCCCACCCATATATCCTCTGCTACTTTCAAATCATCTGAGCGAGGAACTAAAAAGACACCTTTAAATGACCTCAACCTAACTACCTTCAAAACTCTAGCAGTCACTCTTAAAAGCTTACGGTAACTTTCATATCTATTTACATCAATTATAGCAGTATTATTCCTACATAGATTATTTACAATTTTAACTGGAGCAATATCTGGTAGTTTGAGATCATTTGACTGACTGATGGGCCATTCACTAACAGGTAAACGCATAAATGGGGGTCCATTCTGCCATGAAGAATTAGAATCTAAAAGCATATTATTATTATTATTATTATTATTATTAAATGCTAAGCTACAACCCTAGTTGGAAAAGCAAGATGCTATAAGCCCAGGGGCCCCAACAGGGAAAATAGCTCAGTGAGGAAAGGAAACAAGGAAAAATAAAATATTTTAAGAATAGTAACAACATTTAAATAAATATTTCCTATATAAACAATAAAAACTTCAACAAAACAAGAGAAAGAGAAACTAGATACAACAGTGTGCCTGAGTGTACCCTCAAGCAAGAGAACTCTAACCCAAGACAGTGGAAGGCCATGGTACAGAGGCTATAGCACTACCCAAGACTAGATAACAATGGTTTGATTTTGGAGTGTCCTTCTCCTAGAAGAGCTGCTTACCATAGCTAAAGAGTCTCTTCTACCCTTACCAAGAGGAAAGTAGCCACTGAATAATTACATTGCCGTAGTTAACCCCTTAGGTGAAGGCCTTGTAGTTAAGTCTGCTGGATTATTTACTGAAGATGTCCAAAACTATTCAACAGATTATGATTTAGTTTGAATTTCTGCTACTCTAGTAGCGACAAAAATATTAAAACTGCCTGACTTATTACAAATTTGTGCTCTGACAATAGATGAATCAATAATATGTATGACTGACTCAAGTTCAATGTCTATTTCCTTCTCAATCACAGTCCTCAACCGGCAGGCCCACACAGCCCCACACGCAATCCTATTCTTTGCCATTAAGAGTTTACTTACAAAGGGTCCCTCCCTCACTTTCCACCTCAAGTACGCACAGGCGCAATAAACTAACTTACTCACATCTGCAAAAATTACTAGATCAGGATTACCAACGGCATCTTTATGCTTCACACATCTATGGAATGTCAAGGTTTCTAACTCATACATTTCTTTAAATAACTTTCTCCATCTTTCATACATGTACTGTGGCATTGCTTCATCCCAATCTAATCTTCGCTAATTTTCTCTGATGGTGGTTAGTAAATCGCGCATAAGCAATTTTGCTTTCAGGGTGAATGGCACAATGAACCCAAGGGGATCATACACAGAAGCAGTTTGACTGAGTACCATCCTTCGATTTAACGTATTCGGGAGTTTCTCATCGATTTCTGATTTCTTTATGGGTGGCTCCATTTGAATATTTTTTACTTTATTAGAGATATTTATCTTTATCACATAGAAAAACAGGTCCTCCTTAGGATTCCAGTTCAACCCCAGTACCTTTTCCTTATCAGTTTTCAAGATGTTAAGAAAATTATCTTCTGGATTCTCACCTGACATAACTCAGTGCTTGATCTGAAATCCTCCCCGTGATAATATTACATTAGCTTCTACAATACTTCTTTTAGCCCTTTCAACCGTCAATACACTTCACCTTATATCATCAACATACGAGTTGCGATTGATCATCTCTGCAGTCAGGGGAAAGGATTCATCCATCTCAGTGGTTTTACGTAAGGCCATCATCGCTATTATGCCACTAGGTCTATCATCAAAGGTCACAGCAGTAAGCACATAGTGATCTGGCTCTCTGTCAGTCTCTAAGTCCTGCCACAAAAACCTATGAGTATGTTGATCAAGTTCTGAAATTTGTACCGAGTTATACATTTTCTTAATATCTGCTATGATGGCCACAGCATGCTGCCTAAAACGTATCAGTATGGCTATCATGTTGTTTAGCACAGCAGGGCCCTTTGCAAAGTAATCATTAAATACGTGACCAAGGTAAGAGGAAGAAGAGTTGAACACAATTCTCAAAGGGGTAGAAATAGAGTCTGGCTTGTGGATTTCATGGTGGGGCAAGTAGTGAACAGGACCATTATAACTACTTATCTCATCTATGTTCAATTTTCTAGCAACCCCCCTATGAACCATATCTAAAATCTGATCATTATATTTTTTAGAGTAATCACTCCCGAGCTTAATTAACCTCCTTTCAGTAGATTTTAGTCTTGCATATGCAAGGGAAACATTATTAGGGAGCTTGTTAGGATCCCCAATCCATGGATAGTTTGCAATCCAATACCCCTTTATTGAATCATAATGAAGTCCCTCTTCTATCTGTTTTAATTCCATTTCCTCCCTCAAGGTATGTTCCCCACTCAATGAACACTTCCCACATTTACAACCACTTCATTTAGGTATACACGAAGTTCCAAAATTTTCAACTTAAAAAAATCTTTTAACTATTTTGAAAGGTTCTCACTGTATCGTGGTATGATGTTATTGACCTCAGTAGCTACAGTCATATGGCTAATCTTTACCGTTAAGTCATTATTGGTAACCATATTCTTATTCATAACTGGATATGAACCTCTTACACACATTCCAAAATTGTCTTGCATTAGCTGTAAGGTATCAATGGTTCTAACCACTAGAGGTATCATGCTACTGTGATCCACTCCAATTAACAAATCTACTTTGCCTGTTGGCTGACAAATTTTCCACTCCTCTACACGAAACAATTTAGCTATCAATGTGGTGTTAAACTCTGCAATGTCAGATGTAATTTCATTGATACCACAAGCTTCAAAAGTCCATTCAGTACCTGTCAAATCAGTAATTGGCACATTATAAACTCTACTGTCAAACAGCTCAGTGCTATTCCCAACTTTAGTTACAGTGAGACTTACATCTTTACCTCTCAAACCCAACTTGTTTGCCATCCGATGCGTAATCATGGTTAGATTTGAACCTGGATCCCACAATGTTGCCACCTTTTGCCCTTTACTCTGCATATGTCCAATCATCAACAATACTTCCTCCCTCGATAATAAGTTAATTGATCCCTGTACTCGACTGTTGAAATAATTTTGTACAAACAAAGAATGGAGAATAGGGGGGTGAGGTCTGCCACATACTTCATTATTTTGATCTTTAACATGACATAACTCTGTTCAAACAGTCACTACTGACATGTCGCTTTCGTAAGCAGATGAAGCATACTCTATTGCTTTTTAACAGCTCATATTTAGTTTTATTATCCAAGTACTGAAACCCTGAACAATCCAAAATGCTATGGGATGCTGTACTATGAAACCAACAGTGCTTGTTAATGTTAGGTAACATGTTAGGTCTACTCCCAGCTTGACTTGATAAGTTTGAAACAATTTGGTTCATGTTTACAATACATTCATTTAATTGTTGTTGTTGTGACTCTTGGTTTTCTCTTAACTGCTTAATTGCTTCATTCAAGTTATCTGAATAGCAGTGATCTTCATAAATTGCACTGTGCACTGCTACCCTATCAGTGGTTGTACTTTACCTCTCTCCTTCCTGCACATAGTTTATTATCTTCCTTTCTTTTTTCTAAAAATTCTAATAATTTTTCAAATTCCTTCTCACTTTGGGACTCATTAGCTTTTAAAACCCATTCCTTTTTTAATGTTGGGGTAAGAGCTTTTCTACTAAGCTAATTACAGTAGTGTTATTCATTTCTAATTTAAGATCTAGCTTACACATATCAAGCCATCTCCTCTCCACAGTATTCACCAATTCCACAAGTTTTTTGTTGTTGCCTTCTGGCAGAGGCTTAAGGGCTCTTATCTCACACAAAACAGAGTCCACCACCTTTGTTACATTTCCAAATTTTTCAACAAGCCTGTCCATCATCTTATGGAAATCATCATCAACCCCAAGTACCACTTTCAAGGGTTCGCCTAACAAACACTGCTTAAGGACATATGGATCCTCCCCCTAGTTCTTAATCACTAATCTGTCAAAGTCCTTTCTAAAGGAGGGGTACAGTCCTATTTGCCCATCAAATCTAGGAGGTTCAAGCTTCTTAACTATAAACTTTGTGTTGTCTGATTTTGCTTACCCTTTTCACTGTCTATTTTCGCAAGTACTTGAGAATGTGCCTTACATTTCAACCTATGCACTTCAATTATATAATCTTTAGCCGATTTTAATAGGCTAACATAATCCCCATGAGACTCATCAATGCACGAAATAAAATCATCATTAGTATTTTCTAACCTCTTATAGGCATCACAGACCTCATCAAATGCAGGCTTCAAAATCTCTGTCGAGTCATCATGCTTCACACTCTCGTCGAACAATTTCAGGGCTTGGTTGAATTTCCTCCTCTCTGGTGTACGCACTGTCTTGGCTCGATCCATTTTGACTAGCAGGGATGTGTAGAATGTCCAATCAAAGTTCCTTCAACCATGGGTAGCAGGTGCTGAATTGTATGGATCCGGTAGATACAAAGTCACCAAGTGCCACATGAATACTTTAGTGAGTAACATTCAGCCTGTAAACAAGTGTTCAAATTAAAACAAACCCCCAAATTGTTAAAAAGATACTAAAAAATGTAATCCTAATAAAATATGCAAAACAACACAGCGATATTCTTAGAATCAAATATGAAATGAAAACAGTCTTTTGTACACAAAACACAGCAATAATACTAACTCATTACAAATACAAAAGTACAGGATATCCAACTATAACATTTCCAAATCCATCATAAATATAAGAACATATGAATAATCTATACAGTAACTTACACCTTGGCGCTCCATATCAAATTCCCACACATGCTTAACCGATGTAATGCTGGCCCTACACCTCTGCCAGTACACTCAGGATGTATTACCTCAGTAAATAGATAAAAACAAAAATCAGCCTCCATTTGCACACCTGGTTAGGAGGCTAACCGACACCTGTCAACACACACACCGAAATGACGGCTGGCAGCCAACCTCCTACATTCCCAAGACCCCAACAAAACACCACCACCTTGTGCAATAACTTTTCTCTAATATTATTCATAATTTGTTTAACATTAATTTTCTGTATTATATAATGTTACAAAAAAATATACAATTATAAATAATTATGATTACATCATACAATAGAGATCTAGCTAAAATTAGTGCATGGTGCAAATTATGGGGTATGAAGTTGAATCCTAACAAAACTCAAAGTATGACTGTAAGTAGGTCAATGACCATGGCTCCACAACAACCGGATCTCAGCATTGATAATGTTTCTTTAACTTTATATGACTCTTTTAAAATTTTAGGTGTGATTCTCGACAGAAAACTTACTTTTGAGAAAAACATTAGGTCTGTGTCTTCTTCAATTGCACAAAAATTGGCTTATTGAGAAAGTGTTTAAAGATTTTTGGTGATCAATCTATTCTGAATAAGTGTTTTAATTCTTTCATTTTACCTTGTTTCGAGTATTGTTCTCCTGTCTGGTCTTCAGCTGCTGATTCTCATCTTAATTTGTTGGACATTAACTTACGGTCTATTAAATTTCTTGTTCCTGATCTAGATATTAATTGCTGGCACCGTCATTCAATTAGTTCATTATGTATGTTGCATAAGACTTTTTATAATTCTGACCATCCTTTATATTCAGATCTTCCTGGACAGTTCCATCCTGTTCATAATACTAGGTGTACAGTTAATTCTGATAGTCAAGCCTTCTCTATCATGAGGCTCAATACTACATGGTACTCTAGAAGTTTTATTCCAGCTGTGACCAAGTTGTAGAAGGATCTTCCTAATTGAGTAGTTGAAACAGTAGAACTTCAAAAGTTCAAACTCGCAGCAAATGTTTTTATGTTGAACAGGCTTACATAAGTCCTTTTATAGTTTTATATCAAATATCTGTTTTAATGTTAATGTTTTTGAAATATTTTATTTCAATTACCATTGCCTGTTAAATCGTTTATTTCCTTATTTCCTTTTCTCACTGAGCTATTTTTCCCTGTTGGAGCCCTTGGGCTTATAGCATCTTGCTTTTCCAACTAGGGTTGTAGCTTAGCTAACAATAATAATAATAATAATAATCATAATAATAATAATAATAATAATAATAATAATAATAATAATAATAATAATAATATCCTTATTAACTTTCTTTCTCTTTTTCAGGAAGTGAATGTTGGTTATTACTGATGGAATAGTAGCAAGGAGTTCATGCTTACTGGGAGAAGGGTGGATGCTGGAATTGTTTTAGGGCTAAACAGGCTGTAGATCATCTCTCCTTCTGTGTGTCTTGTGTGGGGCATGACTGTTTGCAGACATCCCCATGTGCTGAGCGTAGGTTGTGATCCCCTGTACAGTGGCAGTTGTACGCCCTGAATGGAATGTAGCAGATAAAGAGTTCATCAGTGTTGGACTGGGCAGCGCCCAAGAATAATCCCGGGAAGTCTTAAGCTGCTTTTGTTTCCAGGGAGAGGGGGGCATATGTCTGCTGCTGCCGCCGCCCCTGTTCCTATGCCCCTGGATTGTCCCCAAGGAGTAAGCTTCAAGGGCTTTAAACCCTCGGGTCGACTTCATCGAGTTTTTTAGGTTTCCCTTGTGCGTGGGTAACCCATAGAGTTTGCCACACCCCTACAGAGGTTGGAATCCTTTTGCCCTTGATCATGAAGGCTGTTGACAGCGAGTTTGACCTAAGTAATGCCAGTGGTAAATGGTGTGGTGGTTCCAAAGTGTCAGTGAGCCCAGTGGTTTCTCCTCTGAAGCCTAAGAAGGTAGGTAAATTAAGTAAGGTAGCTCCTGGTCTGGCAGGTAAGATTCCGGCTTCGGGAGCTGGACTCCTGCAGGGTGGCCGGAAAGTTAGAAGTAAGCTAACCACAGTGAATCCTAATCCTTGTACCAGGGAGTCTGGTTTCTGTTTTTCCTCCCTTTGTGTTAGTAGTTGTGCCTCTGGCCCTGCTCATTGTGGTGTTGCAAACCCTTGTGATTGTGCCTTTCCCTTCCCCTATGACAGTGTGCCCCAATGTTGTGGCTCCTGTGGGAGCAACCCGTGTTGGTTCTTTCTTCGGGGGACCAACCCGTGTTGGTTCTTTCTTCGGGGGACCATCGTTGTTGACGGTCACTCAGACTTTTGCAGTCGCTTGGACCTCAATGTTTGCTTAGACCTAGATGATCGATCTGACCTTGGTGGTCGCTCAGATGTTGACTGCTCTGCTAGCAGAGCCAAGAGCAATGGGCAGGAAGAAGAATCAAGCATGCTGTTCTTCCTCACCCTTCTTGTTGCCCTCCTCTTTATCCTCCAATTCTTATTCTGACTCTTCTTCTAAATGAAGGAGAAGAAGAAGAGGAAGAGTTCAAAGAAGTCCAGGACGGCCTGCTGTAGTCACATTGATAGGACTCCCTATGATGCCACTACCGTTTCAAGGGATGATGATGGCACCCGAGTGGTTATGGGCCACAGCCAGGTTTCATGGGTGGATGGACGGAATCTTGTGATCCAAGAGGTCTCAGCTACCCTGGTAGCCACTGGTGGTTGGGTAGCCTCGGGTTTCCCTGTTATCTAGGTAGTCAGCTGGGACAGAAGTGTACAGCCCCATACACTTTCTTTTCTAATGTTGATGGAAGAGCTTCGACGACATCCATCTTAATTCCTTCATAGTCACTGGACTGCAGTCCTCCCTCTACTGATGAGTTGTCTCTCGGATCGGTAGAGAGGATGGCACCATTCAAGGCTGTATTCAAGTGCATGCATACTTTGGTAGACCAAGAACGTGGGGTTGAGGGCTTTGTTTCCGTGCCTTGGTGCATGGGACTGTGGTTTGCCTTATCTTCCGACCCACAGGAGAAGTATCTGGTACTTCTTCCAGGTCTTCTGGGTCCTTATGTAAAATTCATGGGGTCAGTAATGAAATAGAAAATATTATTATTTGTTTTTATATCATAAATCTATTCAACTCATCAGTTATTTTATCGTCTCTTAATAATTTTTGTATCATGTTTGTGCAATGTCCTACACTAGTAAGGCACTGAGGGCCTTATCAAAGTACCATTAAACTACAAGTAAACTCAGAGGAGAGTTGACTATTAAATGTATTAAGGAGACATGTGTCACGTAAATCTATTCAATTAATGCCTGTCAACTTAAAGAATTATTCTATAACATTGATATTTAGTGCCAAATATGATTTAGTGGTTGCCATAGGATGTTAAGTATTAGTGAAAGTAATTGTGCTAGTTTTTTGGTGTCAGATTTATTAGTAATATATTCTTCTGTCTAAATGTCTTGTAATTGAAATGAAAATATTTTCTATAGATTTTTTTGTGTCTTAAGAGTGCATCCTTATCAGACAAAAATTAGTGGTTTCTTGACACAAAGACATGTTTTTAGTCTCAAAATTAGTGTGACTGATCCTTTTTGATGGGATAAGGGAGTCTTCCAGTAGAAATTTTATGAAATCTTTGAAGTTACTTGGCTGTTGTTGCCCTTTGAAAAGTATGTAGATGATTAATGTGTTTGTGGGAAAGCTGTGATCCAGTCTGTGATTCCTTATTAGAAAATAAAGATAAGCCATGCTTTCCCATTAATTAGATATATAAACGAACTTGTGCTCATGCAAAAAGTAAATGCAGCATATTTTTTTCTGCATATGGGATGTAGTTGTTAGCAGGCTGTGGCCTGGTATAGTATGCAGACTGGCTATCGGGATGCAGCCCCCAGTTTGCTACCATACATTTAAGTGGAGGGCTCTGTTACCAGAGTACATCCGTAAGGTGGAGGACTTCACTAAATCTACCACTGTGCATGAGATACGGGGGTTTCTAAGACTGATAAACCTCCAAACAAAATTCATCTCTAAGTTCTCACAGATAGCCAAACCATTATCTGCAAAGCTGGAGGATGGAAATCTTGAGGAGGTAGAAAACTGAAATGGACTAGAGAGATGGACTGTGCCTTTAAGCACCTGGTGGAACTGATTAAGGAAGATGTCATATTGCCGTACTCTGACTACTCCGCTGGTGCTAAACGCCGGAGCTGTTGATGCTTCAGGTGAGGGTGTTGGTGCTTGCTTATGCCAGAAATCTTTGGAACATCCAGAGGCATGTTGCTGGATAGCCTATGACTCCATGACCTTCCTTGACTATGAGACCCATTATTCCACCATAAAGCGTGAATTGGCTTCTCTGCTATGGGTTGTGAAAACGTTCAGGCTTTCCTCTGTTGACAGTTCTTTGTGATCCATTCTGGTTACCATTTCCTAATGTATCTTCAGATATAAAGATGATGGAGAGTAGCATAGCACGGACACTGGGAGGCCTGTCTGAATTCAACTTTGTTGTTGAATACTATCAAGATGATGAGAATGCTGAATCATATTGGTTATCCCAGTTGCCCATATCTACTGACTGCATGTCTGTTTATGAATTGGTAGCTTCTAAGTTGCCTTTTCGACTGACACTGTACAAGGAAGTTTGAGGTTATCCAGATTCTCTTATAGAAGCCTTTGACCTAGTTGTGAACTGCTAGAATGAAGGATCGTGTGTTGTACCTGTCTCTCAGTTGATGGGAACCAAGCTCCAGGAGGCCTTAGTTAACCAGTTTCTGAAAAAACCCTGTCAACTAGTCCTCAAACTAGAAAATACTGGCAGGAACTTTATCCTGGGTGTACAGTTTCCAGGTACGGTTCCAGATTTGGAATTGCTACAGGTAGCTTCTAAGTTATTGAATCTGGAAATCTGGGTCCAATTTGGTCCCACTTGCATAGTGGTTTTTTGTGACCTATCAGTGACTGAGTCTCAGTTTTTGCATCTTTGGAGCCTTGCTAGAGTGTACATTAACCCTCTGCTATAGCTCCTTAAATACTTTCTTTCAACGGACATGATTCTTGGGTATAAGACGGAAGTGAAAGCTCTTGCGCCTGATGCTAAGTACTTGACTGCTGATGATCCTGAAGTCTTTGAGGATTTTCCCATAATTGAGTAATTGTCTAAAAAAACAAGAAAAAAAAAAACACCTCATCAGTCCAGTTGTATGTGTTGCAACACGGCAGTATGTTTGGTAACATCACAGGACACCCTGTTTTGTGCTCTTGTTGATACAGTAACACAGGTTAGCATTGTTAGCCAGACTATACTGAGCCAGCATTTTCAGGGAATGGTCTCTGTCCTTTAGGCAGGTAGCTGAGATTCAAGGATATCATCGTCAAATTCAATTTGTCATTAAGATCTATTCTGGAGTTCCTGCACCTCGGGTTTCATGCAACTGTCTGGCATATCGGAGATGTTGGTCTGGATTTATTGTCTAAGTTAATTTTCACAGAAACATGAGCAGAAATCTTCTTCAAAGTGGATAAATGATTTAAGGGAGCCGGCCGGCTAATGCTGTTTTTTTAATGACAGAACTTTGACATTCATACAACTTAATAAGGTGACTTAGGAAATCTCCAGACTGCATAGGAGTTTTGCCTCTGACCTTTTGTTTTGCAACGCCAGGCCGATTTATCCTGAAAATTTGTGTTTTTCAAATTCTATCTCCTCCCTTGATAATTATTACTAAGATCTGATATTACTACCCTATATAGACCATATATAGAACTCCAATAATAAGAAGAGTTTTTTTTCTAAAATTAATATTTTGGCCAGATATGAATTATTCATTATGGTGAAAAAATAAACCCTAAAAATTAGTGGAAAAAATTAAGAAAAAAAATATGAAAAAAAAAATCAGAAAGGGCTTCATTTCATTGTTTTATAATGTATTTCTAAGTTATATACCAAATTTAAATGCTACATCCTTACAACCAGGACCCACTTAAAGAAGGTCGGCCAAGCGATGGTCAGTATCTTTTCTTTCTTTCTTTCTATCCCGTCAACTGAGCCATGGCCCGGCCCAGTCTCGTCCGTTCTGATAGGACAATGATAACTATATGTATAAATTTTGTTAGTTAACACATACTAGGATAATTGTTTTTTTTTCTATCAATGTATTCAAACAATATCCTAACATATGATAGTAAATTATGTAAAGTATTTACTATCAATGTATTCAAACCATACCCTAACATAGGATAATGAAGAACGGAAAATATATTAGTCTTCATTTGATATATCATGAAATTTTCTGATCAATTAAAGATTTATGGGATGCCAGTTTTCTGTTTAAGATCAAGAGAACAATGGTGGATAAAAATACAAGATCAGAATCTGGTATAGTTTGTTTTTATTGATAGTAATTGCACATCAAAATGCAATATTAATACAGTCACAAATCATAATTCATATGGACATTGATACACAAACACACACATTATATATATATATATATATATATATATATATATATATATATATATATATATATATATATATATATATATATATTATATATATATACACACACACACACACATATATATATATATATATATATATATATATATATATATATATATGTATATATATATATATATATATATATATATATATATATATATACTGTATATATATATGTATATGTGTGTGTAGGCTAAAGAGAGAGAGAGAGAGAGAGAGAGAGAGAGAGAGAGAGAGAGAGAGAGAGAGAGAGAGAGAGAGAGAACTGGGAAATATAATACTACATATTAAGTTTAATTTCTTTCCTATCTTCTTTACCGTCAGATTTGTTTTTCAACTTTTTATTTAAACTGATGGCGTTGTTGAGGTAGTGTTTTCTGAAAAATACAGATATCTTGGCAAAAAAATCAACACTTCTTCAGGAATCTCCATTTCAAGTTCTTTTGAAGCCTTTTTAAGTTCTTCCTCGAGTGTTTTAAAACAGTTTTTTCCTACATGAAGACTTTGCCTATGAATGGAGTTAAATACATCTCTTAACTTTGTTAATTGTAAGAACTCTTTAGAGGGAAAATGCAAATATCCCATACTTTTGAATTTTATCCACGATTTACCTGAAGTTTCACTAGTTTCTTGATTGCCCAAATGAGGGTATTTGATGGAATTTTTTTTTAACTATATAACCACTAATATATTTCAGAGCTTCTTCTATAACTGTGTTGACCGTTTTTTTAAAGTTTGCATCATCAATTGGCATGTCATCTTGGATGAAAAATCAAAATAATTTTCACAATCAGGCACCAAATCTTTAAACAAAAGGCTTGTCAGGCATACTTCTAACGCCATCTCCCTTTCTTTGGCTTGATTTTTTTTTATTTGCTGACATTAGTCAACATGTCCTGATTGTTAAACTTTCCTTTGTAGTTAGTTTTTTCACTCATGATTTCAACATTTTTGCCAAGCAATAGTGTTCTCCTCCTATACTTGAAATATGCAGGATTTGGATGATCATATGGACCGTTCATCTGCCTTATGCAACCAAAGAAATGTTCTAGGCACTCCTGATTCAGCCTTTGAGTTAAGATATAGTTAACGCCGAAATTGTTTTTCACCATATTGAAAAGTCCAATCAGTGACTTTGACGAAAGTATCACCCTTTTCTGAAATCTATAAATACACCTGGTTTTTAGAGATTTGACTTTCATTTTACTCACGCAGTCTATCACTTTATTAAGTACATTTATTTGTTGCTCTATGTGCATTCCAAATCCACTGCGCATTTAAAAGTCCCCAATCATTTTGTTTGAATTCATGACATCAAACCAGTCATTTATGAGAGATATGAAGTTAGACTGACAAAGCCTTGGCCCACGTGATAAGCCAGGTCGGTGAGTCATTCATAATCCTCTGTCTGGCCGACCTTCTTTATGTGGGTTCTGCTTACAAATAAGGGAAACTATTGAATTTGAAGGTCAATACTTTAGTTTTGAGATTTGGTCGTTCAAAGTTTTGTTTTGTACTTTTACAAAGACAATATTAATAAATCATGATTATTATGAATTTTATATTCTTTTTTTGGGTATTACTAAAAGAAAGCAGAGTTATTTATCATAATTTAATCATAAATGAGGATCCTTTTGCTCATTATCTTGCTTCATTTGGCTCCTGTGAGGTAAGGCTCATCTATCCACAACTCTCTCTCTCTCTCTCTCTCTGCACTACCGATATTCCCCTCTTCTAAACTCTTAATAGAGCGAATCTTCTTCTTCCTTATGTTAGCAAGATGTTAAAATTGTCTTTTCCTCTTTGAAATGATAAAATTCTTGCCGAAAACGAGAAAAACAAACGTAAAAATGAGTGAATGGCAGAGGGCGTTCAAAGTTTTTCTTTGTATTTTTACAAAGACAATATAAATAAATCCTGGTTATTATGAATTTTATGTTCCTTTTGGGATATTGATAAACGAAAACAAAGTTGCTATCATAATTTATTCAGAAGAGAAGATCCTTTTGCTCAATATCTCGTTACTTTTGGCTAGTGTCAGGCAAGGCCGTTGCTTCTCCATCCACTCTCTCTCTCTCTCTCTCTCTCTCTCTCTCTCTCTCTCTCTCTCTCTCTCTCTCTCTCTCTCTCTCTCTCTCTCTCTCTGCACTACCGATATTACCCTTTTCTGAACCCTTAATAGAGCGAATTTTCTTCTTCCTTATGTTAGGAAGATGTTGATATTATCTTTACCTCTTGGAAATAATAAAATTCTTGCCAATAATGAGAAAAACAAACATAAGAATGAGTGAATGCCAGAGGTCAAACTCGGGCATGTACTCTCTATGAGGTTTGTGGTAGGACTGAAGGAAGGGTGAAGGCCAAAGGGTGTAAATTATTGCTGTGTAATATATCGTCTGTGACTCGTGGGAGCTATACAGATGCCATTGTTCACAATATCTTTTACATTAAAATGTAATAGTTAACATAATTTACGATAATAGAAGAAATACTGCATTTTTTTATGGGGAACAATGTTTATGGTTTATTGAGTTACTTTTACTAATTACCTTATAACTATGAAAGTAAGAGGAATTTTGACAAAATATTTTGTAAACGCATTCTCCAGTGCCATACGAAGTTTAGTGAATTTTTTTTCAGGATTTTGCATTTTTCTTCCAATACCCCCATATATTGGCATTCTAGTCGGCCCCCTTAAGTACATCTTCAACAGGACACTAAATTTTTCTAATTAATTAATAAAGGAAATATATATATCTTCCTGACTTTTAAATTATTAGAACAGTTTATCGTAAAATTATCATAATGGTAGTTAACAATGAATCTCTCGTAATTTACACACACACTCGGGGAGAACGGACTTAGAGGGAAAACGGCTCTATGAATAAGATTCTTACAATACAAAAGGACAGTTATTGAGCGTTGGTTTGAGTAGCAACACCAACCATGGCTGAGATAAGCCTACCATGATTGGTGTGTCTACTATTAGTTGCCCACTCGCGACTTGAGCTTGACCTGAACTCAAACTTAACTAACTAATCTTGGCTTCCCAGCGGCTCTTATGAGGTACATATTGCTGGGTAATATGAGGGCTTTGTCTGGCCTCTGGATAGCGGTGGCAGGTGATGCAACCGCATCAGGCTGGTTCTTGCCACCTTTTCGTTCCCTCTCCCTGGTGTACCTGTTGACATGGAAACAGATTTAGTGCACATGTGCTTGGGTCAGCAGATGCGTAACAAAGAGGAAAGTAGTTTAAACTGATTCCCACACTGCCCAGGGATCATGGAGATGAGGCCATAGGTTGATAACTGCTGCCCTACTTCCTGCCCATTTACATTAACCCAGTTAACAGCAGATTTTGCATTTGTCTAAATTATCTAAATTATTTATTCTTAACCCCTTATATGTGACAAATCCCCCTCCACCAGACTCAAGGCACTTCCGGGCCTTGCAGAATTCAAAAATACTTTAAAGCAAAGAAAAGGGCGTTAACTTTTGAGAAAATTAACAAAACAACACCTCACTGAAAATTACTCTACTTAAAACAAAGTCTCCACGATCTTGGGCAAGCCTTGTTCACCTCCAATAAGGGTGAACAAGACTTAGATTGAAAGTCCATACGTAATAATTAACACATTTCACAGTAAATAGAAATTGGTGAACAATTATCAATAAAAGAATGAAATTTACATATTAAATTCATCAGAAGTACTCATCAGCAGTGAACACATGTTGAAATCATTTAAAAAAGAACTAATCATCAATCAACAGTACACTTGTCTGTAATCAGGATATATACACTTTACGTATATAAGAACATGTATGAATGCTGCATATCTTATTAAGGAAAAATATAGATGACAGTGACTGCAAAATATCAATTACAATTTATGCAACAGAAAGTAAACTTCATATATTTAAATACTTAACTTGTGTAAATCCTACAGTCCATTAGTGAATGCAGTCATCGTACAAAGATACTGAATGCTTTCATATGTCAAGCCTACACTCTGGCTCATTCATTGGACTCTCAGTCTCAAAAAGATCTAAGATATAGCACTGGTAAACAGAAATACATTACACAGTCATTATGTTCCTCACCACAAATGACAATTTCTACCAAAAAACTCTTGAATCACATAAAAGAAACATTTCAAATAAACACAATCCCTAGGAAAATCACCAATACATGTGCGCAAAATCTCAACATCCACTCTCCATAGATACTTGCGTATCCTTGTGTATATCGTGATCCACTATAGTCATTCTTAAATAGTGATAATAATAGTTATTAAGAAATCACAGGAAAAGAATATCATCATCAAACATCATCAAACAAAATGAAATATCAGGTAATATCTTTAAACAGCTGTATTATAAATCAATGCACATCATCTGTATTATGCTAACAAAAAGTATCATAATCAAGCAAAGCTCTGTTCCTCCATTCGGAGCACTTCTGCAGGCCTCTACAGGTATGCAAGCAAAAACAACAAAATGGTACTAGTACGACAACCCATTCGGGCAATAACTGTACTCTTCAAGAGGTTAGGCTTGTCTGGGGCCCCAGTATCACTCCCATTGTTGGGGTGTTTCCAAAACCGCCACATCCATTGCACAGATTCATGTGGCGGTCATCTTCAAAGCAACTTGCTTTGAAGGCAAAAAAGCATCATCTACCGGGTCAGGTTTCGCCAGCATATCTAATCTGGCCAGCCGCCGCCTCACCTGGGGATAGGTAGGGCAACTGAAAAGCATTCGCAATTGAACACCAGTTCAACCAGACTGTGAATAAGAGAAAAAGACAAAACTAATCCCTAATAGCTACAACAGGAATGTCCAAAATTCCCTAGTTTTAATCTGTACCTGTCAACCGCCAACTAGGGACGTAAAAAATTCTAAGAGCATCACAACTCCCAAGTACAGAACCCCCCCCTCTCTCTCACTCTCTCTCTCTCTCTCTCTCTCTCTCTCTCTCTCTCTCTCTCTCTCTCTCTCTCTCTCTCTCTTGTTGTTGTATCTGTGTGCCGGTGAGTGAATACACTTGTGCGACCCTAAAAATATCCTGATTTAACGCAAATAACAAAAGGCTATCGAGTGCAATATAGCTACAAGTTTTCGTGAATAGTCAGTGATTAGTTTGAGGTCAGAAAAGTGGGATAAAACGTTGGCATAGGATAGTTATCTTGTGAATTACTAAAAATCTGATAAAGATGGCACTCTATAATACAGGCAAAGCTTGGAGGGACATTGCTGCAGTCAGCAAAAGTAAATTCCATGAGTTGGCGAAACAAGAGCTCGACCGTCTGATAACAGAGGTCACTAGTAACTCCAACCAGTGTGACGGAAAAATATTCGCAGACATATTGAAACGATATGATCCAATAAACTGGAGCAAATCTGCGGAAAACATCAGCAAAATAATAGAAGAAATTCCAAAGAAGATCCAAGTGATAAAGAAACTTATAAAAAAAGTTTACATCAATCAGCACATTCCATCAAAGAACAATAAGAAGTCTAATATGGTGAATATGCTGATTGATGCATTGGGAAAAAGAATGCCAAAATGGTGTAATACATGTAAGATATGGTATTCCATTAATAATCCTCAACAACTTATTAGAAAATGTGATGCCTGCCATGTTCCAACACACCCTACATGTGCTGAAATACAGCAAAAAATAAAAAATAGAGACACAAAGGTATTCTGCTCAACATGCTTAGTCTGGATAGAAAATATAATTAAGTCGAGACTAAATCTGCAAATAGTTGAAGATAAAGAAGAAGAAGAAGAAGAAGACGAAGAAGAAGAAGAGAAAAATGAACTGGATATGTGTAAGGATGCAGAGGAAACCATTGATATAACTTATGATGACATCCAACAACATACTTATGAAGAAATAAATTATCAGAGGGGAACAAATAATAGATCCAAGAGACTCTACCCAGACCTACATACTTTTAGGGAAGAGCAAGAACAAGAAAAAAAAAGAAAGAAAGATATAGTCTGCAATTTGCTGAAAAGAGAGAATTGCAGATTTGGCGAAAGATGCTACTACAAGCATCCAAAGATATGCCATAATTATGAAATATATGGTAAATGTGCGTATTTAGACGGATATGGAGACGAATGCAGAGATCTCCATCCAAAAATATGCAAAAACCTAAAAGAAGGAAAAGGATGCAGTTTCAACAAAAAATGTCGATATATGCATCCTGCAACCATGAATGAAAGTAAGAAAACTCAGCAAACTGAAAAGAAAAATGAAAGCAAAAATGAAACAAAAAAAGAAACAAAAAAGCAGGCTGCGTATATACCGCGCTATGCACCAAAGGCCCCAAGATATGAGGCCTTTCAACCCAAATATGCACATTTAGGGCCCAACTACAAAGAATGCATCTATAATGCCAGGGGTTGGTACAGATATGGGGATAATTGCAGGTATACACACAAAAATAAATATGAAGGCGAAAGAGCAAATATAATAGAAAAGTTGGATTTTTTAATGGCAGAATTCCTGGAAATGAAGAAAAGAACATCATATCAGAACAGGAAGGAAGCATGGGAGAATCCATATTATTACCAATATTAAATAATGGGGATGAAACACAAACCATAATAGTGATGAATGCACAGGGTTTAGTCACAAGTAACTCTAAAAGGAAAATAGAGTTCTTAGAAGAACTAACACAAATTGAAAAAAATAGATATATTAAATATAAGTGAAACATGGTATTCCCAAGAAACTGGCAGTGATGACCAGATAAAGGGTTTCCAAACTTATAGATCAGACAGAACAAATAGGAATCAAGGGGGAACTGCAATATATGGAAGAGACATAAATCAAGGAAAAGTCTGTGAAAAATACAGCAACACAGAATGTGAATTGATTGCGGTAGAATTTGAATTTGAAAAACTAGTGAATATTGTAGTTTACAGACCCCCAAATACTAAGGAGTTTGACATAATAATAGAAAAAAGAGATGATATATGTAGAAACCATAAAGACTGGAATATACTCCTATCCGGAGATTTTATCTTTCCTTTCGTGGATTGGAAAGAACGGATAGAAGAAAGTGGTTGTATGTATACATATAAAAAAGAGAGTAATAGTAGCGCAGGAGATAAGAGGCAATATGAAAAGCTTCAAGATATGCTATTAGAACATAATATGCAACAAATAAACCACATTCCTACAAGAAAGGAAAATGTCCTAGATCTAGTATTTGTGAATGAGGTGAATTATGTTAAAGAAATAATAGTGTATAACATGGGAATTTCAGACCACAATGTCATAGAATTAATAGTCCATTCCAAAGCAAGTGATCGCAGAATTAATCAAAGCACAAAACGTTGGGAAGGATATGGAAAATATAATTTTTATAGTAAGAATATAAAATGGTCAGAAATAAATGAAGCACTGAATAAAGAATTGAAAAATGTATTTGTAAGTGATAATATACAGGTAAATACAGACATACTGTACAAAATACTGGAGAAAATTGTTGAATAATATGTACCAAAAAAAAACAATAAACAAAAGACGTGCATACCAAGAGACAGAAGGATCTTATTTCAGAAAATTAGAAAGTGGAAGAAAAATCTTGCAAAAGAAAAAAATGTTTGGAAAAGGATGGAAATAAAATATAAGATAGAAAATGCAGAACAAAAGATTGTACTGTCGAAAGAAAATGAAAACAGGGACTTAGAAGAAAGGACACTTCAAAATATAAAAAAAACCCTAAGTACTTTACTCCTATGCAAAAAAAGAGGAATAAAGGGAGATTAGAAATAGGCCCTCTAAGAATTAAAGGACAGTTAACAAATAAAAAAAGGAAATATGCAACATATTAGCAGAAAAATGTAAGAGTGAGTTCACGCCAAGAATTGCGAATGAGAATAATGAAACAGAAATGAGAGAAGAAAATGTTGAATATCTAACGGATATAGATATTAATGAAGCAGATGTTGTCAAGGCTATAAACGAAATTAAGAATGGATCGGCAGCCGGACCAGATGGAGTTCCAGCGATTTTGTTTAAAAATAACTGCAAACACTATCGCGAAGCCGCTTGCAATACTGCTAAGACAAAGTGTAGATATGAGCGAGATATATGTTAAATATAAATTAGCTTATATAACCCCTATCTTCAAAAGTGGATCAAGACTAGATGCAAGCAGTTATAGACCTGTTAGTCTAACATCACATATTATGAAAGTGTATGAGAGTGTAATGAAAAAGAAAATAATGAATCCTTTGGTTAAAAATAATTTGTTTTATATAGGTCAACACGGTTTTGTGCCCGGAAAAAGTACACAAACCCAACTGATAGCACACTATGAAAACATATACAAAAATATGATAAATGAAAAAGACACAGATGTGATCTATCTAGATTTTGCAAAAGCCTTTGACAAGGTAGACCATAATATATTAGAGAAAAAAATGAGAAAGCATAATATTGTGGGAAAGATAGGGAAATGGGTAAAAGAATTCCTCCAAAACAGAAAACAGATAGTGGTTGGAAATGACGAGTAATCAGATGAAGCTCAGGTAATATCTGGCGTGCCACAAGGTACGGTATTAACTGCACTGCTGTTTGTTATTTTGATCTCAGACATAGACTGTGATGTTGAAAACTCTGTAGTGAGAAGTTTCGCCGATGACACAAGAAATAGTAGAGAAATTACTTGTGATGAAGATAGGAACTCACTACAAAGAGATCTAAACAAAATATATGAATGGGCGGAGATAAATAGGATGGTATTTAACTCTGATAAATTCGAATCAATAAATTATGGAAACAGAGAAGGAATGGTATATGCATACAAGGGACCTAATAATGAGACAATCACAAACAAGGAAGCAATTAAAGACCTTGGTGTAATGTTAAATAGGAATATGTTATGCAACGACTAAATAGCAACACTGTTGGCTAAATGTAAAGCAAAAATGGGAATGTTATTCAGATACTTTAAAACAAGAAAAGCTGAACACATGATTATGCTTTACAAAACTTATGTACGTAGTACACTCGAGTACTGCAATGTGATATGGTACCCACACTACCAAAAGGATATTGCACAAATAGAGAGTGTACAAAGGTCCTATACTGCTAGAATAGAAGAAGTTAAGGACCTTGACTACTGGGAAAGACTGCAATTTATAAAACTATACAGTCTAGAAAGGAGAAGAGAACGCTACATGATAATATAAACATAGAAGCAAATAGAAGGAATTATTGAAAACATCATAGAGCTAAAAATATCAGAAAGAGCAAGCCGAGGTAGATTAATAGAGCCAAAACATATACCAGGAAAACTAAGGAAGGCGCACAGGACATTAATCCACTACGCACCAGCATCGATAATGCAGCGACTATATGATGTGCTGCCAGCTCATCTAAGAAACATATCAGGAGTGAGCGTAGATGTGTTTAAGAATAAGCTCGATAAATACCTAAGATGCATCCCAGACCATCCAAGACTGGAAGATGCATTACCAACTCTCTGGTGGATATACGAGGTGCCTCACACTGAGGGAACTGGGGGAACCCAAACATAAAAAAAGGCAATAAGGTAAGGTAAGGCTCTCTCTCTCTCATCCTTTCTAGAAGGAAGTTATGATGATAACGTCATCTGGGCTATGTTTTCAAACTCTCCAGATGCCCAATCGTTCATACTTTAAACTGAGTAAACTGCTGACACATCGTTTGTGTCTACGACTGCAAACACGCCTTCGGGCACAAGTTTCACAACAGAAACATGCACTTCACACACAATACCTTTCACAATACTCGAGTACTCTTAATCTATGTTGTCTTATCTCTTTCGATCATACTCAAACTATACAGAACTCAAAATCTGGCAAACACCAAACAACAACCATTTAAGGACATTTATTCATCCAAATTTGCCCTAATTTACAAAAACACAGGCTCTTGTGTTAGCAACCCATCAGAGTAAAACTAATTGGAAATCGAAACTTCTTAGTGCAATTAAGGATAGGGAAAATTATTCTGATCAGATCTACATTAAAACTCAAACATTAAAAAATATGACAAGGTGGAAACCGTAAATCTACGTTAAACTCTATTCAGAGCATAAATCATACTTCATAACCTGTCACAGTGGTTTAATAACTAAAACCTCTTTAAGCAATTTCCAAAAAAAAAAAAAAAAAAAAAATTTTACTTCCTTATAGTATTTAAAGGACGAACTATTCTATCTGTTTTACTCACAACGGCTGAAATACTGACCAAATAAAACATACGTACTTCGATTTGCATGGCTAATCAAAGAAACATTCAGCACTCGCCTAACTCTAAAAAATATGTGTTAGTAATTGATTCTGTAAACTAATCAAGATTACATATCTTAACTGAAACACTAATAGTTGGCTAAAAAATCTAATTCTTTCTTACCTAGTTTTCCACTGAATTATCTCACAAAACGCAGATTGTCAGTTATAAAGAATTAATTTTGTTTTTTTATTCTTTTCACTCTGCTATCATATTGACGGCCCTCTTGCGCGCACTTTCCCTCTCTTCTCTCTATACCTCTCATACAGTTACACACGATTCTTCACCCACATGGCTTACATGGGGCTAATCAGCTGATGCTCATTTTGCCTCAATCATCAAAATCTTTTGCAAAGGGTAGCAATTCTCATGCTCACAGCAAAATAACAGCTCATCTTTCTTCTTTCACGCGACATGTGACATTTTCACAATTTTTATACAAATCTCATAATTTTCTCACATTACTTATCTAGCACAGAACGTATAATTAAAAACATCAGAAAAGAAACAACTTAAGAACTATGGTATGCAAAACGAAACTAAAATTAAACTGAAATTGAAACTGAAACTGAGCGCTCAAAACCTTGAAATTACAACCTCAAATTATACATACAACAGGGTATTATGGCACAACCGAAACTATGGAAACAGGAAACAGCATGTCATACACACACAGCAACAACAGTCCTGTTTGCTTCCAGAGAAGTTATGGAAACTTACATAAGTCTGAAGGGCAAATAACTAGCCTCTTAATACTGTCATTAAACGGACAAAAAGTCATGAAATACTCGACTTTCTCTCAGTGTTTCACCAAATCACTTAATTGCAACAAAATCACCTTTCTCGTAATTTGATGCAAGAATATTCTTTTTTTCTAACACAATCTGACATAAAAACATCTGTTACTTTTTCTTATCAAACATTGATTAACTAATGAGGGGCAATGGTATGGCTAATTAATTCTCTAACTCTAAGTTTTCCTGATAATCCAATCACCTTATGATAATCAGTTAAAGAAACAATCGCATTTGCCCACTAAATGTATTTTGGGTTTTTCCTTATCCTACAATCATTGGTTATTGTCTGTTATCCTAGTTTTCAGTGTCACAGCGAATCAGTTTAATGCCAGAATAATCTGTTTTCAAACACAGGCGTCACATGCTTGCAAATGGAGTGACAGGCATCTATAGTTCTTTTGACAACTAAGACAAAGTTTCAGGTCATCCTTTGTTTTCTAAATTTCTCATTGTTTGTACATTGTTGTTCGAAAAGTTGTCAGATGGGCGATTATTGCTTAAGCATGACATTTGTATTTACTAAATCCTAACTGCTATCGCAATTTTTAAAATTATTGTGTCACACATATATGTTTTTACATACATTCCGAACATTTGCTTTATTCCTTGACACAAACTGAAAAATTCTACGGCAACTTGTTCGTCATTTCTCAAATTTTGCATTTTAATTATTTGTTCTCGCAATTCAAAAGAAATGGACAGACTAAGTAAGAATTAAAATTCTCTTCTTTCTATCATATTGCCAGATAGCACCTAATAACAATCAATTCCTTACTTGTCATGATATTTCGAAAGACATAATTCTCTACGGAGCTGAAAAACAAAGTTCTAATTCTGACTTCAAAATCTTAAATTTTTTGTCAGTACAAAAAAACTAATACACGATGCATTCTTCAGACAGTAGTTTTGACGTCATTATGTTTTTTCAGGGAATTCTCACACTCAGCATTCACTTCATTCATTCTCGTTTAAACTCAAAGCGACCGGTCTTTTAATTTTGCAGTACATTCATGCCCTCTGTTAAATCATTTGACATTACTTTCTTAAAGTTATTTGTTAACAATGCTCGGGGTCATCAATCAGAACGAAACACTAGTGAACAAATCACTTATGAAACACCGTAACTAAAACAAACTAAATGCAAGGTCTTTAAATTGCGCATGTGAATAATTACTAATTACTTAACAAACTGTTGGCAACTGAAATTACTTACTATTACTTTAACAGACTTATCTTCATTAATCAGGATAATACCAGACAGACAAAAACTTAGAAATATTGGCTTATCATTTTCCTTTGAAACATTTCATAACGAATCATCGACAATACGGTGTGTCACATAAGAACAAGCTCTGTTAAGAGATTCTCAAATAGAGTCCCCTCCTGAAACATCTCGTGTTTTCTTAGAATTTTTAATATCTTCTTAGTCTATGGGTTTTGTCTCTGGTCTGCATCAGAAAGCATTGTTAACCTGTAATCAACAGTATCTTTGTAAGGTTATTGACAGGTTAAAATCACCTCTTTTGCATTTGGGGAATCACCGTCTTAGCCTATCTACAGTACTTAAAGAATTAGTATTGTGAGGTCACTAATGAGAGACAACTGCAAACTGACATGTTTATTACTTGTGCGACCCAAAGTACATTAAGGCGTGCGGACGTAATAGTAGTGCCTTGGTCAGGCAGCAAGCTCCCTACACACAAAGATTAGATCTGAGTGGTGATTTGTGTTTCTTTCACATTTGCACAAAGGGATTACAAAGCAACAAATATGAAATGAAAAAATGATACTTACATCGGCGGAAAGGCTGTAAAATTCTACATACGAAGATGAATACAATAATGCTGTATGTTCATAACACGGATTTGGCTATGCAAAATCCGAAAAGGTAATGCCTTTACAATACTCTTCTCCAGACAAGGGTTATTTACAATAATTGTTGTTGATACTTTTTGAGCTCTGTCAATCTTGGTATCTTCGAGGAGGGATCCGGGTTTTAGAGACCTGTTGTTGGGGGGTGTCATTGGTCAGTGATTCGTCTGCCGTTTTGTATGACAGGATGCCACCCCGGGCAGGGCCACCGAGGAGTTGGACTGTTGGTTGCTAACACCTGAACCGAGTGGGTAGCCTCGGGCCACCTAGTTGAACAATCGATGATTGTCAGGAGGTACATGGCATCTCCAGACTGCGAGTGGCCCACGATGTTGATGTGGATGTGTCCGAATCGTCATCTTGGTTGAAGGAAGTCCCTGATGTCCGATTCTGCATGCCGACTGATCTTGCTGAACTGGCGCACCATACACATCCGGGACCATTCACGCGTGTCCTTTTTTATGCTGTGCCAAACGAATTTCTCTATACCACTACAGTATGCAGTACTTTGTTACAAAAAATTAAAGTGGTTTTATTGAATTATAGATTGAGAATGAAATGTTTATGTACATAGGAACCTGGAAGTTAATATATTATCTTTTCCTTCATAGAATTTACAAATAGTCTACTGAATCAAATGCAAGAGATAAAACAGATATATATTATACTCTTTTGCATATTCAGTGGGCCTAAAGGCTTAATTCTTTACACTTAGACATTATATGTTAAGTACTGTATATCAAATAAATCTTTAACATAGTTTCTCCTCACATAAGCTCACGTGATTCTTCAATGCTCCCAACAGGGCAATTAAAACAAAAGCGAATATTATTCTGATAAAAGAGCATATAGGAAAAAATGTAGACAGCTAACCAATTGGGACATTTATAGGCCTTCCAAGTCTCAAGATTCTGTCTCAGGACTCTTGCCGGAAATCGTCATTTGCTGGAGAGCAATCTTAAGATGGTGACGACTCTCGAGTGACCAACAGGGTGTTTTCAATCTGTCGATAACCTCTCAAAGAAACTGATGCTTGAAGGTTACAATGCTTTTTGATTTTGATGCAGTCTAGAAACAGAACCTGTAGATTCAGAAGAAAACAATACAAATCTTGAGATATTAAGAGGGGATTCATGAGGGGGCTCTGTTTGACAATGCTCAAACAAAGCTGTCACATCAATGTCAGGTAAACCCAACACCGCCACTTCAACCTCGAGCTTTAACCTGTGTTTCGGGCTTCCATCAGAATGTTGGAAAGGATTAGAACTCCAAGTGAACTCAGCAGTGGTTTACAATTCTCTATCTGTGTTGTCTTTCTGATTTGAAAATAGATGGTCTCCACTCCATAACTCGAGGTTTAACAAGAGGCAGGTCGTGAACTGGAACATTGGATCTAGTCCAAGGGGGACTAAATTCGCGCGAAACAAACTTTCAGGCAACAGTCGGTCATCAAAGTCAGGTAGCAGAAATCCTGAAGTCATAATCAGGATAATTATACACTGCAGAGTGAGAAACAGGTATTTCTGCATTAGCAGGTTTTGAAAAATCTTGGCTGAAACTCTTGGAACCGATGGTAAGTTGTTCAAACTTTGGATTGCTGGAGACTTCCCAGAATTCCCAACTAACATCTTTATCGTGGAAAGAGAAGGCTGGAATTTCCGACACAGACAAGTGCACTACCAATTCTGGAGACAAAATAGAAGTGTTACTCATTTCCATGGAACTGTCCTCCCACAGCTGGAGGATAATGAGATAATGGGTTTCAACAAAGGGGTCTTATCAATTTTTTTCTGGTAGATATAACCAAACATCCAGTGCTCTCCTTCTCTCATATTTCCTGGCTGACTTGAAGATGGGCTTTGGCTGAGTAAAATCTTTTGAAGAAGTTTAATTTTTGTCGTCGGGACTTGATCTCAGGACAAAAGATATGATACTACAACAGCAGCCACAACAAACGAGTTACCATCAATACTAGAGTCAGAATTATCCAAGATAGCAGACTGAGCTTGCCTAATAATAAGTCCTAAACTATCCTGAGTCTAATTTATGGGATCAGGACCCCTCGGATACCAAAGGAAGTGTCTCCTGGGGTAGGTTGGAGGCATAAGCCAGGCTTTTATCTGAGTATAGTGGGCCTTCACCCGCTCACCATTAGTCAATCTCAACATCTTATAGGTGACTTTGTTTTTGTATAACTTATTAACACGGAATATTCCTCAAAACTAGGGATAAGCTTGTTTGGCAGGTGTCCCAACCAATGCACCTTCTTAAGAACCAGAGAACCCTCCCTTAACAGATTGTAATGAAGATGTCCAGCCAAGATTTCTGCTGAATTCAACAGGACACTGTCAGCATCGTGAACCCCCTTCAGTATATACTAAGCTGGAGTACAACCAATTTCAGTGCTGTCGGAATGGTTGTTGCTGACAACTGCTCGGGATAAGTGTTGGTCCTATTTAGGAGATTCCCCAGAAATTACTCTCAGTAACTTGCCAATACTATGGTTTACCCATTCCACTGCACTATTACTAGAGGGTTTATATAGAGTTGTTTTTATATGTACAACATTGCATTGCTCCAACAACTCAATAAATACATGGTAATAGGTTGGCCAGGGCACCAGCCACTTGTTGAGATACTACCACTAGAGAGTTATGGGGTCCTTTGACTGGCCAGACAGTACTACATTGAATCCTTCTCAATGGTTAAGGTTCACTTTTCATTTGTCTACACATACAGCGAATTGTCTGGCCTATTCTTTACAAATTCTCCTCTGACCTCATACACCCGACAACACTGACATTAGTAAACAATTCTTCTTCACCTAAGGGGTTAACTACTGCACTGTAATTGTTCAGTGGCTATTTTCCTTTTGGTAAGGGGAGAAGAGACTCTTTAGCTATGGTAAGCAGCTCTTCTAGGAGGAGGACACTCCAAAATCAAACCATTGTTCTCTAATCTTGGGTAGTGCCATAGCCTCTGTACCATGGTCTTCCACTGTCTAGGGTTAGAGTTCTGTTGCTTGAGGGTACACACAGGCACTCTATTCTATCCAATTTTACTTCCTTTCGTTTTGTTAAAGTTTTTATAGTTTATATAGAAAATATTTATTTTAATATTGTTACTGTTCTTGAAATATTTTATTTTTCCCTGTTTCCTTTCCTCACTAGGCTATTTTACCTGTTGGGGCCCCTGGGCTTATAGCATCTTGATTTTCCAACTAGGGTTATAGCTTAGCAAGTAATAATAATAATAAAAAGGAACTTTGGGCCAATATCAGTTAATATCTAGACATGGACACTGGGAATAACTGGAAAACTCAATCTTGAAGACCCTCTTAATGAAAGAATGCCTTTATGAAATCATTGAGCTTCAGCACGGCATATCATTCCTGTGCTTGAACTTGGTGACGGGCAAGAAGGCTCTCAAACTTGGGGAAATTGCTCCCCCAATTTGAATCTAAATTTTTCTCTCTCTCATCTTTTACTTCCTCTTGATATTACTTCGACCTTCTAATTTTACAAATTTTCTTTCGTGTTGCTGTCCTAACTCTATGGGAAAAATTTCCCTAATTATATATGTGTATTATGTACATATATATATATATATATATATATATATATATATATATATATATATATATATATATATATATATATATATATATATATTGACCTGGATGTTTCTACATCCATTATAGCTACTGGCGTGGATGTTCCTACATCCGTTATTGCTGCCTGCTTCGATGAATGGGTGGAGGTGTCACGGTTGGGAGGTATTTACATTCAAAGCTATATGTGAGAGTATTGGATGATCTACGCCATCCCAAAGATGGTTGGGCCTTTTTGGTGGAACTATTCTCAAGTGCTGGGTCTTCGGAATCCAGGGGGATCCAATGCCTGGGGTAGGACTCTCAGATATTTGCTGGAAGCCCATCATTATGGATATGGGGAGGATGATTCCATAGTTTTTTGGTCTCGGTCCTAACAGGCAGGTTCAGCTTACACCTGTGCCTCTATATCTATTTTGGTGCTATCCTTCGGGTAGGGTATGGAGTGGACCATCTGGGAAGTAAACTCTCATTGTGACGATAGAGTGCAAATTTCCTTTGCAACATGTGATACTTTAATATTCTCGAGCAGGTGAATCAATCAATTTCAAATCAAACATTACCCTTTTATTTTTTCTTATGGATTCTGCTGAAAATGACCCCCCTCCCCTGGATATGCTGACTCGTCCCGGTACTGCTGACGACCTCTGGCAATTCATTTAAAGAAAATTCCGTTGACGACTTAGGAACTAAAAAGGACAATTTTTGGAATATTTGAAAAATGGTAATATGGGGAACACAAGAAAATTGAAAATACAACATGTTACCCAAATTCCATTAGAAGCCACTTATGATGTGCCACGTAAGATATTTGAATGCTACGGATTAATAAAAGATATTAGAATGAAACTTCAAGATGATAAATGGGATTCTTGGTTATCATTCAATTATCATGAGGAAGCATTCAATGGAAGCCGTAAGATTATGGATATTAAAGTAGGTTATATGAATATTAAGGGTGCTTTGTGTTATGGGGTACCTAAAGATCTGTATGTCTACATAACAGCAGACTGAATTGATAAAGACGCAGAAATAGTTATGCCATCCGAAAGAAAGCCAAAACCACCAATGTGGCTTGTTGCTCAATCTACAGGAGGTACAAAAAAATATTTTAAGATCTGCAAATTTCTTCAGAGGAAGGTAGGAACGATCGCACCAGGAGATATATCTTGGTTTGGTAAGAAAAGTTACTTGATAAATGCCAAGTCATACACACAGTCTGTTTTATTGTCCAATTTAAAGAAAGACAATGATGATATAAAATTGGACATCAAACCCCATCTAAACTTTAGCTATGGAAGGGGAGTGGTTTTCAATAGAGGTCTATATGAATTTACAGAAGAGGAGATATTGGCTACGTGTCCATTATCAATGTGGAAAGTGCATAAAGTACCTGGAACATTGGTGATTATCACTAATGTACCTTTCCACATTGACATAGAAAATGAAAGGATTAAAGTTCAACCTTTTAAGTAGAAGCCACTGCAATCTTTTAATTACTTTGAATCTGGGCATCCTTCTAAAGTTTATAAGAATGATATAATTTGTAATGCTTGCTCCAATCTTTACCATGGAGAGTGTAAACTTAAGGCAAGGTGGTTGAACTGCAACTCTAATCATAAATCTAATAATAGGAGCTGCCACTTATATAAGTTAGAAGAAGCTGCCTTCAATAAATCAATTATTGAACATGTAAGAGTAGGGTATGCCAAGAGATTATCAAATAATTCGACTATCTATGAAAAGACGCTAAAAACAGTAGAGAAGGTTTCTTGATAGTCATATAACCTACCTATTACTGTAGGTAGTTCTCTAAAAAGAAATTCTCCATCTACTGATAAAGTGCTGCATAATAAGGCAAGACTATCTTGTCCTAAAAATTTACCTTTGTATACAATAAGACATTGCCCACCACTATCTAACCTTTATCCCCCCATTACAAAGGATAGTACTAATCTCTCCCAGGCCATGTCCTTGGCTGATTTCTTGGAGATTCCACTTGAAACCAAGTTACCAGGTGCACCTGTTGTGGGGAATGTACAAAAACCTGGTAACTCACCACCTATTATTAAGAAAAGAGAGAGACCTCCATCTCTCTCACCCCCTTCCATTAGAAATATTAGAGTTATTACATCAAATAGATATGAATTTTTTTCTGTTGATGTATCTGATCAACCAGTAGAAAATTTAAATAAATAAAAAATTGAAGTTGAGGTCCACCATCCCCGTCAACAATTAGATCAAAAGGACAAAAAGAAAATCACAAACACAAAACCCAATTTATCAAGACCCTCTCTAATAAAGCCACCGGGAAACAATGTTTGATCAAAAATTTCTAATGGGAAGACTTCATCCAAAAGTTCTTCCAAAAAATAAACCTTAGTTTTTTCCTCCATTTTGCAATGGAATTATCAGGGTTTAAGGGCCAAATATGAAGAACTTAATCTCTTAATTCACGAGCATTCCCCCATAAATGTCTACAGGAGAGCAAGCTTGATGTTAATACTCCTTGTCCTCTCGAATATATCTGTTATTGGACACCATGTGATTACCAGGTAGGGGGCCATGGCTAGTCTCATATATGTTCGTCGAGATGTTCCCCAAATATCTTTTTCTATTTGTACACCTCTGCAGGCAGTGGTTGTACAGACTGATATAGGGAGAAAATATGCAATTTTCTCTTTGTACTTGGCTCCAAATGATAACACTGTATGATAATTTAATGGAGGTAATTCAACAGCTCCCTCAACCTTTTCTTTTAGCAAACACCTGGGGTAATATTATATCAATTATGGAAAATGAGGATGTTGGACTCCTTAATACAGGAGAGCTCACACACTTATATGTTCTGACAGGTACCTTGTCATGCATTGACCTTTCAATTGCAAACTCTAACTGCCTTCTTGATTTCGATTGGAGGACATTAGATGATTGGCACATTAGTGATAATGCACCAATCATTATAAACACCAACAATGGTCCACCTTTGAAAAGATCGCCACGATGGACTCTTGGCAAAGCGTACTGGGTTAAATTTCTTGAGCCAAGGGAAATCGAGGGGAGTGCAGAATAGTTTGAAAGTATTGATGATGCCATAGACTTAATAAATTGAACTCTCTATATAGCAGGAATCAATTCGATTCCTAAAACCACTGGATTATTCAAACGATGACCAGTCCACTGGTGGTCTTCAGAATTAGCTGTCTTGCACAGAGCCACCAGAAAATCTTTTGACTAGATTGTGTAGCCATACAGAGGAAAATTTGATAACATAAAATAAGTGTAGAGCACAGTTCTGTCGTGCCATGAAAGAAGCTAGGCGCTTATATTGGGTATCATTTGTTTCCTCAGTCAACAGTAGAACACCACCTTCTTCTGTATGGAGGAAAATAAAAAAAAAAAAAAATGCCGGCAAATTTACCCCAAACTCACCACCAGTGTTGAAGGTGAACGGTCAATATGTGACCAAACCAAATGAGGTTAGCAATGCCCTGGCTGATTATTTCTTAAATGTATCATGCAAGTGGTAAGGAGCATTGAAGAAAATAAAATTATAAATTTTGCAACAGGAGAGGAAGAGTTGTATAATTTTTCTTTTACTGAAAGAAAATTTGATTCCACACATGCTACTTGTAATGACATAGCCCCTGGACCCAATGGAATTCCATATGCAATGATTAAACATGTACCTATTAATAAAAAGTTATTTATTTTAAGCATACTAAGAGAATATGGCATGATCATAGTTATTCAAGTGTTTGTGAACTAGCCATTATTTTAGCCTTTTTAAAACCCGGTAAGGACAAGTTTTTAACAGCAAACTATCGACCAATTGCATTGACATCTTGTTTATGTAAAATCATGTAGAAGAGGGTCAATGCAAGACTGATTGTGGTCCCTTTAAAAGAGGGGTATTTTATCTCTCAGTCAGTGTGGATTTAGAAAAAGGCACTCAACAACTGATGTTTTGATACGACTTGAGTCCTCTATTTGTGAAGCCTTTGCTTCCAAACAGCACCTTGTAACAGTCTTTTTTTTTACCTGGAAAAGGCATATGATACTACATGGAGATATGGTATACTTAAAACATTCATGAATGGGGATTAAGAGGGGAGCTGCTACTGTTTATTCAATCATTTCTTTCACAGAGAGTTTTTAAAGTGAGAGTGGAAGAAACTCTATCACAGAAATTTTGTCAGTAAGAGGAAGTTCCTCAGGATAGTGTGCCGAGTGTAATCCTATATACACTAGCAATTAATGAGATATCCTCCATCATGCCCCCCGTGATATTCTCTTAACATTATGTGTGGATGATGTGTCCATATCATTTGCTGGAGCAATGGTTGAGAGAAAACTACAACTCGCAGTTGACAAAATTATTCAATGGGCTGATTTGAATGAGTTTAAGTTTTCGACAAGCAAAACTGTTGTTATCCATTTCTGTCGTATTTGCGGAGTACATCCAGACCCTGATATGTATATCAAAGGTCAATGGATCTCATATGCAAGTGAAGTTTTTAGGCTTGATATTTGATTGCAGGTTGACATGGGTTTCTCACTTAAAATCATTAAAAGAAAAAATTTCTTGATGCTATGAAGCTTTTAAAAATTCTGTTCCATACATCATGGGGGCCAGACCACAAAACTATTTCAAATTTATACAAGGCCTTAACTTTTTCCAAAATTAGTTATGGGTGTGAAATATACTCCTCAGCCCCCTTAAGTCGACTAAAGATTTTAGATTCTATACACCATACTGTTATAAGATCGGCAGCTAGAGCATTTAGAACTTCCCCTATTCCAAGCCTCCTCTTTGACGCTGGAGAATTACCGTTAGACCTTTACTGAAAGTCTCATGTTATTCGGTATTCGGTCAGGTTGTAAAGGCTTCCTAATTCTTTAGCCTGTCAGACTGCAAGCCTTGTGAAGCACTCAACATAATTCTAGATGCAGCCAAAATCCCCTCAACCTTAGGGTTTTCGGGTGAAACAATTGATAGAAAGTCTTGATACAGTTAGAACTAAGGTGCTTCCATGTAAGGTATCATCAACACCTCCATGGAAATTACCAGTGGTATCTTTTTGTAAATATTTTGTTGGAGTTAAAAAGAATATGACTGACTTAGAAGCCAGGTCTCTTTATGGAACATGTTGCCTAACATAAGGAATCGACTTTTATATATATTGATGGCTCCAAATCCAATGCTGGCGTTGGATTTGGAGTATATAGTAGTGCTTTTAATTGTAGAGGTGCACTTCCTCTAGCATCCTCTATATTTACTGCCGAACTATATGGAATAATAACTGCTATTGAGAAAATGGTGTTACAAAACGAGGGCAATTTTACCATTTTTAATGATGCAAGAAGTGTTCCACTAGCTTTAGAAGTTTTTAGAGTGGCTTTTAATTAATGGTATGAAAGGTATAACAGTTAGATTTTGCTGGGTTCCAGCACACGTAGGTGTGTCTGGAAATGAGAAGGCGGATTCACTGGCAAAGAGTGCTGCACCTGAGTTGCTACACAGAAGGTATCCCATTCCATGTAATGATTTTTTTTTTACCTACAATTAAGAATTTTATTTATAATAATTAGCAATAGCATTGGGATAGTTTACTTGAAAATAAAGTTAGTGAAATAAGTAATGTTATATCCCCTTGGAGGTATAATGGGATGCCCCGAAAGTGGGAGACGACTATTTGTTGTCTCCGCATTGGTCACACTCAGATGACTTGAGTTTTTGCGGGCTGGCCAACATCAACCATATTGCAACAAGTGTTTGGTACCGATGACAGTGAGTCATTTGTTAATTGAATGCCCCACGTATAGTAGTGAGAGAAATATATATCTGCTTGAGGCTCGAGGTTAGGATGGCAGATTCTTGGACATGATGTGTCCTACCATGCTAGTGGTATTTTTAGCTTTATTTCAGAAGCAGGTCTTCTGAAAGATATTTAACTTTTAAAATGACATCTTGGCTTTTAAGGTTTTAGTTGAATATATATTTTTTATTTACAATAAATGATATCCGGGTCAATGACCTTAGATGTCAGGATGCCAGAAAACATGAAATCAATCAATCGGTTTAGAAGTGTTTAGCAAATTTGCTGCTTCCTTTATCCCTTATGGGGTCAGCTGTCATCCACTTGGAATAATTGTCGTTTACATTCTTCCCTTCTCTCACGGTTATCCCTGTATTAGGGGGTCAGTTGCCTAATGCGCCCTGTCCAATGCATTCTAACAAAGGCATCCTCTTCCATCAAACCTCTTCTCTCCATATCGTCCTTCACTTTATCTCGCTATCTATCTAATTCTCTGCCTCCATCTCGATCTTCTCGCCCTAACAGGTTCCTCCCAAGCACTCCTCACTCCCTGCTCACCATCCATTCTCAACATGTGCACAAACTGTCTCAGTTGTGACACTTGTATTACAGAAGAAAACCAATACTGTTTTTTTGGGAGACTTACAAGATCTGTAGTGACCAACTCCAAAGGAAATGTGGACACTATTTTCAAGGTTGGAGGTACAATTGTAATGTATATAAAATTACATGTTTAAATCCATGACCTAAAAGGTGAATGTAGAAATTAGGAGCGAGCGTGAGAATGCCAATTCAGTCATAAGCAGGATGCGAAACTCAAGACACTGCTATTCAATTGCAATGTAACATTTTTTATGAAGAGTAAACACAAACAAGCCGTGAGAAAGAGTTGTCTCTCAACGGATCTAAGTACCTTCCGGTATTAATGTTGTGTTTACAATATATCATTATATGCTGAGATAACTAATTAGACTTTAACATCAATATAGATATTTTAGTCACTTTCTGGTCAAGCTGTCATACGGAATGGTCATCTGACCAAACCATCTATACTCCTGTGATGGAGATGTTAATAACTGTTTTTAAAGAAATAAACTGTTTTAAAGTTAACTTACTTAGACTTATTCAGAAGAAGTAACCTGCCAAGTCTAAACATTACACCACATTGAAGAGACATTTGATTGGAAAACTAATGTGTGTTTATAACAGTACCACACTAACAATTGGTGGCAGTGCTCAACCTAAATCAACTTTAGTATCATGAGAATCAACAGTAATGAATCTACAATTTTGACGAAGTATCTACGTCCACCGAAGAAATGAAAACATTGAATACCAACAAATAAATGTTATACAAACTGAGGAACTGGATCTTCAATCAACATCTTAAGAAAACGAAGGACTGACATTCAACGTTTATTAAACATTCGAGAATCATATCCAGGAAACACTACGTTCAATGGGAAATCGGACCAAAAACATTCACCCAAACATCAAAACTCTCGCAAACCAGTGAGAGAGAGAGGAAATGACGACATCACCCTTCGCCCATATAAACCCAAGCTAAGTACATTTCTTTATTCATTTCAGTTTTAGACAGTGAAGTGTAGTTATCACGAGTCAATCGTCCATTATTGCTGGGGTGAGCTGTTTGTTAATCTTCATTTTTTTCTTTCATTAAAGGAAACTGTATTCAACTTCGAATTCTCGTCTAGAATTTTTTTCTCTGTGCTAATTCCGTTTTCTTTTAGAAGTTCTCGGGAAATATCTTTATATTTGTATCATTGTATTGGGGGATTATGTTATGATCTTTATTTGAATAGTGTTTATGCGTTTACGCAGTGGACGTCTGTATTCATATAGAGATTTTGATAGGATTGCAAGGAATCGAAGAGATTAAAAACAAGTTAAAGTCTAAACATTACACCACATTGAAGAGACATTTGATTGGAAAACTAATGTGTGTTTATAACAGTACCACACTAACCTTGAAAAGGAAGGATAGCCGATCGTGCATTAACTAACGTAACAATGGGAGCCGGGATGGGGTTACTCGGGCCGGGGGTGGGGTTACTTGGACTGACAGGAGGTGTCATGTTGACTTTGTAATATTGAAGTCTGTAATTTGAAGAGCTGTTAACCAGTATGAGTCTGCCTTGACTAAGCATTGATGTGCCACATCAAACAGGAGGTGGAAATGGGCAAGGAGTAGTGGCAACGTTACATTGTCGATGAGGAATTTTGCTATTCCAAAACGATAGTGTGAGTGTCTCGTACCCATGGGTAGTGATCTCAGATCTGCTGTCAGCTACCAGGTGGA
Organism: Palaemon carinicauda; assembly: GCF_036898095.1. Lineage (NCBI taxonomy): Eukaryota > Metazoa > Arthropoda > Malacostraca > Decapoda > Palaemonidae > Palaemon > Palaemon carinicauda. The sequence goes on from NC_090729.1 coordinate 95,419,221, forward strand.
CGTCAGCAGGCATAGAATGACAACTTCCTGAAGTTTATTGGCCACTGACAACCTTCCACACATTTATTCGTAACAGAGTGGTAGTAGCAGAACTGCAGCTGATGGACATTAGTAAGCGGTTGTAGAGGTCGTTGGTTGGGGAGTGAGGGAGGGATGCCATACGTGGGTGGTGGAAAGCTTTGTCGCCGCTCCAACATGGCAAGGGGCAGGTGTTAGTGTCTTACTGCATTCATATCTGCTTTGGTCGGTGTTGAATTTCGATCCTCTTCATCAGGAGTGGAGGCATTGATGGGGGTCTTGAAGGTAGTGAAGTTGCTGTCCATAAGGGTGTCAATTTTGGTAATCAGGTCCTTCATGGGCAAGGTATCGACATCGGGGATGGCGTCGTACCAAAAGGGCACAAAGTAGGTTCACTTACCAAGGAAAGCCATCTATGGCATGTTGCAGGTGAATGATACTGTTTATTTGGTCCCTCAAAAGCTGTTGAGAGAGCTGAAAAAGCTTGTCTATACCTGCTGCTGGCGATGGTGATTACTTCCCTTGGAGGTATGTTTAGAGGGCGTCATTTCGTTATTGTAGCATCCCCTTGCTTGCACAGCCAGTCAGATTTTCTGGGAAAGTGTCCTCTGGGATCGCCGCGAGGATATAGTCTGCCGAAACTGAAATTCTGCACGCTGGAACTAGGCGAATGCTTCTCTTCTGGTGAAGGGTGTCAGTTTTAGCGTATGTCGAAGAGTTAGGGTCGGTGGGCAGCGGCATTGTAAAAATGGTTGGCCGCAGTGGTCAGTGAAATGGTGGTGTGGAGCTGATCCTCCGTGATCAACAATGTGGCAAGGAGAACTGTTAGGTGCTAACAGAGATGCAACGTGAATGTAAGTAAAATTTATTTAACAGTTAATGAGCTTATATACAAACAGTCAAGATAGGTAATGTCACAAATATTCAAACAATCTGAAACATGCAATGGCAAGCTTAAACAGGTTTTTCTGTTATCAGTGCAGGAAAAAGCAAGAGATAAAAAAAATCAATAGCACTACTGTGTATAATATATGCGCGGCACACTCAGCATCCAGGTGTATCAGAACATCTTGGTTCTGTTTAACTAGCTGACCTTGGTTCACCTCCTGGTCAGACCAACATCTCAGTATAATGCCAATAGGAATGTGGAACTTGAAATGCTAGTCTGGAATAGATCATCTTAATGACAGAATGAATTTGTGGATGATATCCCTGGATCTTAGCTACGTGACTAAAGGACACGAGAGCATTCCTTTTGAACACTCCTTGGTCAGGTTCAGGTTCAGTCACCCTCATGACAGTGGTCTTGGTAGGCAGTAGTGAGACTGAGATTATCATGGGAGACAACTGAAGAACAGCATTGCTGTCATACACTAACTGTTGTTGGGGTGAATCTAGTATCAGGTAAGCTGTATTTAACAGATTTGCCAGTGACAAAACAAAAGTTAATGTCTCCGGCAATTACTACCGCACAGCTAAATGGGGAGGGGTTTCCACCTGGAGGAACTCTGTACATTTAACTGTTTTCTAAACAGTACCTTGTACTCTATGACAAGCTAGCTCAGTACAGTCTCACTGACAAGGCAAACCTGTATTCCTGTAACAACAGGTGCACAATACAGGGTGTCTTGTAATAATACCAACCCTACTGCCCAGTGCTGAGACACCTGCTTACAACTGGACTAACGAGGTATTTTCAGAGTCATGTACTGGATCAAAAGACAACCCTCTAGTACCTCAGGATCATTATTGGCCAAGTCCTGAGCATCAGCCACACGAGCTATCACTTCTATCTTATGTCCCAGATTCATGTCAGAGGAGAAACATAATAACAAAGCTTTAGCAGAGGGTTAAAGTGTACTCCAGCAAGACACGTAAGATGTACACACTAAGGCTCAGTCATGGATGGGTCAAAATTTCCAGGCAAGTGGAATTTAAATGGACTCAGATTTCCAGGTTCAACAGCTTAGATGCTGCTAATTGCAATAAAAAAATAATTGAACACTACATAGAAAATGCATAGCCTTGATCTGATTCCTTCTAGTTTCGCCCTGTTTAAAGCCTAGTCGACTGACATCCTTCAGAAACTGCTGAAATAAGTCCTCCCGAAGCTTAGCTCCGTCTGTTGAGAGTTGGGTGTGACACCAAACCCTTCATGCCAGCAGTTCACGACTAGCTCCAAGAACTCTTTAAGAGAATCTGGACTATCTCAGACCTCCTTATACAGTGCCATAGAGGAAAGCCTTGAAGGTTTTCACTCCCCATTTCAGAGCATCCAATTATTCCTCAATAGTGTAGTAACGGTTCTCGCAGTCATGGGAGGTTATGGAGTTTAAGGCTATGACCCATGGGTCTAGCATCAGGAAAGTACTCACGGTACAACAACATGATGTCTTCCTTTATCAATGCCTTCAGGTGTTTAAAGGCACAGTCCATCTCCACAGTCCATTCCAGTTTCTGGCCCCTTGAGATTTCTGTCCTCCAATCTTCAAGGCTATCTGTTTGGCTATCTGTAAGCACTAAATGGTGATCCTCCTTTGGAAGGTTAGGAGCCCTAGAAATCCTCGTAGCTCACGCACAGTGGTAGGTTCAGGGAAGTCTTCCACTTTCTGGATGCACTTTGGTAGCTAATCCAGTGTCCAACCTGATTGCTAAGATATTTAACCTTGGACTAAACCCAAGAATACTTCCCTACTTTTATCTTGAACTGGCTTTTCTGAAGAGTAGCCAAAACTTGTTATACCACTTTCAGATGATCCTCGAAAGAGGCCTCGAAGGATCAAGATATCATAAATGTACACAATTACCTTGGCCTTTGGGAACTCCTGTGGGATATAATGCATGCATTTATCTCTAGAACATTGCTGGTGTATTCTTCAGTCCAAACAAGAAATGTCTTATTTGTAAGTGTCCAAAGGCTGTAGAGAAAGCTGTGTTCTCTGTTCTCTGTTAAGGAAAACTGGTAATATCCACAAACTAGGTTAAGGGTTGTAAAATAATTAACTTCTTAGAGTCCAAATACAGATTCTGCTCTGTTTGGCATTGGGAATTGAACAGAGATCGTCACCTTATTCAGATTACGATAGTCCACACACAACTGTTTACTGTTGTCCTTATGGACTGGAACAATGGCAAAGATCAAGGAGAAATGCTTGCTTTAATAACATCCAGTTCATACAACTCCTGGGACTGTTCCTCGATGGTGTTGATGGTTGGTTTTGGGAACTGTTGAACCTTCTCATAAATGGGTATCTCGTCATATAGATGGATGCGTATCAGTGAGCTTGTGCATTCTCCCACGTCATTGTCACCAGTACTGATGACTGGAGGATGACGGTGAGGCGGGATGCAAACAAAACAAACCTCATACCCTTGATTACTCTTACAGACAAATAGTCCTTTTTTTCCCCCAACTGGACTCTTAGACACAAGGATATTTAAACTAACTTTTTCCCTAACACTATTTTTTTTATACTGTAACCTAAACTGTAAAAAACCGCACTTATTACTGTGATCCTTAAACCTAGATAAATCAGGAAAATACAATCACGTTAAAATATAGAAAAAGAAAAAGCCAAATATATATATATATATATATATATATATATATATATATATATATATATGTATATATATATATATATATATATATATATATATATATATATATATATATATATATATATATATATATAGATAGATAGATAGATAGATAGATAGATATAGATATAGATAAATATACATATATGTCCCATGTTAATGGATAATGAGACATCAGAACATGGGTTTTTTCACTTTATTATAAGAATGTTCGTTGGTAAACTTTACACAGCCCGATACTCTCACACGAGTACCTTGTTCTAATGATTGCTCGAGAGGTACTGCCTACCCCTCGGCAAGTAAGGCAATGTTGCACTGTCAATATGCTGAATTATTAGGTTTTGTGGAATTTTCCACTGGGATGGAAATATACTGTCACCAATAGGCTTACCATATGTCATAAATCAGACTTCACAGACGTGACCTATAACAGAGTTCAGTGATCGCGCTCCACAATTTGTGACAGTTATAGTACTCTTGAAAAGGTCATTAATCTCACTGTATAAAACATATTTTGCATACAAGGATTTGAACATTCCTTCCCTCCCCCCCCCCCCCAGCTCTTCACTCCGGGAGGAGGTGCGCACTAGCCTTCTTTAGTCTATGATATATGGAGGACACTCCGACCAGGAATAGGGCATGGCATGTACTAGACAGAAATGCAACATTATATATATACATATATATATGTAACGGATTTTGAGCGAAGCGAAAAATCTATTTTTGGGTGAGATAGCCATGGCGTCCTGATGGAAGGTTCCTTTTTGGTAGCTTCCTTGGGTATATAAACTACTAGATATTCCCAGAGAATTTAACCACAGGTTATCACAGAATTCTAACTTCTGGAGCGAGTATCCTAAAGGTTTCCCTTTAAGACATCGTATATCAACAGGGGACGCATGTATTAACGCACCACATAGCTATCTGCACCCCACATAGAGTTAACACTTCGATGTGTAGGAGCGGAGAATAGCTGGGGAGCCGTTCCACAGCTAATCTCGTCCGTGGCTACTTTTGGTACTCGAAACGTAAACAAACGGGCGCCATTGCTAAATGACGTCACGTCCGTCCTCATCCTGAAGCCAGTTGCTTGCCGATCACCATGATACAGCAGGACAGGGTGGGACCTGAAAGGCTGGACGAAGTAGCAGGGAGGGTCCATCAGGACGCCATGGCTATCTCACCCAAAAATAGATTTTTCGCTTCGCTCAAAATCCGTTTTTTGGGCTCAAGCCATGGCGTCCTGATGGAAGAATACCAGAGAATCAATGTATCGTGGTAGATATTCCCCTTTTAGTTTAAGTGCCGAGGGCTTTGAATAGAGTAAGCATGGTAATCTTGATAGAGGTACTGTGGGGCTGAAACTCCCTGCCCCCCTTGGCAGAGAAGTCCCAACGGACCATGCTGAGGATCAAAGTGGTTCTTGAAGGGCTACCCACCTTGCGGGGAGAACGTGAAGAACTCGGAGACAAGACAGAATGGTTGCTATTCGTATAGGAACATTCTCAAAAAACAGACAAGTGGTGGTTAGGCACTGTATATTGTAAGGAGAACAGTCTGGTCTCGAAGTTATAGCGCAAGTAAGTATTCAGTTAGGAATATTACATAGCATGGGTGAGTATATAATATGGATTGAACCAATTATCTTCATCTGTTTTATAGAGGAAAAAGGGGAAGGATAATGAAACTATGACAACCATGTATTTCATAGTATAAGTAGGAGCGGATTGAGACGCACAAGTAAATAAAATAGAAATTTTATTTCACAATTGCAGAATATGGTAATAAATGCAATAAGGGATGTATAGGTATTTACAATAAAATTATAATGTACATAGTAATGAAAGACCTTGCTCTTGAATCTCAAAGAAAATTTCAAATTATTAGAAAGCACGGGTTCCAGAGGAACATTAGTCTTTTAAAAGAAAAACACATCATGCACTAGGCATACGGCAGTCATGTGACGACTATGACATTTCACCTGAGAGAGAAGAACAGTCTATAAAAAACACTAAGTGTCTTTGAATTCACTACGTATCACGCGAGGGTCAACATAGGCACCCGAGGAGTTAGAGTCCCAAGTAACTCACTGTTCTATGCAGAGTTAGGTGCAGGTTTCATAACACTACCTGCGGCTACCACGAAATGTTTGACTTCATGCACTTGTTTCGCGTAATGCTTGAAGAAAACACGCGTGGATTTCCAGCCTGTGAAACTCTTGAGGCTTTCGAAATCCATACTCTGAAAGAAATTCAGAGACGATGCGACTTTTCTAGGATCATGACCTGCGGGTGTACTGTCAGGATCCGCTCTGCGAATGAAGTAGGTGATCTTCGCTCTTAGTTGTTTCAGTGACAGGTCACTGCCCGATGTTTCTCCTTTGAAGAGTTGGCCTCCACCAAAGTCAGAAGTTCTACGAAGATAGACCTTGAGGCTCTCTACTGGACATAGAGAGACATCTTCTTTCAGGGGGCAGATTCTCCAAGGGCCCCATCTTTTGGTGGGTAGTTCGTTTTTAGCGAGAAACGTCGGATCCGGGAAGAGGGTAAGGTCTCCTGAGTCTGTAAACAGAATGTGACCCTCGTCCCTTGATGATGCCACTATTTCGCTGACTCGGGCTCCTGAAGCAAGAGCAAAAAGAAATATAACCTTTTGAGTCAGATCCTTGAGAGGGCACGAATCGTTGTCCAAACTGGAGGCAAAATGGAGCACCTTGTCCAGAGACCAGGAGATAGGTTTTGGTGGGGGTGCTGGGCGTAGACGAGCGCATGCCTTCGGCAGTTTATTGAAGATGTCGCTGGACAGAACAATCTGGAAGGCGTACATTAGTGGTCTAGTCAAGGCCGATTTGCAAGTAGAAATCGTGTTGGCTGCTAAGCCCTGTCCATGAAGGTGAATGAAGAAGGACATGCAAAAATCGATGGTGATTTCCGTAGGATTTTTTTGCCTTGACGAATGAGACCCATTTTCTCCAGGATGATTCGTATTGCCGTCGTGTGGATTCGGTCTTGTATTCCTCGAGGAAGTCTAGACTTTTCTTCGAGATCCCAAACCTTTTCTTCACGGCTAGGGAGAGAAAATCATGAGATGAAGGTCCCTGACTTTCGATGATGAAGCGAAGACAGTCGACTTCTGTACTTGCTGGGCGAGAACTGGGCCCGGGAGAGGGATCAGCGTGGGTTGTAGCTCCAGGACTAGGGGGTACCAGTTGCTCCGGGGCCACTTGGGAGCCACTAGGGCCACTGTTCCTTTGAAGGTTCTCAGTTTGGAGAGGACTTTTAGCAGAAGGTTGGTGGGAGGGAACAGGTAGATCCTGGACCATCTGTTCCAATCCAGTGACATGGCGTCCACTGCTTCTGACTTGGGGTCCTCGTACGGGGCCACATATCGAGGAAGTTGATTGTTGTCGCTCGTTGCGAAGAGATCGGTCTGGAGTTCTGGGACTTGGTGAGAGATGAAGGAGAAGGATCTTGCGTCTAGAGACCATTCCGACTCTATCGGGCTTGTTCGAGATAGAGCGTCCGCCGTCACGTTGCGGAATCCTTGTAGGTGAACTGCAGACAGGTGCCATTTCTTCTTCTCTGCCAGACGGAAGATTGTTAGAAGCACCTGATTTATCTGGGGCGATCTTGAGCCTTGGCGATTGAGACATCGGACTACCACCGAGTTGTCCAGGGTCAGACGAATATTGATCGAGGGAGGCGGGGAGAGTTTCTTCAGAGTTAGAAGGACCGCCATGGCCTCCAAGATGTTGATGTGAAACGTCTTGAATAGGGGAGACCATGTTTCTTGAGCCTGTTTTTGGTGGGAGTGACCTCCCCAACCCTCCAGCGAAGCGTCCGTGTGGATGTTGAGTGATGGAGGTGGGTGTTGAAGAGGGATGGACCTTTTCAGGGCCTTTGCTTCCGACCACGACTTTAGGAGCAGCCGAAGTCTGTTTGGGAGCCGTCTCTTGAGGTCTCTTCGAGCGATGGATGCGGAACGTCTCCAGACTCCCGCGGCATCGTTTAGCTGTGCACATAGCACTGGGTTTGTCACTGAGGCGAACTGTAGAGAGCCTAGAACTCGTTCCTGCTGACGTCTTGAGATCCGTTTGGATTTCAGCAGTCTCTTGACAGACCCTGCTATTTCCTTCCTTTTCTTATGGGGGATGGAAAGGCGGTGTGACTGAAGGTTCCACTGGATTCCTAACCATTGGAACTTCTGAGCTGGAGAGAGGCGAGATTTCTTCGCATTTATCTTGAATCCCAGGTGTTCTAGGAACTGGGTAACTTTGTTGCAGGATCTTAAACAATCCTCGGGCGATGGAGCCCAGACCAGCCAGTCGTCGAGGTAGGCCATCACCTGGACGCCTCGGAGGCGAAGCTGTTGAACGATGGCGTCTGCCAGCTTTGTGAAGATCCGAGGGGCCACGTTGAGGCCGAAGGGCATGGCCCTGAAAGCGTAGCTTTTCCTTTGGAGTCGAAATCCTAGGTAGGAGGAAGCGTGGTGGTTCATTGGAACATGCCAGTAGGCATCCGCCAGGTCTATGGAGACCGTGTAGGAACCTTGAGGCAGAAGGGTCCTTATCTGTTGAAGAGTCAGCATCTTGAACTTGTTGTTCGCTATGAACTTGTTGAGGGGGGATAAGTCTAGAATGACTCTGAGTTTGTCGGAGTCCTTCTTGGGGACGCAAAACAGTCTCCCTTGGAACCTGGTTGACTTTACCCTCCTTATCACCTTCTTGTTCAAGAGATCTAGGACATACTCTTCCAGAAGGGGGGTTGATTGTTGGAAGAATTGCTGGAAGGTTGGGGGTGGTTGAGTCCAACTCCAGCCTAGACCCTTCTTGACGATGCTGTGTGCCCAGGGATCGAAGGTCCAACGATCCTGGAATTGGCGGAGTCTTCCTCCCACCGGAAGCACTTCATTGCTTCTGGTGTCCCGAGGGTTTACTGCCTCGGCCGCTAGCTCCCCTTCCTCCTCTGCCTCTGGAGGGACGGCGAGATGCGTCTCTGCCTGCACCTCTGTTTGAGCCTCTACCTTTGGGACGAAAGGTAGTCGACTGTTGCTCGAAAGCAGGGGTGAAAACCGGCGACTGTGACAAGACCGGTTGGGTGACCAGTTGAAAGGTCTGCTGTGGCTGATCTGCCACTTGGGGAGTAGCGGATCCCGGAAACTGTCGTCTCTGTTGACGTTGCTGGGGTTTCGGCTAGGAGGATTTCCTCTTAGGCTGAGGGCCGTCGTCCTGAGAGGATTTCCTTTTCTTCGACATGCCCCACTTGTGGAGAAGGTTCCTGTTCTCCGTGGCGGCCTTGTCGGTGATCTCTTTCACAAGGGAAGAGGGAAAGAGGTGCTTACCCCAGATGTTGGAGGAAATCAGCCTCCGGGGTTCGTGTCTCACTGTGGCACTGGAGAACACGAATTCACGACAGGCTCTACGAGCCTTCATGAAGCTGTACAGGTCTTTTACTATGGTGGCCAAATGTGTTTTGGCGAGCACCATGTAGTAGTCGGGGACTCTAGTGTCACCGGCCATGACGTCGAGCTGTACCTGGAGGGACATGGATGCGGCGAACCTTTCCTTCGTGTCATGTTCCCGACGAAGGAGATGGTCATTAAGTTTCGGGAGGTCTTCGTTAAACTGACGGCCAGCTACGTCAGGTTCTAGTTTCCCTACCACAAATGTATGCTGGACATCTTTCCAGTGTCGAACATCGGGGGGAGTAATCAGGGAGAAGGGTCTGCACTCCTCCAGTGCAGGGCAAGGTTTTCCTTCTTCCACTGCCTTGTGTACCGCAGCGAAGGCCTTTTCCATGAAAGGGAGGATCGCATCGTCTGGTGCGACGTAGGTAGGGTGCTTCTTGCTAAGCGCCGGAAGTTTTGAGCAGGTAAAACTCCTACTTTTAACAGTATTGGCCAGCATAGCCTGGGCCTTCGGGAGATCGAACACAATCATTTCCTTCAGTTCGGTCTCTTCTTTAGAGGCAGGTTCGGATCGAAGTCGGACGTAACAGTCCGGATAAGCCTCAAAATTCGGGAAGAATTCCACTTCTTCCAGGACAACCGAGCCGATCTTCTCACTGATGAAGATCCTGCCCGTTGTAATTGGCATGTGCTCGGCATACCTCCAGGGGTTGGCGTCCGAGCATGCCGGGAGGTCCTTAACCGAAATCCTTTTCGGCTGTTTTGAACTTCCCATGGTCCTGATGTATTCGTGTGTCTCACGGAGTTTCTTGTCCATGAGAGCTTCGAGCATTCGGAACATCTCCTGGGCGCTGGATGGGATGGGGTCCGGGGTAGCAGAGGTAGACGGGAGTGATACGTCCGTCAGTGTAGGAGTCGGTGTGGGGGTGGAAGGTGGAGCGACCTCCTGCTCCGACTCGGTGTATTCCACTTGGTCTTCCTCATAGTCCAGTTCTTCGGCCATGAAGTTCCTCTCCGTGTTCTCCGACACTTCCGACATACGTTCCGCGTTTTCGGTATCCAGACGGCACTCGTGCATGGACTGGGCCATGACTACATCAGGTTCCACCGTTATTTGGACGGTGGGGATCTGATCCTTGGGGACCACAGAGTCTGGGGATGCCTTCGGGAAAAGCAAGGCCCTCAAGTCTTCGGTGGCAAGGTATGGTCCGGTGGCGTTCTTTTGGAAGCCACGTACCCACTTGCGTAGCTCCTCTCGAGAAGCGTCCCTAACCTCCGCTGAGGGAGGATTATTGAACGCCTCGACCAGGCGGTCCTTGCAGACTGTACAGTTCTGCGGGTCCCAAAACTTCAGATCGCCTTTCTTGTTGGCGCAAAGGGCGTGGGTCCTACAGGCCGTGTGCCCGTAGAAGTGCGGGCGCTTCACTCCACAGAAGCCGTGGTCGCATTTCACGTACTCCTCCTGTAAGAGAAAGAGAACATGAGTATGGGGAAGTCATATTAATGACTTATATTCTAAAGTTAAATATTAAAAGGTTAATTTTTAACTTAATCTTAAGTGATATAAACATTGTGATGTTTGAGAGTGGAGCGGGAAATGAAGTAGATAGACACATACTCCGTGTAACCCGCCCGGCTGGTTACCGTAACCTTATCCATAGGCAATTTGTTTGTGACCGAGGACACAAGGCAGAATTCTTCATAGATTGCCAGGGAGGCAAGGGGAATTCTAGTAGGAATTGCCAAGGATATAAATCTGGGACTGAGACCACTCAGACCATTGAATTGGGGATGTAGAAGACCCCATAGGGTAACGGTTTCCGGCAACCAGCCGTGCTAAGATACACACAGCATGCTGGAAAATTGTGATAGGCAAGAAGACAGCACGGCTACTAATAGAACGGTAAGACAATACCTATCTATTTATGTAGTCAAACCATCTGGTTTCAAGGTAGGGCTATCAGCATGTGTTGATAGCTAGGAGAAGGGGTGCAAGTCACTTTGGCGCCTCCGGAATGCGCCGGCAGACCGGGGGCACGCCGGAGGCCGCTCCAGCAGAGTTTCTGGCATTAGGGAAGACAAATAGAGAAGTCAGGAGTAATGCCAGGATGGCGGCCGCCGGTACAACGGCGGCACTCCGGCGGGAGGCGGCGGCTCCGGCAGCCGAAGGTTGCCGGCTTGGTGACAGGGACAAGGATGAGCTATAGCAGAACCGGACAGCCGGCAATGGATGCCGGCACTCCGGGGGCCGGTCCGATGGACGGACGACCGAAGCTAGGAGGTATGAGGGTAGGCCATCGGCTGTACGCCGACGGGAGGTGGCAGCCCTCTGGCACACGGAGGACTGTCAGCCACGGGGGGCAAGGAAAGTGTCACCAAGGGGGGAGGTCGGTATCACCGACAGTAGAGGCGGCAAGGGACCGGCACCAGGACAGTGAAAGAGACAGAAGGAGGGATGTAGGGGTACGGACACGAACCCCAAGGCATCCCACCTGAATGGGTGTACCCATGATAGAGGCTAGCCCTATCACCCAGTGGCAGGGGGCCGCAGGCGGCCGGGAGCCAGTGTAGCCCAAGGGAGGGCTAGGGAACCCCCAAGAGGGGGGAGAACCCCTGCTGACAAAACGCATCCAGTGGCTAACCCCATAGGACACTATGAAGGGTATATGTACCAGAGCGGACTGCACACAGGGACTCAAGGTAGCCCTATCACTCCACCCTAAGGAGGAGTTGTAGGACAGGGGACAGAAGGGTATAGGCTAACCTAAGTATAGGCTAGGCCATACAAGAGATAGGTGGGGATGGGAGAAGAAGAGGGGTCTTCCATAGGGGAGGTTCTGTACCAAAGCGGCCACCAAGGAAGGGAGGACGCTCCCTAGCCTAAGGTAGGCAGCCTGGCTGAGAACGGTGCATGGGTACCGTTTCAGCAAGGCACAGAACTAACTCCCCCCAAGCCTAACCTAGAGCAGGGATGTTACACCCTGAACCAGGAAGGTTGGAAGACGTATCGCAATTGCAGGGAAGGTCAGGTAACCTAGCCTCAGCAATAGAGGAAGGGCAGGCCGTTCCTCATTCTCGGACGCAACCCTAAGGGGGGATCATTCCCTTAGGGAGGACAGAGAAGCGATAAGTACTCTGGTATGAGCTTGATCCCCTTACGTGGTAGGGGGAGCAAGGCTACGCAGAGGGAATGCCCTAAGGCAGGGGGTGAAGGGAGCATATAGGGGGCCTACATTTAGGTTAGGTTAGAAAGGCACACTATCAAACCTATCCCCTATATGGTCCCTGAAGGCAAAAACACTTGCATCACAGTAAACAGTATCATAAAATAATGCCACTATCTTCCTAACTAAACCTAGGATCACTGTAATATATCATGCATGAACACTGATGATAGGCACTCTGGCCTAGGGGCTAGGCTAGCGAACTGGTATGGGGTCAGGCGATGACCGATAAAAGAGCGTCAAAACACGATATATAAAGTTCCTAGCTATGAAGACTAAATAACTAATAGTATCGATTAGTTAATGAGGCCGGTGAAGCTTTTGAGGCTAGCTAAATAAGGCATGCAAAACAACAGCGACGCCATAAAATGGCGGGTCCGGTAGCAGCACAGCTCTGCCCAAAAACATAAAATATCTCGAAAAGTAAAAGTTACTTTACGGTCAGAGCTTATTTAAACAATACTGGAACCTTGTACTCAACTTTCCAGAAGAAGGCGAGGCCGAGGGTAGAGAGATGGCTAAGATGCAAGTCGATAAAGTAAGCACAGGGAAAATCCGTCTTAGTAAGGCAAGCTACTATGCGAAGGAAGAGGACGGACGTGACGTCATTTAGCAATGGCGCCCGTTTGTTTACGTTTCGAGTACCAAAAGTAGCCACGGACGAGATTAGCTGTGGAACGGCTCCCCAGCTATTCTCCGCTCCTACACATCGAAGTGTTAACTCTATGTGGGGTGCAGATAGCTATGTGGCGCGTTAATACATGCGTCGCCTGTTGATATACAATGTCTTAAAGGGAAACCTTTAGGATACTCGCTCCAGAAGTTAGAATTCTGTGATAACCTGTGGTTAAATTCTCTGGGAATATCTTGTAGTTTATATACCCAAGGAAGCTACCATAAAGGAACCTTCCATCAGGACGCCATGGCTTGAGCCCAAAAATATATATACTGTATATATATATATATATATATATATATATATATATATATATATATATATATATATATATATATATATTTTCTGTATTTTGGGTATTTTATATATTGTGCACATTTTTCCATGCAATATTTCATATTTTTTGTGGAAGATGTCCGTTCTTGTATGATTTCTATATATATATATATATATATATATATATATATATATATATATATATATATATATATATATATATATATATATATAGTTATTTGATGGTGGTTAATATGCATAACATAAGAATGTTCTTAGTAGGAAAACTCACTTTGTCAAAAACTGATATTGAAACCTTTGGAGCATCTAAAGTGTAGTTCAATTACAAGAAACTTATTTAAAAAAATGGTATATGATGAGCTATATTTTCTCTCTTTAGAGTTTGAAAATGCACATTAAGATAAGCAACTAATTAATTTTTTTCATTTTGATTTGTATAATTATAATGAAAGAGATTTAATTTGCAGGATGATCCAGAGAGAAAGCATATGTTTTTTGCACAGAATGAGCAGTGTGTACATACTTGGGTTTCCAAGATTGTAAAAGCAAGGTGAGATAAGTTGTTGCTGTTGTTGTTAATATTATATTTTATTTAAAAATAAAAAGTATTAGATTAGGAAAAAAGGAATCTTTAAATCTTACGGTAAATACAGGCCTAATCCTTCATTCAGTTACTCTGAAGACAGTGCCTCTGGTGGTAATATAGTAGTAGTAGTAGTTAAGCCGTAACCTATGTTGCCTTTACTTATTAAAAGAAATAGAACTGTTCTGTGAAGTGGCGTGTTTGTTGTAGAGAATATATTTTACTTTTAGAAATTCTATTTATTTTACTGAACAACATCAGCTCAGTTATTCCTGAGTCACCATTAAGAGGGGAAAATCTGTTTATTTTTGGTAAAAAAAAATTAAATGGACGTGTGCTAAGCAGCATGTATGAATGACATCAGAAAATTAGAGCTTCTTACCAATAAATGGTTTCAGAGTTATACTGAAACTTGCAATAGAGCCAAAGTATATTTGCAATAGAAATATGAAAATATTTATAAGGAATACATTGTAAAAGTTATATTAAGGTAGTAGGTTGGCCTTGGCACCAGCCACCCGTTGAGATACTACCGCTAGAGAATTACGAGGCCTTTTGACTGGCCAGACAGTACTACATTGGATCCTTCTCTCTGGTTACGGTTCATTTTCCCTTTGCCTACACACACACTGAATAGTCTGGCCTATTTATTACATATTCTCCATTGTCCTCATACACCTGACAACATTGAGATTAGCAAACAATTCTTCTAAATCCGAGGGGTTAACTACTGCACTGTGATTGTTCAGTGGTCACTTTCCTCTTGGTAGGGTAAAAGAGACTCTTTAGCTATGGTAAGCAGCTCTTTTTGGAGGACACTCCAAAATCAAACCATTGTTGTCTAGTCTTGGGTAGTGCCATAGCCTCTGTACCATGGTCTTCCACTCTCTTGGGTTAGAGTTCTCTTGCCTGAGGGTACACTAGGGCACACTATGCTATCTTATATATCTTCCTCTTGTTTTGTTAAAGTTTTTATATTTTATATAGGAGATATTTAATTTAATGTTACTCATCTTGAAATATTTTATTTTTCCTTAAGTTTCCTTTCCTCACTGGGCTATTTCCCCTGTTGGAGCCCCTGTACTTATAGCATCCTGCTTTTCCAAATAGGGTTGTAGCCTAGCAAGTAATGATACTGATGAATGAAAGAAATAATTATTTATTTTTCAATTGTAAATTTATATATAAAAAATTTGTATAATTTTATGCTTTTGTATCTCTCATCCGCCCTTTAATTTGTCTCCTGATATTTCATTTTGTTTCAGGTTTGTGCAATACCTACACCCTGTAGGAAACTAGTATAAACCAGAATATATGGTTTTCTTGTTTAAAAATATGGCTGGTACCATTAATATAGACTAATATATACTGTTACTGGCATAGCAGTAAATCGACTAATATCACTTTATTTGTATCATGATTGAGTGGAGTGTATACTCAGCTAACCCTGTCATATGAAAACGATTAGGTGTTTTGGTGTCTGAGTGTTTGCCAAAGAAATGCCGGCCAATGGTCAGTCTTGTGAGTACGTGTATCGGGTGGCCTGACCACAAAACTAGATTTACAACATTGTACTTCTGCTAGTTTTTTAGAGTTACCCCAGGTATAGTAAGCTTAATCAGTCATGTAAATGTGAAATAAAGTAACACATCTAACATTCCAGTAAGAGTGCATGCAGGTGCCGCCTTTGACAGGGATAGACGCTGTAATGATTGTACTCTCAGCTATTATTATGTACAGTAAATGTATCTGCATGCCAACTGTATTTGTAACCCTGATTTTTTCTTTAATTTTGCTTTAAAAACTGAATATTTTTTATAAATTGCTTGGTTTACTTCTTTTTCAACCTGACCCAGAGTCCTTAATACTGATTTACTGTAATAATCAAATAAAAAATAACTTTTTCCATATCTTAGTTTTTATTCTAAAATACTGTAATGATATACAAAAAATTCACCTGAAGCTCATTTGCTTGTTAGGTCCCTTTACCCAAAGCTAAAACATGGTGTGGTGCCCAGTATTCCTATAGTATTGTAATTCCTATGATAATTTATTTAAATGTGGGTCAACGGGATGAAGTTTGTAACCCGATAGTAAGTCTGTGTGCTATACCTGGCTGCAGCCCGATAATCACCACATAATTTGGTGCTCAGACTCAAAAGAAGAAACCATTGGATGACATGGCATCATCTTCGGCCAAGGGTCATAAGACCATGTTCTCAAAAGCCCTATAGGTGACCTTATTTCTGAGGTCAGATCCTTGAAGCTCCAGTTGGGACATGTGAGACCATTGGTTCATTACCATCATGTCCTGTTGCCATCGGGGTCACAACTACCATGACAACTAGTGCTCCTTCCACTTTACTTGGCCAAATATAAATGGTCTGGCACTTTCAGTAACTGTAGAGGGTCCAGCGATGAGAGTATTATATCTCCCTCTAGTAGGTTTCTGGGAGTCTCAGGCCTTGTATGGACCTCTTGCCTCCACACCTGTTCCAGCTACCAATCCATGAAGTAGGGAGTCATTTCTTGGAAGACCAGGCACAGTAAGGCAGACCTGAAGGGGCCCCAGCAGCTACCAAAATAGGGGCCATCCCTAAGCAGAGACGCCAGGCCAATGTCGGGAGTGGACTTGACAACAACACAGGAGTCATCCATCCATGAAGATCCTGATGGTGATTTCCAAGGCAATCCATTTCCTGCTCTACCCTCTGCTGATGATGCCAAGACCCTACAGTAAGACTGCCTTCTCTCTCACGTGGTCAAGGCCCTTAACTCTCAGAAGAGTCCCAAGCCAGGGGTCTTCCAATTGGAAACTGGCCATAACCTAGCCATCTATCCTAGGGATTTGGAGGCATACTGTTCCAGCCAGTATACTGAGAGAAACTCTTGTCGGTTGATCGCTGAGCTTCGAAGATTCCTGGCAGGGGAGGTCAAACAGGCTTTTTCAGCCTAAAAGGGGGGGTTTGAGACCTTCTTCTTGTAGATCAAAGATCTCGTCATCGATTGGTATCAAGGAGCTTGGAAGAGACGTGATGCTAGGAGGAGAGCCCGTTTCAGCAGTGCTATCTTGAAGGAGAGTGAACTGCTGAAAATTTATGCTGTGCATTTGGCCTCCCTATACCAGTCTGCCTACCTCCAGCATACCCCAAACCAGAAGGAACTGAGGCAGAAGGTCCTCAAAACTGTCTTCAGTGATGCTGCTAGTTGGCTGGCACAATCCTTGGCCACAATTAATGTCTCTGCTGGTCGTCAGGCTAATGTGGGGGAGGTCCTGCACCTGCTGGGTGTCGTAGATGGGGTAATATGCCAAGAAAAACAGAAACCAGAAGAGCAACTGGTCTTTAGTTGTTTGGGTGGTCATGACAGCTCCCAAGAGTTTGCTCGTTCCTGTGCATCCCCGCCCATGCACACCGTAACCTGTCCCAATGCCTGCAACTGTGGAAGTGTGCCTGCCTTCATTGCGCACACCCAACAAGTCTCCTCTGTTTTAGGTACTGCACTTAGTGCGAGAAACCAGGTCACACAGTTAATGGCTGCCAGAGAAGCCTGAACTAGTGTTTGCACCTTGGCTCAGCTAACTATCATATCACATAATGTGAGCAAAACACACCGCATATGTTTACGTCACATATTCAGAGATTGGCTACTGCCACCAACCTTAGGAGGGAAACTACAGCGGTGCAAACTCCTGAGTGGATGGCAGTATCCACTAGAGCTACTAGACCCTGTTGTCCTGCTCTTGTTCATCCAGTAGTAAGGAGAGTCGAAGCATTAGTAGAAGAGTAAGATGAAGTCAAAAGACAAGAAGTTCACTGCTACCTAAGAGTACCATAGGGCATGAAACACTAGGCCTTCGGTGTAGATGGGGCTACATGAAAGGATGATGTGAGTGCTAGGCAGCTTGCTCCTAGTATTCTGATAGTAGCCTTGGAAATCGAATGTTTGATGCTCTTATTGACTCCGGAGCTAAGGTCAACCTCTTGTCATCTAGTGTAGTACAGAAATAACAGCTTCAGATGGTGCTGGACACCATCGGGCTGACGGGTTTAGGACAAACAGGAACTATGACCTACTGCTGACCCTCATTCTATATTTGCCCTGAGTGTGTTCTATGTAGTTTCTACAGGGACTATGGCTTACCACCTGGTGCTGGGTTACGAGTTCCTGGGGGCAACCTTCTTAACGAGAGAATGACTTAATGATGTCATCATGCTTCAACAGTGAATATCGTTTTCATGTTGAAGCATTGTGATGAGCAAGAGGCTCTCAAACTTGTGGAAACTGTTCCCCCAATTTGAATCTAAATTTCTCTCTCTCTCTCTCTCTCTCTCTCTCTCTCTCTCTCTCTCTCTCTCTCTCTCTCTCTCTCTCTCTCTCTCTCTCTCTTCTATTTCTGCTTCTCAATATTACTTTTATCTCCTCCTTTTTCATAAAATTTTCTTTCTTCTTGCTGTTCTAATTCTATGAATGATATTCCCCTTATCTTTATATATAATTTTTGATTATATATTTATTTTTATATTAGTTTCCTAAACGGCCTCGATATTTCCACATTCGTTATAAATGCCCGCTTAAGGGATCATGGTTGGGAAATATTTGTATTCAAAGTTATATGTGAGAGTATTGGATGATCTCAGCCATCCTGAAGATGGTTAAGACCTTTTTTTTGACAGAACTATTTTCAAGGGTTGGGTCATAAGAATCTGGGGCTATGAGGTAGGACTCTCAGCTTCTGGCCGGAAACCCATCATTACAGGTATTAGGTGGAGGATTCCATATTTTTTTGGTCTCGGTTCTAACAGGTGGGTTTAGCTTACATCTGTGCCTGTATGTCTAGTTTTGTGCTATTCCACTGGTAGGGTATGGACTGGACCATCTGGGAAGTATACTCACGCTGTGTCGATAGTGGAGAATACAATTTCCTTTTCGACATATGATACTTTCTTGATATTCTTATGCAGGTAAACCAACCAACAGACAAAAATTAACGAACAAATGGATTCTTATATGATCCCATCCACTGGATATGCTGAGTCCCCCTGCCTGGGGCTGTTGATGACCTCTGCTAATATAATTAAGGAAAATCCTGCTAATGACATATGAACTAAAAAGGATCATTCTATTGATATTCCAAAATCAAGTAGTTTGAGTAACACGGAAATTGAGAATCCTTCATGTTACCTTAATTCCAATAGACAAATTATGATGAATTATATAAATCATTTGAGTGCTATGGACTGGTAAAAGGAATATGGATGAAAATTGAATATGAAAAATGGGATTCATGTGTGTCTTACAATAGTCATAACAAAACATTTTATGCAATATGTAATATTATGAATAATAGAATTAACGAATGTAAAGGATTTGTATATATATATATATATATATATATATATATATATATATATATATATATATATATATATATATATATATAAACCTGCCGACTGGTTTGAAAAAGAGGATGTAGTTATGCCTTCCCAGAGAAAACCAAAACCACCAATGTGCCATGTTGCTGAACCTAAAGGGGATACATGGAATTACTTCAAAATATGCTAATTAATTCAGAAAAAAAGTAGGAGTCATCGCATTTGGAGATATATCTTGTTTTGGAAAAAAATAGTTACATTGTCCATGCTTAATCATGCACACAGTCTATAATATAGTCTATTATTATTATTATTATTATTAATACTTGCTAAGCTACAACCCTAGTTGGAAAAGCAGGATGCTATAAGCCCAGGGGCTCCAACAGGGAAAATAGTCCAGTGAGGAAAGAAAAAAGGAAAAATAAAGTATTTTGAGAAGAGTAACAACGTTAAAATTAATATCTCTTATATAAACTATATAAACTTTTAACAAAACAGGAGGAAGCGAAATAAGATAGAATAGTGTGCCCGAGTGTACCCTCAAGCAAGAGACCTCTAACCCAAGACAGTGGAAGACCATGGTACAGAGGCTATGGCACTACCCAAGATTAGAGAACAATGGTTTGATTTTGTAGTGACCTTTTCCCTTGAAGAGCTGCTTACCATAGCTAAAGAGTCTCTTATACCCTTAGAAAGGAGAAAGTGGCCACTGAACAATTACAGTGCAGTGGTTAACACCTTGGGTGAAGAAGAATTGGTAAGTAGTGATGATATTACATTAGATGTCAAACCCCATCTAAACTTAGCCATGGAAGGGGAGTAGTATTCAATAAAGATCTGTATGAATTTACAAAAGAGGAGATACTGGCCATGTGTCCATTACCAGTGTGGAAAGTGCAAGAAGTCCCTGGAACATCAATGATTACTCTCAGTTTCCATGATAATGATGTATCTTTCCACATTATTGTTGAAAATGAAAGGATTAAAGTTTGGCCTTCCAAACAGAAGTCTCAGTAATGTTTCACTTGTTTTAAATTTGGACACTGTTATGTATTATTGTAATAATGTACTGTATTACTTCAAGTGTTAATGTTATGTATTATTGTAATAATGTACTGTATTACTTCAACTGTTACATGTATTGCACAACATTGCATCATATTGCTTTGATTAAACATGTTCATGATTGTATATAAGTGAAATGATGTGTTTTGGTATTAGGATTCAAGCATTTATTGGTTACCTCAAAGATAGGATGTGATTCTATTTACTTTTGCATTGCAGTAGGATTTAAGTCTTTTGAGAGCGATGCTCTTTTGATGGTTAACAATGTTATGGTTTGTCAGATTGTTTATGAGACGCTCCATGCTTGCAATTAGGAGTGGGTTGTCACTGAGCAATGTAATCACAAGAAGACATTAAACGTATTTTTAAGAATACCAACCTATCATTAAATTCCACCGAGAAAAATTGATGACTTCAAATGGGATCCCCTGGATAATTACTAATAATTCTTCACTAATTGCAGGTGAGAAACGTGGTGAATTCATTAGACATCCTACAACTAATCCCACAAACTCCCTTCAAAATTTTGCAAAAGCGAAAAGATGTGTAACATTTGCTCAAAATCTCATCTTGGAGAGTGTACACTTGAGTCCAGGTTTTTGAACTGCAACTCAAATTATAAATCCACTGATAGGAGTTGCGAGCTATACAAGTTGGAGGAAGCTGTTCTCAACCATTTATATAAGTGTGGGACATGCCAAAAAACCTAAGTAAATTGAGCAGCTATGCAAAGCCATTAAAGTCACAAGAAAATTTACAACAAGGGGCAACAAACCCACCTATAAAAAGAAATAAACCATCTTATTATAGAATGCTTCATGAGGAGGCAAGCGTAGTATCTCCTGAGACTTTCCCACAGTGTGATAACACTGAACATTGCCCATCTCTGTACAACATATGTCCCCCATTACAAATAATAGTACAAACCTCTCTCAGGCTGTGTCCTTGTCTGATTTAATAGAGGTTCCATTGTAAACCAAGTTACCGGGTGCACCTGTAGTGGAAACGTTGCAGAAACCTAGTCGCTCAACACCTCTAACTTGAAAAAAAGAGAGAACTCCACATCTCTTGCACCCCTTTCCATAAGGAACATGAAAGTTATGACCTCAAATAAATATGATGTTTTGCCAATTGATGTTTCAGATCAACTGAAAGACAACTTAAATCAATTGAAAATTCAAGTAGACGTCCACCATGTCCCTCAGCAATTAGATCAAAAGGGCACAAAGAAAAAGACAAATGCAAAACCCAACATATGAAGACCATCTCTAAAAGAAACCAACAGAAAATCATGTTCGGTCAGAAATTGCTAATGGGAAGGTTTCATCTAAGGTGTCTTCCATAAAATAAACAATAGTTTTTCCTTCATTTTGCAATGGAATTGTCAGGGTCTAAGAGCCAAATATGAAGAACTTAAGCTCCCTATTCATGAACACTTCCCTATAATTGTATGTCTACCGGTGAACAAGCTTGATGCTAATACTTCTTGTCCTTGAGAATAAGCTAGCTATGGGGCACCATATAATCAACAAGCAGGGAGCCATGGAGGAAGTCCTATATATGTTAGTCGAGATGTTCCTCAATTATCTTTGCCTATTCATACCCCTCTACAGGCAGTGGATGTACAAATTGATATATAAAGAAAATGCACAATTTGCTCTCTGTAACTTGCCTCCAAATGCTAACATCTCGTATGATAATTTAGTAAAGGTGATTCAACTCCCTCAACCTTTTTCTTACTGGGAGATATGAATGGTAGACATCCTTTATGGGATAATTTTTTAACAAGGAAAAGGAACAACGTTATACCATCAATTGTGGAAAATGTAGTTGTAGGACTCCTTAATACAGGAGAGCCCACACATTTTCATGTTCAGTCAGGTACCTTGTCCCACATTGACCTTTCAATTGTAAGCTCTAAATGCCTTCTCGATTTTGATTGGAAAACCT
The DNA here is from genome assembly GCF_036898095.1 of Palaemon carinicauda. Taxonomy (NCBI): domain Eukaryota; kingdom Metazoa; phylum Arthropoda; class Malacostraca; order Decapoda; family Palaemonidae; genus Palaemon; species Palaemon carinicauda. The sequence continues at coordinate 95,441,415 of NC_090729.1, forward strand.
TAGATTACTGGCATACTAGTGATCATGCACCAATCATTATTAACACCAACAAAAATCCATACTTACAGAGGTCACCACGATTGAACCTTGACATAAGTGGACTGGCATAGATTTTGGGAGCTGAGCAAAATTGAAGGGAATGCAGAACAGTTTGAAAGTGTTGATGATGACATAGACTTACTGAATGGAACTCTACATACAGCTGGAGTCAATTCAGTTCCCAAAACCACAGGGTTATTCTAATGACAACCATTCCCCTGGTGGTCTTCAGAACTAACTGCCTTGCACAGAACCACTAGAAAATATTCAACTCAATTGCATGGACACCATACAGAGAAGAATTTAATGATATGCAAGAAATGTAGAGCACAGTTTCATCGTGCAATGAAGGAAGCTAGGCACCAATTCTGGATATCATTTGTTTTCTCAGGCAACAGTAGAAAATCACCACCCTCTGAATGGAGGAAAAAAAAAAAGCTAGGCTAATTTATCTCCAACCCACCAGTGTTGAAAGTGAATGGTCAATAAGTGACTGTCGCAACTGAGGTTAGCAATGCTTTGGCCAAACATTTCTCTAATGTATCATGTAAGTGTGAAAAGAGCTCCTGATCATCAGTATAGAAGCATAGAAGAAAGGAAACAAATTTGAAAGCAGAAAAGAAATCTTGTAATGCTCTTTTTACTGAAAGGGGATTTGATTCAGCACTTATTACTTGCATAGAGACAACCCTTAGACCCGATGGCATTCCATATGCAGTAATTAAATATATGCATGTTAATACTAAGTTATTTATATTGAACATTATTAACAGAATATAGCATGATCATAGTTATCGAAGTGTTTGGGAACTAGACATTCTTTTAGAATTTTTAAAACCTAGTATTGATGAGCTTTTAGCAGCAAACTATCGACCAATGTAGGATCATGGAGAAGATGGTCAAGACAAGACTGGTGTGGTACCTAGAGAAGAAATGCGTTTTATCACCTATCCAGTTTGGTTTTAGGAAAATGCATTCAATGACTGGTGTGGTGGTACGATTTGAGTTCTTTGCTTCCAGACAACACCATGTAACAATATTTTTTTATCTTGAAAAGTATATGATACTGCATGGGGATATGGTATGCTTAAAACCATTCATAATTTGGATTAAAAGGAGAGCTACCTTTGTTCATTCAAGCATTTGTTTCACATAGATTTTTTTCAAATTAGAGTAGATGAAACACTGTCAGAGAGGAAATGTCAGGGAGAAGTAGTTCCCCAGGATAGTGTGCTGAGTGTAACCCTATTTGCATTAGCCATAAATGAGATATTTATCCACTGTCATTGCCCAAGATATTCTCTCAACACTCTTTGCAGTTAATATCTCTATATCATTTGCTGGAGCTAGATTGGCAATGGTTAAGAGACAATTGCAACTCAATTAACAAAAAATTATTCACTGGGGCTGATATGAATGGATTTAAGTTTTCGATAAGCAAAACTATTGTTGTGCATTTCTGCATCCAGAGCCGAATATGTACATCAAAGGACTATGAATCCCATGCGTAAGTGAAGCTAAATTTTTGGATTGATATTTGATTGCAGGTTGACATGGGTTCCTCACTTGAAAGCCTTCAAAGTAAAATATCTTGAGGCTCTGCATTTTTTAAAGATTCTGTTTATATTTGTGAAAAATACTCCTCAGCCACCCCAAGCCAATTAAAGATTTTAGATTCTATACCCCATATTGGTATCAGATTGGCCACAGAAGCTTTTAGAACATCATCTATCCCAAGCCTCCTTGTTGACACTGTAAACCTTTGTTGAAAGCTTTCTATTGTTCTAAGGTAGTAGGTTGGCCTGGGCACCAGCCGCCCGTTGAGATACTACCGCTAGAGAGTTATGGGGTCCTTTGACTGGCCAGACAGTACTACATAGGACCCTTCTCTCTGGTTACGGTTCTTTCCCTTTGCCTACACAGACACCGAATAGTCTGGCCTATACTTTACAGATTCTCCTCTGTCCTCATACACCTGACAACACTGTGATTACTAGACAATTCTTCTTCACCTAAGGGGTTAACTACTGCACTGTAATTGTTCAGTGGCTACTTTCCTCTTGGTAAGGGTAGAAGAGACTCTTTAGCTATGGTAAGCAGCTCTTCTAGGAGAAGGACACTCCAAAATCAAACCATTGTTCTCTATTCTTGGGTAGTGCCATAGCCTCTGTACCATGGTCTTACACTGCCTTGGGTTAGAGTTCTCTTGCTTGAGGGTACACTTGGGCACACTTTTCTATCTAGTTTCTCTTCCTCTTGTTCTGTTAAAGTTTTTATAGTTTAAATAGGAAATATTTATTTTAATATTGTTACTATTCCTAAAATGTTCTATTTTTCCTTATTTCCTTATTTCCTTTCCTCACTGGGCTATTTTCCCTGTTGGGGCCCCTGGGCTTATAGCATCCTGCTTTTCCAACTAGGGTTGTAGCTTAGCATTTAATAATAATAATAATATTAGTTTAAGTTTTGAAGACTTCCTGATTCTTTAGTATTTTAGACTGGAAACCTTGTAAGGAATTCAATATATTTCAAGTTGCACCCAAAGTCTCCTCAACCTTATGGTTTTTCGGTGAAACAATTACTAAGCAGTCTTGATATAGCTAGAAATAAAGTTGTTTCATTAATATGTCACCAACCCTCCATGGAAATTACCAGATATCTTTCTGTAAATATTTGATTGGTATAAAAAAGAACATGACTGACTTAGAAGCCAGATCCCATTTTATGGAACATTTAAAGAACATAAGGAATCAACTTTTACATACACTGATGGCTCCAAATCTGATACTGGCGTTGTATTTTGAATATATCATAGTAATTTTAATAGTAGAGGTGCACTTCCCCTAGAATCTGCTATATTTATTGCCGAACTATATGGCATACTAACGGCTGTTGAAAAAAAATAGTGGGCTATCATACCATTTTTAGTGATGCAAGAAGTGTCCTAGAAGCTTTAGAAGTTTTCAATTCCAGTAACCCTTTAGTTTAAAAGATTTTAGAGTGGCGTTTTATTATTGAGCTGAGAGTTAAAACTCTTAAATTTTTCTGGGTTCCACACATGTTGGTGTGTCTGGAAATGAAAAGCCAGATTTCCTGGCAAAAGATGCTGCAGCTGAGCTGCTACCAAGAAGGTATTCCATCTTCTGTAATGATTTTTTGCTGAGCATTAAGATTCTTTTTATAATAACTGGCAATAGTATTGAGATAAATTAGATAGAGATATGAGAGAAACATCGAATGTTATATCTCTTTGAAAGTATAACATGTTGCCCCAAAAGTGGGAGACTACTCTTTCTTGTCTTTGCATTGGTCACACTCTGTTGACACATGAGTTTCTGATGACTGGCCAATATTCAGCCATATTGTGACGACTGTTTGGTACCCCCTGACAGTGAGGCATTTGTTGTCTGAGGGTCGAGGTGAGGATGGCAGGTTCATCCTGCCCAAGATTCTTGGACAGGACACACTGTACTATGCTAGCATTATTTTTAGAATTTTAGATAAACACATAGGTAGTAGGTTGGCTAGGGCACCAGCCACCCACTGAGATACTACCTCTAGAGAGTTATGAAGTCTTTTGACTAGTTATGAAGTTTTTTTGACTAGCCAGACTGTACTGCATTGGATCCTTCTCTCTGGTTACAGTTCATTTTCCCTTTGCCTACACACAGTGAATAGTCTGGCATATTCTTTACTTATTCTCCTCTGTCCTCATACACCTGACAACACTGAGGTTACCAAACTATTCTTCTTCACCCAAGGGGTTACTGCACTGTAATTGTTCAGTGGTCACTTTCCTCTTGTTAAGGATAGAAGAGGCTCTTTAGCTATGGTCAGCAACTCTTCTAGGAGAAGGACACTCCAAAATCAAACCATTGTTCTCCATGTTCTCCCACTATCTTGGTTTAGAGTTCTCGTGCTTGAGGGTACACTCGGGTACGCTGTTCTTTCGTGTTTCTCTTCCTAATGTTTTGTTAAAGTTTTTATAGTTTATATTTATGATGTTTATTTTAATGTTGTTACTCTTCTTAAAAATTTTATTTTTCCTTGTATCCTTTCCTCACTGGGCTACTTTTCCTGTTGGAACCCCTGGGCTTATAGCATCCTGCTTTTCCAACTAAGGTTGTAGCCTAGCAAGTAATAATAATAATAATAATAATAATAGTAGTAATAATAATAATATTGATTTAAATTGAATTTACTTTTATTCTTTATTTACAACAAATGATATCGGCATCTATGACCTATGATGTCAGGATGCCAGAAAACTTCAAATCAATCAATCAATTAATCTTTAGGGTAAATGGGAAGTTAATCGACGGAGCCCAGAATCTGCTGAGCACTGGCAGTGCTTCCAGAGAGAATCTCTTTGGGAGCATTGTGTTCCTGTATGTGGAACCTTTTGAAAGCAATTGCATTACACACTTGAGATCCACGTAGCGATTCAACTAGTATTGCTGGACTGAGTCTGTACTTGTTTTAGCTACTGCGGCTTTTCTTAGGTGCTCTACCTGTCCGTTCAACTGTTGGCCAGAGATGTAATAGGATGGCAACATGGCAAAAATTATAACTCCCAGTCTGTCAAGAAAAGCTACAGGGATTCCTGGCATCCTAAAACTGAAAGATAGATTGTCTATCTCAGAACTGGATTTCTCTGAGAGGGACCAGTTCTGTCAGATGCTTTGCCATCATCTTTTGATCACCAGGACTGGTGACGATGACATGGGAGAGTTCACATGCACACCAATATGGATCCACTTGTATTACGAGACACCCATTTCTCAGAGGGTCCAGCAGTTTTCAAAACCAATTGTTGATGCCATCGAATGATAGTTCTAGGAGTTGTATGAACGGGTTATTTTGGAACCTTAGTCTTCGCCCATTGTGTTCCAGTTAGCAAGAAAGATAGCCTATGGCTGTGTATTGACTACCATAAACTGAATAATGTTAATGGGTACTACCAGTTAGCTTTAGTGGGTCACAGTGAAGAGTATATGGTTTTCTCCATAGCTTTTGGACATTGGCATTTCAGACGTGTATTGTTTGGCCTGAAGAATGCACCTACAATGTTCCAGTGACAAATGCAGAGTATCCTGTAGGAGTTCTTGAAGGCCACAGTGATCGTCTACATCAGGGATGCCATTCGTATGATAATTAATGTACATATACAATTATTTTGGGTCCAGTACGATGTACGATACATTCCATAGTTATTGTAAGCTTTTATACGATAATTTTGAGCTTTGAGAATAGAAGATGAAAAAGATATATATATTTTCATCCTTACACGAACATTTTATCCAAATATTTCTTCAGAATGAATGCATTTTCCAATTTTTTTCATGCTGGTTATTTTCTGGATATCTGTACTTTGTTCTGTTAATTAGGGTAACCTACTATATCCCCAGGGATAAGTTAAGAGATTAACTGAATGGGAGGAGAAAGGTAAGGGATTACTTTCGTGTGGATTAGTGAACCAATTTTTTTGCTTCAAAAGTATTCTATTAATAGAATAAAGAATAAAAGATATTGTTATAAAGATACTTTTCCTATTGACTTAAATTTTCTCCTTAAATAAGAATCAGAGTTATGTGTTAGCTTCATGAATGTATTCAACATTTTAGGCCCCTCTGTTTGCTACTAATTTAACTACATTTAATCAATTAGAATGTCTTCAAACAGTTCAAGAGGTCATGAAATTCCTACAATCTCTGGGCTTCCGAATCTACCTCGAGAAGTCCAAGCTATCTGCAGCTCGGAAATTCCAGTGGCTAGGACTTCACTGGAACCTACAGTCACACACCCTCTTACTACCACAAGGCAAGAGAAAGGAAATCGGAAATTGCAAACTCGGTCAGGTGACTACTTTGTTCAAAAGTACTCGCCGGACGACAACAAGAAAGGGTCCTGGTGTCGTTAAAGTTCGCTGCCGTGACGGAGCCAATCCTGAAAGCAAGGCTCAAAGATGCCAACAGAGAGAAGAAAGGCATCCAATGCTCGGAGAGATCTTCGCCACAAAACCCCGGCCTTATTGCGGAAGCAGCTCAGTACCTTTCTCCTTCCGTGACTATTCACACGGATGCCTCAGAACAAGGTTGGGGAGGACACTCCTCTTCCAAGAAAGTGCAAGGTCATTGATCAAACGCATTTCAGAAGTTTCACATCAGTGTTCTGGAGGCTGTGGCAGTGTTTCTGACTCTGAAGAGATTATGCCCAAAGACAAAATCACACATCAAATTGGTCATCGACAACAACACAATACTGCACTGTGTCAACAGACAGGGCTCCAGATATCCTCAGATCAACCATGTAATCCTAGCCATTCTCTCCTTAGCAAAAAGGAGGAAATGGCATCTTTCAGCAGTTCACTTCGAAGGAGTTCGCAATGTGACGGTGGAGGCCCTGTCGAGATCCAAGCCTCAGGAAACAGAATGGTCTCTGGACATAAAATCATTCTGTTTAATTCTAGAGCAAGTCCCGGGACTGCAAATCGGTCTCTTTGTTACAAGCTTCAACAAAAACCTTCCCCGATATGTAGCACCAAACTTGGACCCGGAATGACAGGAATGGATGTGATGTCTCTAGATTGGAACCAGTGGTCTCATCTATCTCTTTCCTCCATTCAACCTCCTACTGAAAGTACTGAACAAACTGTGGACTTTTAAGGGAACAGCTGCTCTGGTGGCTCCCAAGTGGCCCAAGAGCAATTGGTATCCTCTTGCTCTGGAACTCAAACCCCTTCAGATCCCTCTACCATCTCCAGTGCTCCCCCAGGTTGTTCAACAAACAACTGTCTTTGCTTCCTCTTGAATAATGAAAATCCTTCAGCTGATGATTTTTTCTCCCTTGCAGCTCAATGAAAATTCGTGAAAAGTCATTAGCCCTCTTCTATTTCTATGGAAAACTCTGGTTTTCTGTATATATCTACTGCATAAAATGTTACAATCGATTACTGTTACATTTATGTATCTTTTGGAAACAATAAAAGACTGTTGTTGTTTTTTTTTGTGGTTCCTTTCATTGGACCTACTGTACAAAATAAAAGTAGCGTACCTCAATTTTTAAGCCTCCTTTTATAGAATTCGGTCTTTTCATCTTCTGGAGACAAAGATCTTCTCCATAGTGAGTGGGACTGTGACGTTGATTTCCTTTGCTCCTACTTTCCACAAACATATCGCTTGCTCCATAGCTTGGTACCTTAGTTACCAAAGCTACAGGAAGTGTGATTATGTCTATGTGGGGTAAAGGGTTAAAACCCTCCTGGCCACAACTGAGAATAATAATTCTCTGGTACACTTCCATCAGGATGACATGGCTCGAGCCCAAAAAACGGATTTTGACATAGGAAAAATCTATTTTTGGGTGAGATAGCCATGTCATCCTGATGGCCTGCCCATTACTTTCCATCCCCTCCAAATTCTCAGCGTGGGACCTCACGTCATGCGATGGCTGCTCCTTGAATGGTTCAACAGGAAACGTGTTAGTTGTAGCATATTGAGATCGGGAGTTGTAACGGCTCACTTGCCTATGTCCTTCCCTCTACCGTTGTCCTTCGAGACAAGGTTGATTCTATTCGGGGAAGGATAGCCATGGCCTGTTATTAACACATCCCTGATGTGTTGATATCGAGAGCATAAACACGCGTATAAACACGATATCTCTCTGGATATTCACTCCAGACGTCAGAACTCTGTTGATACCTCTAAAGTAAAATTTCTCTGGTATATCACTCACAGAAATATCCCAAGCAGAAGCTTCCAATGAGGAACTGCCATCAGGACGACATGGCTATCTCATCCAAAAATAGATTCTGCCTATGTCAAAATCGTTTTTTTTTACCAATTTTCTACTGGGTTTTGCCCAAATACACATATTGTAGTGCCCTTTCTTCAGTCAGATAAAGTAGTAATTACAGTACTGCATTATATGAAAAAGTTACCTTGTTTTATTAGGAATTATTATTGTCATTCATGGAAAAAAGTATGTGATAAAAACCAATTTTGAAACAATAGATTCATGCAGAGAAGAAAAATATTTTGAAGATACTGAAAATACATGATTATGCGAGTTAGAAACTGTTCACTATTATACAAAGATGTAGGAAAAGACCGGCTAAATAAAGTCATCTCTCTCTCTCTCTATCTCTCTCTCTCTCTCTCTCTCTCTCTCTCTCTCTCTCTCTCTCTCTCTCTCTCTCTCTCATTGACATGTTTTATATTTGAATCATCACTGATATGTTTTCGAACTGATATGATTGTTATTTTTTTCGGTGAGTTTATTACAATATTAAATAATTTTTGCTAGAGAAAAATTAATTTTGAGTTTTTTGGTAATAGAGCGTATTTAGATATTTGTATATAGATTCTAGAATTTTTTGGTCATTCAATTTAGAGAAAGTGTGGTTTCAATATATATGTACCACTCGTGTGTCACACGATCGTACATAGTAACGACATAGTAATGTTCTACCTATTTCATTGTTGACTGTTAACAAAACCGGTTGCCGATTGGACAAGAAATAGCATGTTTGTATTTTTTTACCTTCTTGCCGGGACCTAGTGTGCATATATACCCGATGTGTCTATAATAAAGTACGCAGTTGTTTTCATCCCGCTTTTGAGTCACAACTTACTCTTAGCTCGTCACTTTGGTGATTCCGGAAGTCGACTCGCTCCTCCCTCCCCCCTCCCCCCCCCATCACTGTTACTATGGCCGCCCCATTGAAACATTCATCGTTCACCAGCGGAGAGGCGTTTGGTTGGTTTCAACGCGCAGAAGTCCAGTTCCGCTCAACCACCAAAGCAGAATATGTTCTCTCGGCGATACCCGAGGACACCTTCCCGGAAATCTCCGACTGGCTTTGTGAACAAGGAGACACCCCAATAGCGTATAACGCCCTCAAAACATACGTTCTGCAGCAGTAATCGCCGTCGCCAGCCGCCCGTATAGCAAAGCATTTTCATCTCTCTCAACAACAGTTGGGGGACCAAAGGGCTTCACTCGCCCTCAGGGAAATGACCAGTATCGCTCGCCTGCAACCTGCCGCAGACGGCTCTCCTCGTGAGGTGAACCTACTTCGTGCCCCTTGGGTATGCCGTTTACCCAAACCTGTACACGCTGCCATACCCAATGTCTATAGTTTACGCATAAAGGACTTCATGACCAAAGCCGACGCCCTTATGGACAGCCACTTCACAACCTTCAAGACCTCCATCAACGCCTCCACTCCTGACGAAGATGACACCTATTCAACGTCAACCAAAGCTGACATGAATGGCATAGGACACACACACCTACCCTGTGACGTAGCGGAGCAGCGACAAAGTCACCCATCACCCACCACTCGCTCGCGCCCCAACCAACAACTTCTACAGCCACTTACTGCCGCCCATCGGCCGCAGTTTTGCTACTACCACTCCAAATTCGGGGCTGCCGCGAAGAAATGTGCCAATGATTGTCAATGGCCAAAAACCGTGTAAGTAGGCCATCGCTTGTGGCAGTGACCTCCTGTGTTTCTAATTTTTTTCCTTTTATATGATGCAGGAACGGGCGTGCGATTTTTGGTAGACACGGGTGCTTGTCATTCTCTTTTGCCAAGGGAACTCTTCAGGACACAACGTAGTCTTTCTAAGTCTGCTGATGTCCGCCTGGTAGCTGCCAACGGATATGCGATACCCACCTACGGTTACGAGAACCTCACATTATCATTTGGAAACGGCATATTTAATTGGAAGTTTCTCGTTGCTGACATCACATTGCCAATCCTCGGTGCGGATTTCCTCTCTCATTTCCACCTTCTGGTGGATGTCGCCCACCGACGATTGGTCAACGCAGACTCGACAACTCTTCAACCCACCCCCTCCAACCTCGCTCTCCACATCAGCGCACCCACGAATGCCTATGCCCACCTCCTCATGTCGTACCCGTAAGTTTTCCGTCCAGAATTTCGCCAAACGCCCACGGCTCCTGCCAAACACAGTATTTAACACCACATTAAGATGACGGGACCCCCACTCTTCGCCAAATTGAGATGTCTGGCACCGGATCGATTGGCAGCCACCAAACACTCGTTAGCCGAAATGGAAGATATGGGCCTCTGTCAAAAGGCCTCCAGCCCATGGTCGTCACCCTTACAGATCGTCCTGAAGAAAGATGGCTCCCTAAATCCGTGTGGGGTCCTGAAGAAAGATGGCTCCCTAAATCCGTGTGGGGATTACAGGTGTCTGAACAAGCAAACAGAACCGGATCACTACCCCCTCCCAAACACTGCCGACGTGAATGCTTTCTCCACGCTCGACCTCCTGAAGGGGTATTATCAGGTGCCTATGAACCCAGAAGACATCCCCAAGACTGCTATCACTGCTCCCTTCAGTACATATACCTTCAATTACTCCTGTTTTGGCCTTCGTAATGCTGGGGCCATTGTTCAACGTCTCATGGATGGCATCTTAGGGGACCTCCCCTTCTGTGTACGTTACGTCGACGACATACTTGTGTTCTCTTCCTCAAAAGAGGAACCCCTCCGTCACCTGCGCATCGGGCTCGACCACCTACAACAAAACAGCCTCGTAGTCCGGTACGACAAGTGTACCATTGGCGCCAACGAAGTGTCGTTCTTAGGGCACTGCATCACTCCTGAAGGAGTCCATCCCCTCCCTGAGAAGGTAGCAGCCATTCAGAACTTCCCCACGCCCTCGACCGTCAAAGCACTGAAGGAATTCTTGGACATGATCAACTATTATCACCGTTTTCTGCCAGCCATTGCCGCCACTCTTGCTCCCCTCTACGCATCCCTCAAGGGCAATCCAAAAGACCTGAAGTGGGGTCCTCTTCAAGAAGCGGCCTTCTGCAATGCAAAGAATGCCCTATCAACCGCTGTTGCTTTCATTTTTCCTGTCCCACATGCCCCTCTCCTTCTCTCCACCGATGCCAGCAACTTCACTATTGGTGCAGTGCTCAAACAGGTGGTCAACGGCTCACCCCGCCCATTGGCCTTCTTCAGCAGAAAACTGTCCAAGACTGAATCGGGTTATTCTACCTTCGATCGTGAAGGTACTCCCTTCGTCATTCGCACAGACCACATGCCTCTGGTGCATGCCTTCACTCGACAATCTGACGTGAGGTCCGCGCGTCAACGCCAACTTCTCTCCGCCGTGGCTGAATACAATTGTACCCTTCAACATGTTCCTGGGAAAATAAATCCCGTTGCCGATGCCCTGTCAAGAAACACATTGACTGCCGTTCAACTGGGATTGGATTACAACGCCTTGGCTGAAGCCCAACGACAGGATCCAGAGTATCAAGCATGTAGGACATCCTGCACATCCCTCCGTTGGGAAGACGTCCCCTTGACGACTCCAACACCACCCTCCTCTCTGACGTCAGTACTGGTAGACCGCGACTGTGGATTCCTGCTCCCATGCGCCGACTGGTGTTTGACATCATTCACGGCCTTTCACATCCTTCGCGCCATTTTAATGCACAGCTGCTGAAGACGAAGTTCATTTGGCACGGCATTACTAAGGATGCTAAGGATTGGGTCCGTGCCTATACTTCTTGCCAAACTTCCAAAATATATCGACATGGATTCAGGAGTGGGCACCTTTCCTCAACCTCAGCGTCGTTTCACCCACATTCATGTCGACATTGTAGGACCCCTACCCAACTCACAAGGACATCCTTACCTGTTTACCGTCATCGACCGCTCCACTCGTTGGCTTGAAGCCATTCCCATGGAAACTGTGACATATGCCTCATGTATATCTGCCTTACTCTCAGGATGGATAGCAAAATTTGGTATCCCTGAGCATATTACTTCTGACAGGGGTACCACTTTCACCTCTCAATTGTGGACATCATTAGGGAATCTCCTGGGCATCATCCTACATCAGACAACTGCCTACAACCCTGCTGCCAATGGAATGGTTGAATGTTTTCATCACATCCACAAAGCAGCTTTGATGTCACGCTGCAAGGACTCCAACTGGTTTACTCAGCTTCTCTGGGTACTCCTGGGACTAAGGACCACCTCTAAAGATGCCCTTGACGTCTCGGCAGCTGAAATGGTGTATTGCGACCCGTTGGTCGTCCCTGCCGAATGTTTTCCTTCTACAACCTCCTCCGACGATCTGCAGCGCATACAAGTGTTGTGGGATTCGTGCGAGATAAGAACAAGGGCGTAGGTAAAGTTCTTTTATGTTTTATGATGTATTGCGTCAGGTTTGAGAGAGAATGTTCAATAACATGTGCTTTGGAAAATTCTCTACCATGTGCTTTAGAAATTTCACGAAGAGCCTGGTGATAGAATGTTATCTTTTTTTTTTATTTCGGGGACAAAGGGTGTGTTTAATGCCGTGTCCGGAAAATTCACCGCCAGCAATTCACCGCCAGCAAATCACCGTCAGCAAATCACCGTTAAAGAAAATTCACCGCCAGCAATTCACCACCAGCATACCATTCACCGTTAAAGAATTTACCAAATAATAAATCTGTAATTTTTTTTTATTTTACACATTATAAAGGACATTTAAAAATCTCCATTTGTTGCTACGACATTCTATTTATTTGTTTATACATTCATAATTAAAATAACTGCTTAAAAGGAAAAGAATTAAAATAACATTTTTATAAAATATAAATTCGAACATAAAAATCTAGCATGAAATATTATGAGCTATTCCACGCAAGTAATCAATTACATTTACGTCTGGATCATAGTTTCCGACAAGTCTTCGAAGTCGTTGGGCGCAATTTCGATATTTTTTCTTTTTCTTGGGAGGTTCCTGACCAGCTACGTATTGCTCAAATTTAACTTGATTTAATGCCTGTTCTTTCTTAATGCAGTCAATAAATTTCCAGATGTTTGGATGGCATGCTGTCATCTGTTCTTCAAAAGCTCTGTGCCACCCTTCTACAGAATTGTTTGTCTTCGGCAAATTATGTAATACAGCTTCATAAACGTTCGACATTTCGTGCGGAAATTGGGGTGGTCGACAACGCTGTCTTCTGTCTGGACGTCCTATATAGGTATCTTCGAAATAATCCAAGACTTCTTGGACCTCAGGGGGGAAAATTTCGCTGTCACATAACTCTTCGAATGTAGATACGACTCTCTCTGTTGGTACAAATGCTATTGCAGGGAGCATTTGCAGACTTAAAGCAAAATCTGCGTCATTTTCATACCTCTCTTTTAATCCATGACATTGAATAGTACGCATGATACACTGGCAAAAATGGAAAAAACAGCCATTTTGCTTAATTTGGAGAAATATGTTTTTACATGCTTTTATCATAGCTTTTTCAAAATCTGTTGTTATTGACAAAGGGGGTAGAGACGTGAGTGAGTTCTTTATCTTTCCCAAAAATATTTCATACGTTTCTTGAGACTTATCTGGCAATAAGGCATATACTAACGTCAATGAAATATTTTCCTTTAAACCATGTACAGTAGAGTGTATAACTGAAAGAATAATAACGGGACGGTTTTGAAGGTTCCATCCGCATACCAATGTTGGCTTTCAGCTAACAATTGTAGATTGCGCTGCGTGCTGAAGATCATTATGCGCTTTTCAATATTATCAGAATCAAAATATAAGAACTCCTCCCCATTTGGCAACGTAGTAAAACCCTCATGAAAAGTGATATGTTTACGATGAGATGGAAGAGCTGGTCCAGAAATACTTTTATATCTTATATTTCGCATTGTTGTTTTCAACGTATCTGTACTTGGAAGCTTTCCTGCTGCTGCTTGACTGCATCCATCAAAAGCAATTGATAATATTGAATGAGGTGAGTCTGTTGAATTCTTTGCTTTGATACGAACTTCTCCACAAATCTTTGCCGCCTCGACATTGGCGGCATCTGCAAGATGATTATGCTCATTCAAAGTCTTAACAATTTTGTCACCCACTGTGGTTACTCGTGCACGACACTTCGTCTTCTGGTACTGCTCACATTTCCAATGTATTTTATCCTCAATTTGTCTTTCTTTGACGTACATATAGTTATTAATGCACAATTTCTTCTTTCCTTTCTCACTCTGAATGAACCGATGGGCCATTTTAAAGAAGTGTGTTAGATATATATGCCTAAAAGAGCGAGACAACACTGAACCGCAATGAAAGTGTTGCTTCAAAGGCTTGAGAAAATTTTAATTCATAAAGAATAAAACTCAATAATAGGTGAACTGTTAATTTTTGTTTTCAAACGATCTATATATACCATTTAGGATGATTTTGAAACGATTGTTAGGCGATAAAATACTCTAAAAAAGGAAATGGGTGAATTGTTTTGCGATGAATTATTAGGCGGTGATTTGCTAGCGGTGAATTTTCCTTAACGGTGAATTGCTGGCGGTGATTTGCAGGCGGTGAATTGCTGGCGGTGAATTTTCCTAAATTGTTTAATGCATGCACTCGCAAGCAATATGTCTCTGATGAAAGCACTGCTCCCATGTACACAAGGTAATAAGACTAGACCGGAAAACCTTCCTTGCCTCTTTTCAGTTTGGTCCTGATACATGCACACAACAGCCTGCTTTTACACTAGCACTCTTAACATTAGCGAACCCCTGGCACACATAACAGCGTTTTCCCATACTAGCGTTTATAGTGACAGAACTTCATGACGCAATTATGTGAGTGAATTTGACTATCGCAAAGCTAGTGATGATGACAGGTGCTCTCATTTGAAGCACTTGCCTTTCCAGGCGGTCAGAGGATAGTTGATAGAGAAGCGTACCAGGGCACAACTTTCACATGCATTCAGCCTAGATTATGGTGCTTATTGAATGGAAAGAAACTACAGTACACTTGTACGAGTGTCTGTTTGTACTTCCAAGGGACCTCTGTCTTGACATGTAATCAGCTTATTTTGTACACACTGCCAGTCAGAGGGCCACCACCCTTCCATTTCCCTAATTGGACCATTAGTTCTTTAAGACTAGTTAATAGGAGTTTCATATAACCCCCTCTTACCGATTCTCTCTCCGGGGGTGGGGGGGGTGAGGGGAGACAATGTTGGGCAATCTTTCACCGAGTAAGAAGAAAGAGACAGCGAGATTACATGCTACTTTGCTTTTTCCTCAGCTGTTATCGATCATGAGATCTAGGGGAGCGCCACCATATCTGCTCACCTGTTCGTACGCCCATTAGAGTAATACTAGGCATGCTACTAGGTGTTCGCACGCTCTTAAGAGAGCACCATATCACATGTTCACAATCAATCACACACTCTCTCATCTGCTCACTGTCAATTGCGCGCTCTCTCGTCTGCTCACTGTTGATCGCTCACTCTCTCATCTGCTTACTGTACAATAGATTTCACACTTTCTCATCTGCTCACTGTCAATCTAGAGTACTCTCTCTACTCACTGTTGATTGCACACCCCTTTGCATGCTCGTGATAGATCGCAAACCTTCTGACCTGCTTGCATTTGATCGCTCACCCTTTTGCCTGATCGCAAACAATCGCTCACCCTCTCATCTCCTCGAGATCAATCACTCACCCTCTTACCTGCTCATGATCAATTGTGCACCCCCTCACCTGCTCTTTAGAGTGCCCTCCTATGATTCCTACTGGTGCTCTCATATTAATTTTGGTATTAGCAGGGGGTGCACCCATGGTCAGCCCTTGTTATTTACTGGTTACATCCTTACAGATTCAGTCATTTGAGATATAGAGAAGCGTATAACTTATTGAATAAAATATTACATATTCACGGTTATGCAATAAGTACTCTCGTGGCCTAATGCTTTCAAACCGACAACGCTCCTTTGTCCCCAGTATTTTTTGCGCCGTTTCCTCTCCACACAGCGCAATAGTTTTGCTTCGTCTCCTTGTGTGTGCATCTTCACTTCAGTAATTTTGTGCAGAAAAACCTGTACATTTCCAATGTATTTATAGTTATTTTGCTATAAAATGTGTTACGTATATTAGGCTACATTATGTGACAAACAGTCGACGACTCAAGAATTGGATCATGCTTCAGACTTACTGCGTGGAACTCCGACGTAAACAATTATTCGTGTAAAACTGACCCTTTTTCTTTTTATTTTTATTGTTCGTGTATTTGTTGTATATAAGTGTTACTGTACTGTTATATTAACTACTGTATTGTACTGTATACGAAATAATGTACTTTACAATAATGTGTGTATAATATAAATATAGGCTACGTGTACGTTGAGTTTGATTGGTGCAGGTCGACCTGCCAGAAGCAGCAATCACTTACGAGTGTTACCTCAGCTAATTGAGCTGTACCGAAGTGATAGTACTCTCTCTCTTTTTTCTATATATATATATATATATATATATATATATATATATATATATATATATATACAGTAGGGTCCCGAATTATGCGAGAATTTGGTCGATTAATGACCTCGTATAAATGGAAAATCGCATATTTCGAAACACACAACTAACAGAAATAATTCCATTGCGGCCATGGCAACCAGCAATTTGCCTATTCAAATGTGTTTACTACCCATTTCCAATACTTTCTTTGTACTATACTGTATTTCTTTATAATATCAAATTGTTCTTGTAAATAAATCAAACATTTAATATACTTTAAAGTTCTAATAACTTTAAAAATGGTTAAAATTACAACCAGGATAGGTGTAAACACCATATATTTCCCGTTATAACATGACCCAAAATACAGACAAATTTTAATGTTTGCCATATCTATTGTATAAGACAACTGGTGAATAGCAAAACCATCACTCTATAGACAAGCTTTTGTTATATGATTGAAAATCCAGAATTATCAAAATAAAGGCGATTTTATATCATGCGTTTCCTAAACACGCTAAACTAACGTTTATCTCTGATCACAACGAAGAAACAGACGCATTTATACATCTGTGTATAGGTTAGTTTTTTAATCAACAGCAATTTTACCAAGTATAGATTACATGTTGATTTTGTTATTACCAATATTCTACTTAATTTTTCTTAGAACTTCCAAATAAATGAAATGAATTCCATTTATATAATGTTTTTCTTTATGACGCCGCCTGAAATGGAAACCTTTCATTTGTATATGCTCCATCTTCGATCACAATAAACAAACGAACGCAATAAACACACATGGTCAAAGTGATAACTAATGATATTACAAACATTTAGTAAACATTATGTTATTACAAATATTTTACTTATCGTATCCATATAAATTCCTAAATTCGTAGCAAAGCTGGAAACCTTTTTTTTCCTTATGCGTTTAATCCAGAATAGCAAACTGCCGCTAATGACAGAATGATAATTTACGATAATTCTAAACTGTTACGAAAGATAATTGTCCTTTCCATATCCAAAATACTTTTCCTAACTTCAGTTATAAGTCAACTTGTACCCACTTCAATTATGGAACCATATGCAAAAAAGGTAAAATAAGAAGAAAGTACTAGGCCTATTTTTAAAGTCATCAAACAATTAGGTTACCGCTATTACGTTCGATGTAACAGAGAGAGAGAGAGAGAGAGAGAGAGAGAGAGAGAGAGAGAGATGGTTTTAAATGTACTAAACAATAAATATGATAGGTTATAACACATTGGTGCTTATGTAATATTAACTGTGTTGATGGTTTAAATAAATTAAGAAATGGTGTAAACAATTCTTTGTTAACGTATTCGTACGCGCATATTCGTGAGAGCGGAAGCTAGACATCAGCTGATGTGATCACAGCCAAAAGTAAACAAAAAGAAATCAGCAATACTCGATTTTTAAAACACACACAAAATTTAAAAACATAAGAACATGTTTTATTATAACGCAATTGACTATTTAAAGAGTAAAAATTTTCTGGAATAGAATGGTGTTTCCTAAAAAAATAGTGGTTTGCTGACAAAATCGTATACTGTATTTTAAGCTATGATTGAAATGGATGTATACACGGTATATTTTTTCGTTTTGTATTAATTGACACTTTAAGAAAACCGATTTTGGTTTCTTCATTTATTTATAAGTATTGTATAACACAAGAGAGAGAGAGAGAGAGAGAGAGAGAGAGAGAGAGAGAATCAGCTGTTGTAATCTAATGCCGTGTTTTTGTTTCGCGAACCTCCTGAAGCGAGGAATTTATCGCCACAACTAACAATATCCATGTTAATTTCATTCTTAGACTCAAGTTGCCATATATGAACTAAGGTTTTATTTCTTACGGAGAGAGAGAGAGAGGGAGAGAGAGAGAGAGAGAGAGAGAGGATTTGATGCATCTCTCTCTCTCTCTCTCTCCGTAAAAAATAAAACCTTAGAGAGAGAGAGAGAGAGAGAGAGAGAGAGAGAGAGATATATATTTGATGCCAGAAATCCTCGTTACCGAAGTTTAGGCTATTCACTGCCGATAAACGAACCCAGTCTACTCGTGAAAACCTTGAACGGCCGAAGGGAAAAATATGCTTTGATATACCATCATTAACACTACCATTAAAATTATCGAAAGGTTGGAGAAAGATAAAGATTGCTGAGAACATAACCACAATTCTGTTTACATTTTGTCAGCTGGACTCGCACAGTTAACAGTTGATTTCATTGTTGATGTGGAATTTTATCCTTAAATGGGCTTTTTATTATGAAATTATGTTAATAAGATGTAATGTTAATATTGTTTTGTAACATTTATTATAAATCACCGTATTTAGGGCTAGCAATAGACTTAAAAAGACAATATATTTGATACGTTTTGTAGTCCTTGACTAGCAGACTTTGAACAGCTTCGCAGATACAGAAAATTTATTTTTGAAAAATAGCGATCGCATAAAAGGGGAATCGTATAATTCGAACAAGTATAATTCGGGACCCTACTGTATATATATATATATATATATATATTTATACATTTTGTTGGGATTGCAAGTGATGTATGTGGCAAGAAGGTGGATGGAGGCAGCATGAGGAAGGGCAGTGAATGGTGGAATGAAGGAGTGAAGGTAGAAGTGGAAGAGAAAAAGAGGGCTTTTGAAGAATGGCTGCAGAGTAATAGTATAGAGAAGTATGAAAAATATAGAGAGAAAAAGGTGGAAGTAAAGCGCAAGGTACGTGAGGCAAAGAGGGCAGCTGACCTGAGGTGGGGTCAGGGACTGGGTCAGTCATATGAAAGAATAAGAAGAAGTTTTGGAAAGAAGTGAAGAGAGTAAGGAAGGCTGGCGCAAGAATTGAAGAGACAGTGAAAGATGGAAATGGAAGGTTGTTAAAAGGAGAGGAGGCAAGGAAAAGGTGGGCAGAATATTTTGAAAGTTTGCTGAATGTTGAGGATAATAGGGAGGCAGATATAATTGCTGTTCCAGGTGTTGAGGTGCCAGTGATGGGAGATGAGAATGAGAGAGAGATTACAATAGAGGAAGTGAGGAGAGCACTAGATGAAACGAGAGTAGGAAAAGCATCTGGTATGGATGGTGTGAAAGCTGAGATGTTGAAGGAAGGGGGTGTGACTGTACTTGAATGGTTGGTGAGATTGTTTAATATGTGTTTTGTGTTGTCAATGGTACCAGTAGATTGGGTTTCTGCATGTATTGTACCACTATATAAGGGTAAGGGAGATGTGCATGAGTGTTGTAATTCAAGAGGTATTAGTTTGTTGAGTGTAGTTGGAAAAGTGTATGGTAGAGTACTGATTAATAGGATTAAGGATAAAACAGAGAATGCAATCTTGGAAGTACAGAGTGGTTTTAGAAGAGGTAGGGGTTGTATGAATCGGATTTTTACAGTTAGGCAGATATGCGAGAAATATTTAGCAAAAGGTAAGGAGGTGTATGTTGCGTTTATGGATCTGGAGAAAGCATATGATAGAGTTGATAGGGAAGCAATGTGGAATGTGATAAGGTTATATGGAGTTGGTGGAAGGTTGTTGCAAGCAGTGAAAAGTTTTTACAAAGGTAGTAAAGCATGTGTTAGAATAGGAAATGAAGTGAGCGATTGGTTTCCGGTGAGAGTGGGGCTGAGACAGGGATGTGTGATGTCACCGTGGTTGTTTAACTTGTATGTTTATGGAGTGGTGAGAGAGGTGAATGCTCGAGTGCTTGGACGAGGATTAAAACTGATAGGCGAGAATGATCATGAATGGGAGGTAAATCAGTTGTTGTTTGCGGATGATACTGTACTGGTGGCAGACACAGAAGAGAAGCTTGACCGACTAGTGACAGAATTTGGAAGGGTGTGTGAGAGAAGGAAGTTGAGAGTTAATGTGGTAAGAGTAAGGTTATGAGATGTACGAGAAGGGGAGGTGGTGCAAGGTTGAATGTCATGTTGAATGGAGAGTTACTTGAGGAGGTGGATCAGTTTAAGTACTTGGGGTCTGTTGTTGCAGCAAATGGTGGAGTGGAAGCAGATGTACGTCAGAGAGTCAATGAAGGTTGCAAAGTGTTGGGGGCAGTTAAGGGAGTAGTAAAAAATAGAGGGTTGGGCATGAATGTAAAGAGAGTTCTATATGAGAAAGTGATTGTACCAACTGTGATGTATGGATCGGAGTTGTGGGGAATGAAAGTGATGGAGAGACAGAAATTGAATGTGTGTGAGATGAAGTGTCTAAGGAGTATGGCTGGTGTATCTCGAGTAGATAGGGTTAGGAACGAAGTGGTGAGGGTGAGAACGGGTTGTAAGAAATGAGTTAGCGGCTAGAGTGGATATGAATGTGTTGAGGTGGTTTGGCCATGTTGAGAGAATGAAAAGTGGCTGTCTGCTAAAGAAGGTGATGAATGCAAGAGTTGATGGGAGAAGTACAAGAGGAAGGCCAAGGTTTGGGTGGATGGATGGTGTGAAGAAAGCTCTGGGTGATAGGAGGATAGATGTGAGAGAGGCAAGAGAGTGTGCTAGAAATAGGAATGAATGGCGAGCGATTCTGACGCAGTTCCGGTAGGACCTGCTGCTTCCTCCGGTGCCTTAGATGACCGCGGAGGTAGCAGCAGTAGGGGACTCAGCAGTATGAAGCTTCATCTGTGGTGGAAAATGTGGGAGGTTGGGCTCTGGCACCCTAGCAGTACAAGCTGAACTCGGCTGAGTCCCTGGTCAGGCTGGAGGAACGTAGAGAGTAGAGGTCCCCTTTTTTGTTTTGTTTCTTGTTGATGTCGGCTACCCCCCAAAATTGGGGGAAGTGCCTTGGTATATAGATATATATATATATATATATATTTATATATATTTATAGATGTATATATATATATATATATATATGATGTATATATATATATATATGTATATATATATATATATATACACATATATATATATACAGTGAACCCTCGCTACTTCGCGGTTCGACCATCGCGGATTCACCACTTCGCGGATTTTTTTCATAACCCATGTCTATACATATATTGCGGATTTTCCGGAAATATCGAAAATACCGCGATGTGACCGATGGTGCGAGATTGGAGAAAGTAAGGAAAATTGAATCATGATTGATTTTCAATATAAATGAAACTTTGAGGAGCAACAAAGATATCATTTGTTAGAGAGATAGAGAGAGGTAAGGAATGGGAGGTAGTGAAAAGTAGCCCACAGAGAGAGAGAGAGAGAGAGAGAGAGAGAGAGAGAGAGAGGTAGAGAGAGAGAGAGAGAGATAGAGGGGGGTTTAAATGTAATAAACAAAAAAATTTGATAGGTTATAACACATTGGTGCTTATGTAATATCAACTGTATACTGTAGACGGTTTGAATAAGTTAAGAAATGGTATAAATGATACTTTGTTAGTGTATTCGTACACACTCAAGAGCGGCAGCTAGATGACAGCTGATCTAATCACAGTCAAAAGTAAAAAAAAAAAGTCAACAATACTCGATTTTTAAAACACACCCGAAATTTAAAAACAAAAGTACACGCTTTCTTAATGTGCAATTAACTATTTAAAGAGTGGCAATTTTCTAGAATAAAATTATATTTCCCAAAAAATAGTGGTTTGCTGATGAAATCGGATGCCCTATTTTTGGCTATGATTGAAATGGATGTAGACTCGGCCTAATTATTTCATTCGTATTTAATTGACACTAAGAAAACTAATTTTAGTTTCTTCATCTAAATGTAAGTATTGTATAACACGAAGAGAGAGAGAGAGAGAGAGAGAGAGAGAGAGAGAGAGAGAATGAATCAGCTGTTGTAATCAAATGGCGTGTTTTTGTTTCGTGAGAATTTCATCACCACGACTTTAACAACAACATACTGTACTGAACTTTACAGTTATTATACAGACTACTGTAATATGATAAAGTAAAATATTTGTAATCTATTTTATATGAAATGGGGCTATTTTTGTTTTGTTTAAAATTTACATTTACGTATGTAAAACAACTCTCTCTCTCTCTCTCTCTCTCTCTCTCTCTCTCGTAGATTGTTTTCCTGCTTTGCTACGTATGTATGATTTTATATAGATACGGTAAATAATATTTGTAATAACATATTTTATAAAAGCTTTTACTGTAATATCATTATTTATCACTTTCATCATGCGGGTTAAATTCCTTAGTTTGTTTACTGAGCGTACTTTATGACGCTGTCGTTTCAGGCGGCGTCATAAAGAAAAAATTTCATTTGGAAGTCCTAAGAAAAATTAAGTAAAACATTAGTAATAACCAAATCAACATACTGTACTGAATAATCAATATAATTGATGCAAAAACTAACCTATAAACAGATGTGTAAATGCGTTTGTTTCTTCATTAGGATCAGAGATAAACGTAACAAAACATTGGTTGCCATTTTTTATCGTGCTTTTTGGCGTGTTTAGGAAACGCATGATATAAAGTCGCCTTTAATATTTGTGCTGTTTTAGTTTAGGGTACTGTATTACATGCATTAAGTGTTCTGTACATTAAAGGGTAGTTTGTTAACAGTACTACGTACAAGGGAAGGTTTTAAAAGTCTGAATATACATGTTAAATAAATAGGTAAATATGGTGTTACTACTTCGCGGATTTTCACCTATCGCGGCCGCGTCTGGAACCTATCTACCGCGATAAACGAGGGTTCACTGTATATATATATATATATATATACATGTATATATATATACATATACAGTATATATACATGTATATATATATATATATATATACGTATATATATATATATATACATACATACATATATGTACAGTAGGGTCCCGAATTATGCATGTTCGAATTATACGATTCCCCTTTTAAGCGACCTCTATTTTTCAAAAATAAATTTTCTGTATCTGCGAAACTGTTCAAAGTCTGCTAGTCAAGCACTATAAAATGTATCAAATCTATTGTCTTTCTAAGCATATTGGTAGCCCTAATACGGTGATTTATAATAAATTTTACAAAACAATATTAACATTACATCTTATTAACATAATTTCATAATGAATAGCCTATTTAAGGATAAAAATCCACATCAACAATGAAATCAACTGTTAACTGTGCGAGTCCAGCTGACAAAATGTAAACAGAATTGTGGTTACGTTCTCGGCAATCATTATCTTTCTCCAACCTTACGATAATTGTAATGGTAGTGTTAATGATGGTATATTGAAGCATTATTTTTGTTTAGTACAGTATATATAAAAGCCTTATTTTTCCCTCCGGGCGTTCAAGGTTTCACGAGTAGACTGGGTTCGTTTATCGGCAGTGAATAGCCTAAACTACGGTAACGAGTCGGCAATATTTTGTCTCTCTCTCTCTCTCTCGAGAGAGAGATTTGATGGCAGAAATCCTCTCTCTCTC
This sequence comes from Palaemon carinicauda, assembly GCF_036898095.1. Classification (NCBI taxonomy): domain Eukaryota; kingdom Metazoa; phylum Arthropoda; class Malacostraca; order Decapoda; family Palaemonidae; genus Palaemon; species Palaemon carinicauda. The sequence goes on from NC_090729.1 coordinate 95,465,142, forward strand.
TCTCTCTCTCTCTCTCTCTCTCTCTCGAATTTCTGCCATCAAATTCTCTCTCTCTCTCTCTCTCTCTCTCTCTCTCAGTAAGAAATAAAACCTTGGTTAACATATGGCAACTTGAGTTTAAGAATGAAATTAACATGACAATTGTTAGTTGTGGCGATCAATTCCTCGCTTCAGGATGTACACGAAACAAAAACACGGCACTCGATACAACAGTTGATTCTCTCTCTCTCTCTCTCTCTCTCTCTCTCTCTCTCGTGTTATACAATACTTACAAATAGATGAAGAAACCAAAATCGGTTTTC
>NC_090729.1:95470443-95472943 GCF_036898095.1 Palaemon carinicauda
TACATATTTTATTTTCTTATTTTTAATTTCATCACTTTCACTCGATTCTGTCTTCCTTTTCTTTGCTTCACTTTCTTTCTTTTCATCTTGATCACTAGGCCGTTTTAAAGATTTTTTAAAGAAACTATCGAGTGAAAGTTGCTTTGTACGGCTTTTGAGGATTTTTCTAAAATGCGTCAAGCAAACATCATCGAACTGCGCAATAACACGGCAAACCTGAAGTTTCTGTTTGTGAAGCTTGTCGATGAAATCAACAACATGTTGATGATATGCCAACATCTGTTTTTATTGCCGCCGTACCTAAGATTTGGCCTACCTCCTCGACCTCCTCCTACTCACTCAACTGCGCTTGGAACTCATCATCCTGCGTGGCTTGCAGCTCCTTGAGTTCCTCGGTGGTGAGCTCTTCCTAATGCTCATCGACGAGTTCGGTGATGTCATCTTCATCCACCTCCAGACCCCATGGACTTGCCCAGGGATACAATCTCTTCGACGTCTTCCTCGGCGGCAAGGACAGGTTCATTCTCGTGGCCAAAACCTTCGAAATCTCTGGGGAGCAACAGCATCAGGCCAAAGCTTCTTTCAAGCTGAATTCAGGGTCCGAAGAGTTACTCCCTCCCAAGCCTGATCAATGATCTTCAAGCAGTACACGATATTAAAGTGGCTCCTCCAAAATTCACGCAAAGTTAAGTTGGTGCTTTGTGTGACATTAAAGCACTGCTTAAATAAGTGCTTGGTGTAGAGCTTTTTGAAATTAGAGATGACTTGCTGGTCCATGGGCTGGAGGATAGGGGTGGTATTCGGTGAAGATACAACAACTTAATGAATTTGTATTCGTCGATGATATCATCTTTAAGTCTGGGGGGGGTGAGCGGGTGCATTGTCCAAACAAAGCAAGCACTTCAAAGGCAAATTCCTCTCCTGAAGATACTTCTTGACAGCAGGGCCGAAAACTACGTTTACCTATTCCACAAAGATATGCCTAGTAACCCAAGCCTTAGAATTAGAACGCCATAGAACATGTAGCAGGTCTTTATTAATTCTATGTGCTTTAAATGCCCTAGGGTTTTTTGGAATGGTAAACCAATAACGGCTTTATTTTGCAGTCCCCGCTGGCGTTGGCACAAAGCGCAAGAGTCAACCGATCCTTCATTGGTTTATGTCCAGGCATTTTCTTCTCTTCGGCGGTAATGTACGTTCGACTAAGCATCTTTTTCCAAAACAGACTTGTTTCATCACAGTTGAACACCTGCTGCTCTACGTAACCTTCCTCTGCTATGATGCTTTCAAACTTTTTAACAAAGTCTTTAGCAGCTTTGATGTCCAAACTCGAAGCTTCTCCATGACGAACAACTGAATGAGTCCCGGTCCGTTTCCTAAATTTCTCGAACCAACCTCGAGACGCCTTGAATTCCTCCGTCGTATGATCGGCTGAACTCTCCCCCGCGTCACCCCGAGAGCGCGCCGCCTTCAAGTCACTGTAGATAGCGCTGGCCTTCTCACAATTGATCGTTTACGTGATCGTATCGCCAACAATCTCCATGTCCTTTATCCAGATCAACAAAAGGCGTTCCATCTCTTCCAGAGTAAGGCTACGACGTTTAGAAATAATCATGATCCCCTTCGAAGGTTTCACTGCTTTAATGGCTGACTTCTGTTTTATGATCGTCGAGATCGTAGACATATTCCGGCCATATTGTTTAGCCAGATTGCTAACACGTATACCTCGCTCATGCTTTTCTATTATTTCCTGCTTTAATTCTAATGAAAGCATAGACTTCCTCTTTTTCTAACCACTACAGTACTACTACTTTCTGAACCGAAACTAAGCTTTTTAGGACCCATGATTACAGAACACAGAAAACAACACGTGAAAAGGCAAGATAAAAAACTGTTAAAAACTGAGCGAATAGAGGATAACCACACGATGCGCACGAGATGAGAGGGACTGATCAAGGTGACGCTCGATTGGCGTCCCTCCGATCTGCTGCCATCTAGCGGCGTTAACAACAAACGACGCTGGATGCTTTCGAGAAAATTCCACGGGTAAGCGTATTGTTTACTTCGTATGTTGGAGCAACATTTCGTATGTTGAGACAGAAATTTGGTCGAATTTTACTTCGTATGTTGGAAAATTCGTGTGTAGAGGCTCCACTGTATATATATATATATATATATATATATATTTACATGTAAATATATATATAATATATATATATATATATATATATATATATATATATATATATATATATATATATATATATATATATATATATATATATATACATACAGTGAGCCCTCGCTACTTCGCGGTTCGACCATCGCGGATTCACAACTTCACGGATTCACAACTTCGCGGACTTTTTTCATTATATACGGCATACGATTTCATCAGCAAACCACTATTTTGGGGGGGGAAACGTCATTTTATTCTAGAAAATTGCTACTCTTTAAATACTTAATTGAACATTAAGAAAGCGTGTACTTTTGTTTTTAA